>NC_059119.1:0-321944 GCF_020740685.1 Jaculus jaculus
CTGACCCCTGACCCTGACCCTGACCCTGACCCTGACCCTGACCCTGACCCTGACCCTGACCCTGACCCTAACCCTAACCCTAACCCTAACAACCCTAACCCTAACCCTAACCCTAACCCTAACCCTAACCCTTGACCCTTGACCCTTGACCCTTGACCCTGACCCCTGACCCTTGACCCCTGACCCCTGACCCCTGACCCCTGACCCCTGACCCCTGACCCTGACCCCTGACCCCTGACCCTGACCCTGACCCCTGACCCCTGACCCCTGACCCCTGACCCTGACCCCTGACCCCTGACCCCTGACCCCTGACCCTGACCCTGACCCTGACCCTGACCCCTGACCCCTGACCCTGACCCTGACCCTGACCCTGACCCTGACCCTGACCCTAACCCTAACCCTGACCCTGACCCTGACCCTGACCCTGACCCTGACCCTAACCCTAACCCTAACCCTAACTCTAAACCCTGAACCCTGAACCCTAACTCTAAACCCTGAACCCTGAACCCTAAACCCTAAACCCTAAACCCTGACCCTGACCCAAACCCAGACTTCTAATCCCCAATCCCAACCCCAATACCCCCAAATCTAAATCCCAATTTGTAGCCCTAACCCTAAACCATAATATTAACTCTCTGAGACAGCCCACCGCTCTACACCAAGGTAGGTGTGTACTTACAGGTGCAGGCATAGAGGTCTTTATTGTGATTTCTTCTTTGCCATCCAGCACATCTTCACAGTTCCCTGGATTCTGGCATTGAAAAGAGACATGTCAAAAGCATGGTTGTGTTGGTGCACACCTTTAATCCTAGCACTTTGGAGCCAATGTAGGAGGATCGCTTTGAGTTCAAGGCCACCGTGAGACTCCATAGTGAATTCCAGGTCAGCCTTTCTAGAGTGAGACCCTACCTCGAAACCGCCCCCCACACACAAAAAAAGAGACATGTCATCTTATTACATGGGCCTCTCAAGACCCCCACTCATAGTCTTAACAAGTCCTATTTATTGCAAACAATGTAACCTTTGCTTGCTGAACATAAATAACCCACATGACATCTATAGTATATTTATGAATTAACAGATAAAATGCAACATAGCACATCCAGAGCCACAGACTGTTAATAGACAATTATGGAAGTGGTCAATAAAAAGTTTAAAAAGGGGGGTCAACTGAGCTGATGAGATGGCTCAGCAGATCACATTCTTGCATTCAAAACCTCACGACCTAAGTTCTATTTCCTGGTATCTGTGTAAAGCCAGATGCACAAAGAGGCACATGCATCTGGAGTTCGTTTGCAGCACCTGGAAGCCCTGGAATGCCATTTTTCTCTCTCTCCTCCTGCCCTTTCTCTTCTGTTTGCAAATAAATAAATCAAAATCGTTTTTTAAAGGGTCCATGTTTGTATTATTATTCACTCAGGAAGAGTCCTAAACTGACACAAATGCTATCTCCAGGGCACAATAGGGAAGAAGGGGATGTGTAGGCACAGAGTGAAAGAGCAGAGCTACCTCTCTTCAATGTTTGAATCACATGGTTTCTTAGAAATTTTCAAAATGTGGCTGATACTGCAGGGCATAGTGGCACACACCTTTAGTACCAGCACTTGGGAGGCAGAGGTAGGAGGTAGGAGGTCAGCCTGGGTTACAGAGTGTGGCTGATTCTTGGTGTAGAGCTCTATGGCAATGCACTTGTCTAGCACATATGAAGTAAGGTTGGACATATGACGCCATGGAATATGTGCTTAGCAACACACTACAAAATGGTTTGTTTTCTTTTCAAGTATATGTATTGTATTCATACCATGGTTTTACAAATACATTCAGGTCATCTAATAGCATCTCAGTGACTCCTAACAAGCCAACAAGCCAGGCTCTTGTTTGATATTTTCAACTACAAGAATCTAAAGGATCTAGTGTGCCTTCATCAGCACCTGGAAATTCTACATTTCCTTAATTCCCTCTAGATTTTGATAATGATTATTTCACTTATTTATTCTCAAACCTTCCACATTCCATATAAAATTCTTAACCTTACTTAATGACGCTTCCTCCTAGTTTCACTGAAAATGAAAAGAAAATATAAGATAAATTCCACCATGTTCCACACCTCTATTGGGAATTTCAATCAGCTACAGACACCCAAAGGGGAGGGAGGGAAGTGAAATCAAAGAGAAAAGATCCTTACAGCTAGCTGTACATAGTAAATTCCAGGTCAGTCTGAGCTAAACTGACACTCTACCCTGAAACAAAAAGAGGAGAAAAAAAAAAACAAACTACAGGTGCATGTACCACTTTGTGCATTGAGCTTTACATGGGTACTAGGAAATCAAACCTCATTAAAGCATCTTAACTGGTGAGCCATCTGTCCATTCCCAAGACCAGGTCCAACTGCTAAGACTGAAGATGCAAATGTCCAGAAAAGGGAATAGTTTTTTTTTTGTTTGTTTGTTTGTTTCTTGTTTTTTTTTTTTTTTTTTGGTTTTTCGAGGTAGGGTCTCACTCTGGTCCAGGCTGACCTGGAATTAACTCTTTAACTCTGTCTTCTCAGGGTGTTCTTGAACTCATGGCAATCCTCCTACCTCTGCCTCCCGAGTGCTAGGATTAAAGGCATGTGCACATGCCCGGCGGGAATAGTTTTTAATGGGATTTTTGAGTAACTAATAATGGAAGGTAGTTGTTTATGGAAGGGTAACTACTATAGTTTGTATCTTGCATGTTCCCATAAGGTTAAAAGGCTTAGTTCCACAGTCAATGACATGACTGGGAGGTAGAAGAGCACTAAGGAGGTGGGACTCAAGGGAAGGAAGTGAGTAAGGCAATGTTCTTGAAGGGGATCCTGGGACCTGGCCTCTCCTCCTCTCTCTGGATTCCAAGATTCTATGAGATGAGCAAGTCCATCTACTAGGCCCTCCCACAATCTGCCTCCCATAAGATAAAATCAAGGCTTCCTCCTCTGAAGTGGATCATCTTAGTGATTTTATTACAGTACTCGAATGCATTTGAAAAGCTGCATGGTACAGAGAGGGTTTCATATTGACCAGATGACTAGATCAAACATGGTGAAGAATAAGGAACATATGGCTGATGCTCTGAGCAGGGCCAGGTTCAGTACCCTAAAGGCCAGAAAATCCACATCTCAAAGAAGTGAGAAGCCATGGTTGGCTGAGAAGAAACTCATGTTGACTGTTGTGAGTTCAACCTCCTCAGTCCAAGGACCTGGACTCCCAAGACCTTCCACTATGTTGACACCTTTCTTCATTATTCCTAAATACATCTACAACCTATCCTAAATAGATACCTAAATACATAAAGTTAAAGAGAGTTAACTAATGATCTAAATTTATCACTAATGGCCTGACATAGTTGTGAACACCTATAATTTCAGTACTCAGGAGGATGAGCTGTTCAAAGCCAGCCTAAGTCACACAGTAAAATCCTTAAGTAATAATAGATAAAGAAATACCACTATTAACGGAGAGAGGGAGGGGATATGATAGAGTGAGGATTTGTGAAGAGGAAAGTGGGGGAATTTTCATGCTTTATTGTCTCCAGGAAAGCCAGTGGTTTTAGAAGTTGATATCAAGGCTTACAGGATCAAGTCTCTCAGGGAAAGCTCTGATGTTCTCCACAGCCAGAAGGGAGGTGCTACAGACACATGTTTTTCATTCCAGGTGGAAAGCAACGTGTACTTCATCACAGTGCTTGCCTAACATTCATTCCTCCTATGAATTCTAAGAATAACTAAGGGGTCCGGATATGATGGTGCACATCTTTAATTCCAGCAATAGGGAGGGCACAGGTAGGAGTGTGAGTCTGAGGCCAGCCTGGGACTACAGAGTGAGTGACAAGTCAGCCTGGGTTAGAATAAGTCCCTAACTTGAAAACAAACAAACAAACAAAATCAGGGATGGGGAGAGACATGAATGGAGAACAATATTCAAAAATGCCCCTACCCTTCTAACACCAGTTGGAATATTAGGCAAGTTCTTGGGCTGGAGAGATGGTTTAGCAGTTAAGCGCTTGCCTGTGAAGCCTAAGGACCCCGGTTCAAGGCTCGATTTCACAGGACCCACGTTAGCCAGATGCACAAGGGAGTGCACTCGGCTGGAGTTCGTTTGCAGTGGCTGGAAGCCCTGACATGCCCATTCTCTTTCTCTCCCTCTTTCTCTGTCACTCTCAAATAAATAAATAAAAATAACTTATATATAATTTTTTTAATTAGGCAAGTTCTTGTTTTGTGTCAAAAAAACTTTTAAGACTACTAAGGCAGTTTAGAATGACTGTGCCCCCAAAAGTTATCTAGATGTTTTTCCATAAACAGCCTGAGTCCCTCCATATTCCCCTTTCCTAGAATTAAGATTCCTGGAAGATTTAAATCTAATGTTGGCAAAACTTTACATCATGTCACGTTAAATCAGGCCCCATTCCAAATCCATGAGTGACCCCAATTTGGGTGACAGGGCAGGCTTTACCCACGAACACTCTCCATGTGTCAGGAGCTCTCTATACTTTCTCTGCTTTTCTTCTCTTAACCTAATATAGTCTCTCTAACCCTTACCCTATGATCTGTGAATTCCACTTCTTTTAATTCATAAGACAGAAATGGGGAATACCCCAAGGTTATTGGTGCAAAAGCACTCAACAGATGTAAATAACATCCTCATTTTCATACCATACTCAGATAGTGAATACAAACAGTATTTGCAATAGACACACAAATATCAACACTAAATATGAATTGTGACTTCTCTGTCTTATGTTTACCTTTCAATTACTCTCACACAATCACTGGGAGTAAGCCACTAGTCCTCGGTACTATCCCAAATTGAGACCCCCTAGAATATGAGTGGAACCACTACTGTTGATGACAGTGACAGTGTAAAGCCATATCTTAGTGCTGTCACTGCCCACAATTCTACCAAAGCCCAAACAGGTGAACTAACCAGTTTTCTGGATTAATTTAGACAGCACAGGTGGGGTGTTATTCACAGGAGCCAAAACAGCTGCATTACTCCAAAGTTCACACCATCAGGGCAGGAAGAAGTAATGGCTGTAATTCCAGAAAAGGGGCCTGTGATTCCCTCCCCCTCCCCCTTTCTATCAGGCAGTGTCAATAGCTTCATTACCATTTCCATAGACCTGGCAACCAGATGGGAAGGGGGCGGGGGGGGGGAGGGGCAGAGAGAGGGGTGAAGGGACAGAGAGGGGGGATGTGTGTGTATTTATCGTGATCATCTTGCACACACTTTTCAGCATAAAGGAAACAGGGGTTGGGGAACTAAGAGCCTGAAAGCTGGTGAGCAAGGGTCAAGACACCAGCTTCTGCAGTTTGGGGACACAGGTGCTGGTCAATCCACAAGGCAGTGCAAAAATCCCATATCTGAGGTGGGTAAGGAACCTGTAGCTCTGACCTGCTCACTCTCCAGAGCAGAGGGAACCTGGAAGTTGGGTACCCAGCTAGATTGAACGTCCAGAGAAGTGGATTGCTGCTTGCAGAATCCCGGAGCCACACTGAACTATGTAGGCTGGGTGGGCTACTGCACGCCGCCTCTGCAGTACCCAACCTCTCCCACCCAAAAGCCACGCGCGGGGGACCCACAGCTCGGGACGGCCACCCAGCCCAGGCGGGGACCACCACGCTTGTGCATGTTTATGCGCAACCGAGAGTGTGGCGAAAGGCCCAAGAATCCAGAAGCCCAGAAATACTATCATGCTCCAAAAGGAGCTTGAGTGGGCTCCTGCATACCTCAAACTCCAGGCTTTACTCTCTGTTGGAAGTAAGCAGAGAATCCCTCTTCTCATTATATCAGAGCCCACTCCTAATATAAAACTAGGTAAAAAGGGCGTGAGATAGCCCTCAAGGATGGGAAATAAGTAATGGAATAAATCGCTTATTTGGTTTCTGTAAATAGCCCACAGCATAAGCCATAGCAGCCTGCCTTAGACCACACTTTGCTACCCCCACCCAAGGACCTGCACAAATGCTGACCACTGAGGTCATAGGAAACTGATTGGTCCACGGGGCCTTGAGTAATTTAAACCAATTTGCTTAGAAACTATGGAGTGGGACAAACTGACTGGCTCGTACCCCACAATCCTGATGTTAAGAAATGATTGGTCTAATGCACAGGCTTTGTTAGAAATCCTATAAAAACTGTCCCGTTCCTGCATTTGGGGCTCTGCAGTCCTCTACCCCTGCGTGGTGTACGACTGTGGGCCCCAGCGCGCTTGGAATAAAATCCTCTTGCAGTTTGCATCAAGACCGCTTCTCGTGAGTGATTTGAGGTGTCGCAATATCCGGGCAGAGCGTGGAGTCCCCGTTTTGGGGGTCCTACAGTGGGAGGGGGCGACCCCGAACCCCGCAATCACCACCAGCACACTGGAGATAGAGCATTGAGGAGTTGGAACCCAAAATACGGGATTAGTAAAAATAATGAGACTACTATGAAGATAAAGCCAGCATAATTTATTAATATGGAATAAATGTATGTTGAGAATTATTGCAAGTTAATAATGGTTCTCACTCACCACTTCATTTCAATCTACAGTCAATTAGCACTACCAAGTCCCATCACTCATGGGGCCTGGTGTATGATGGCTGTAAAGCATGCAACTATTGCTCCTATGGCTTGCCCCTAAGGGACCTTGCCGACAGAACAGGCAATGTCCATGGCTTTGATATCATGCTGTCACCAATCTATACTGCATACAGGTATGTGGAATGCATTTGAAAAGCTCAAATACAGAGAGGGTTTCACATTGACCAGATCATCATATCCAACATGATGCAGAATAAGGAACATATGGCTAATGCCCTGAGCAGGGCCAGATTCAAGTACCCCAGAGGAGAGAAAATTCACATTTCAAAGCCAGGACTACAGTGAGACCCTACCTCAAAAGAAACTAAATGGGGGAATAAATTATCATTCAGTGTCTTTTAGCATAATAGCCTTAATAGCCTTTAGCATGATAGCCAAAATAGCCTGTATTATATTTACAGGCTTCTTTTAGTTGTTACTTTTTTTTTTTTTTTTTTTATGAGAGAGAGAGCAAGAAAGAGACAGAGAGAATTGGCCCACAAGGTTCTCTAGCCACTGTAAACAAACTCCAGACATGTGTGCTACATGTATGACCTTGTGCATCTGACTTATGTTGGTTCTGGGGAGTCGAACATGGGCCCTTAGGTTTCACAGGCAATTGCCTTAAGCATTAAGCCATCCTCCAGCCCTCCTAGCTATGCTTTGAAAGCTGAGGTATCCTAAGAGATCTAAAACAAAACAAAACAAAATCCCTCAAGTTCATCTTCATTCACAACAGGAGAAAATGCAGATAACACCAGGAAAGCCAGTGGTTTTAGAAGGTGTCTGGAAAGATATCAAGGCTTATAGGATTAAATCCCTCAGGGAAAGCTCTGATGTTCTGCACAGCCAGAAGGGAGGTGCTGCAAACACATGGCTTCCATCCAAGGCAGACAGCAACATGGAGTTCATCAG
The DNA here is from genome assembly GCF_020740685.1 of Jaculus jaculus. Lineage (NCBI taxonomy): Eukaryota > Metazoa > Chordata > Mammalia > Rodentia > Dipodidae > Jaculus > Jaculus jaculus. Next base: position 7,494 of record NC_059119.1, read on the forward strand.
GGTAGTTCCCTAACATTAATTCTTCCTGCTATGGCAAGCTAATTCCTATTAAGAATAGCTAAGGGGGCCAGGATGTGGTGGTACATGCTTTTAATTCCAGCAACAAGTGGGGGGGGGGGGGCAGAGGTACGAGTATCACTCTGAGTTTGAGGCCAGTCTGGGACTACAGAATGAGTGCCAGGTCAGCCTGGGATAGAATAAGACCCTAACTCAAAAAACAGTAACAAAAACAACAAAAAAGAATAACTAAGGGATGAGGCAAGACATGGAAGGAAAATAATATAAAAATGTGCCCCTACCCCTTCTAACACTGGTTGGAAAATTAGGCAAATTCATCTCAATGGTGTTTTGTGTCAAAAGAAAACCAAAACCTTTTACGACCACTAAGGCAGTTTAATATGACTGTAACCCCAAAAGTAAAAAAGCAGGAATGTCCTCAAGCCTGACATAACAGTCCCCATTTTAGTACAATCAGAGAAGTCTGCTTTTTCTTTAATTTGTATTTTATTTATTTATTTATTTATTTGAGAGTGACACAGAGAGAGAAAAAGAGGCAGAGAGAGAGAGAGCACACACGCACCAGGGCCACCAGCCAATGCAAACAAACTCCAAATGCATGTGCCACCTTCTCCATCTATCTGGCTAACTTGGGTACTGGGGAATCGAACCTCGAACCGGGGTCCTTAGGCTTCACAAGCAAGTGCTTAACCACTAAGCCATCTCCCCAGCCCCCAGAGAAGTCTTCTTCTTATCTGTTGCCTAAAGGAGTGCTCTAGATCTGTTTTTCTATAAACACCCTGAGCCCTTCCATACACCCCTTTCCTAGAACTGAGATTCCTGGAAGATTTATATCTGATAGTGGCATTATGGCTACTCAGCCCTAAAATGTAGCATCATTGCAGGTTAGCTCAGCCTCCATTCTTAAACCATAAGTGACCCCAATTTGGGTCATAGGGCAGGCTTTACCCACTAACACCTTCCATATGGCAGGAGCTCTCTATATTTTCTCCATTTTCCTTCTCTTAATCTAATAAAGTTTATCTAAACCTTACCCTATGATCTGTGAATTTCACTTCTTTAAGTTTGTAAGACAAGAATCTGGAGATACCCCAAGTTTATTGGTGCAAAAGCACTCATCAGATATAAATAACTTCCTTATTTTCATGCCATACTCAGGGGGTGAACACACACAACATTTACAATATGCACACACATGGCAACACTAAATATGAATTGAATGAATGAATATGAATTCTCAGTCTTATATTTACCTTTTAGGTACTCTCACACAATCACCGGGAGTAAGCCACTAATCCTGGGTTTTATCCAAGTTGAGGCCCCTAGAATGTGAGTGGAACTACTAAAGCTGCTGAGAGTGACAGTGTGAAGCCAATCTTGGTACTGTCACTGCTCACAATTCTACCAACTAGTCCAACTAGGTGAACCAATGAGTTTACTGGGTTGACTTACAGAGCACAGGTAGGGTGTTATTTACAGGAGTGTGGGTGACCCCAAAACAGCTGCATTACTGCAAGGTCCACCCCACCAGAGACTATATGAAAACAGTATGATAGCATCTACTTACTTAACCTTTCACTTCCTAGTTTATCCCAGGCCAGTGACCCTCCCCCTCCTTTTACCAGACAGTGTCAATAGCTCCATTAACATTTCCATAGAGCTGGCTATCACTGCATAGCTCTGCTCAATTAACTGTGACAGGCCTACTAAGAAAAGACATTCTTTACTGGCATTAGATTATATCTGGAGGAAAAAGCCCTTCCTACCAGATTCTTTTTTTTTATTTTTTTCCTAGGTAGAGTCTAGCTCTAGCCCAGGCTGACCTGGAACTCAGTATGTACTATGTAGTCTCAGGTTGACTTGGAACTCACAGTGATCCTCCTACCTCTGCCTCCCAAGTGCTTGGATTAAAGACATGTACCACCATACCTGGCCCTACAACATTTTTGAACATCTTTGTGATCTACATACAGCAAACTTACTTTGGTTTAAAAAAAAAATATTATTATAGGGCTGGAGAGATGGCTCAGCAGTTAAGGCACTTGCCTGTGAAGCCTAAGGACCCAGATTCATTTCTCCAGTACCCACATAAAGCCATATGTGCCTTGTGACACTTGCATCTGGGATTTTTTTTGCAGTGGCTGAAGTCCCTGGCACACTCATTCTCTATCTGCCTCTTTTTCTTTCTCAAATAAATAAGTAAAAATAAAATAGTTAAATAAAATTTTAGACCCAGACATGGTGTTGCATGCCTTTAATCCCAGCACTCGGGAGGCAAACGTAGGAGGATGAATTCAAGGCCACCCTGAGACTACACAGTGAATTCCAGGTCAACCTGAGCTAGAGTGAAACCATACCTCAAAACCAAAATTAAATGTTATCCACCTTTGCTTCAGTTATGTTTCCTTATATGTAAGTCTGTCTAATATCCTTATAAATAACCCTATGATTTCATTATAAAATCTTGTTATAAGGAAATGAGTAGCTCCCCTCCCTTAAACAACATAACTCCAAAAGTCCCAGTCACTGATAAAATTATTCCTGAAGAATTTGGGTGCATTCCTCTCCTGAGGCCCACACCTGACTCTCCTCAATCATCTGTCCTTTCTTCTACTCAGACTCACTAACTCTACTTCTGGCTCAGCCTGAAATTCTTTTCAGCTGTGTTAAGTACCCCAGCTGCACTTCAGTGGAAGGCCTTTAGATAGCAAATCTCGGAACACTGAGATGTGTTCCCAGTGCTGGTGACATTTTCAATATTTCAGTAATGGTAATAGGTTTTTGCCTGAACAGCTTTAAAGTCACCTTTTGACATTAGTCACTGTATATGTTTCTAAGACTGAGCAATTTAGTTTATAGTGCTGGAATAGATCTGGGAAGGGGTAAGTTAACTATTAACCCTAACCTGGGCATGGTGACAGTATCAGGATCCAAGCAGACCTTTTAGAAAATTCTTAAGTAGCCCAAAAATTCCTGCTTCATAATATCCGTCATTGGGAGACAATTTCCTCCATCCTCAAGTTTCGTTCACTTCCACCATTGAGCACCATTGACATTTTTAAATCTTGTTTAAAACTCCCTAGGGTTTTTCCTTAAACTTGGTGGCTTACATGTAAAGATGGGGACTTCTCTGCCCTTTAACAGCCTTAATATTCAATGCATAGGTACTATTTTCTAACCAACTGAAATATTGTTTCCTGTATTTTATGCCTTTCGTATTCAGAGTAATACATTATAGAAAACCAAGAGCATCCTTTCATTTTCTAAAGAACCTCCACATTCTCAAGTTACAGAATTAACTCTAAAGAGAGAAGGTAAAACTCACCGACCAGCTGGAGTGGCTTGAAGAACCGGTGAGCAATGCTGACCAGCAATCTGCGTTTCCAATACCTGTCTACAGGAAGGCAAACCTGCTGTGTAAAGGTTCTGGTCCCACATGCATGTGTCTGTAGCCAGTTTGCCATGGCCAGGCCCTGCAGCCCCTTTCTGCAGTTTGTGAGACCTGTGTGAAGCTCGTCCTGTGGCACTGGTGCCTGGAGCTGCTGGCAGCAGTTGAAACACCTGTGTGAGGCACATCCTGGAAGTCCAGCCCCACCGCTGCTGAACCCGGTTGACCGTCCACCCTGGCAGGGGCGGAGCCTCATGTCTGCCACACCCATCCACCTGTGTTACACTCCTTAGCACTAGGCATCTCCTACAAGGTCACTGTTTCTGTCCCTTCTAACCTGTACCCACCAAATGAGTGGATCACGTTTGGGGAGTGTGAAGAGGAGCTGGAAAGGCACTGGGCAGCTCTACATCGGGAGGACAGTGGCTCTCCATTCATCATGTTGAGAGGGCAGCAACTCACACCGTGCATCAGGAGAGTTGGAGGCCCAAGTATGTTGAGATTTTCCAGGGCCTGGATAAAGGGTCTGCATGGATGAAGTTTTCACGTCAGCTCAAGCCGGATTTCTCAGTGACCTGACTCTTCAGCAGCAATGCTCACTGCCGTTTATCTCCCCTGATGACTTCTCTCTCTCTCTCCCATAAAGCTGCATACAGCATAGTTTTTTCCCAGCTTTCTGTCAGCTGGTCTACAGGGAGGAGGTTTTCAGCTCAGCTCCAACAAGATTGCTCAGTGACCTTGTAGCCCAAGCATGTGGAGTCTTTAGCAATAGGGTCTTACCATCTATTCCTGGTAAGAAACCAAGCACTTCGGTAATGGCCTGTAATGTTTTGGGGGCAGCAGGGACCTCTCTGGCCAACAACTCACTGGAAAGTATCCCATCATTGGCCTGAAATTTTTCTAGGTATAATCTATGGCTTCTGGGTATACCATTGTCCAATAAAGTAGGTTTCCATATGGCTTATTCATATCCTCTTATATTTTGATTAACCCTCCCCTCACCCTTCCTTTACAATCTCTTCCCCTAACCTTACTTAGGCCTTCCAACCCCCAGTAATTCTTCTACTTACATATGTACAATACCATCACCTTGAATCCTCCCCTCTCCTCCCTTCCCTTTCTAGCTTTATGGCCTCTGCTACTGAGTTTGATTCCAACTCACATGCAAGTCCAAACATTTGTAGCTAGGATCCACATATGAGAAAGAATATACAGCACTTAGCTCTCTGGGTCTGAGTTAACTCACTAAGTATAATACTTTACAGATCCATCCATTTCCCTGCAAATTTCATAATTTCATCTTCCTTTACTGCTGAATGAAAACTTCATTGTATAAATGTACCATTTCTTCATTATCCACACCATGATTATCTTTTAATTAATTAATTAATTAATTTGTTTATTTATTTGAGACAGAGAGAGAGAATGTGTAGGGGCACACCAGAGCCTCTTGCTACTGCAAAGGAACTCCAGATGCATGGGTCACTTTGTCCTTCTGGCTTTATATGGGTAATGGGGAATCGAACCTGGGCCATTAGGCTTTAGAAGCAAGTGCTTTAACTGCTGAGAAATCTCTTCATCCCTTATTAAGAAGTTTACATGGGAACTAGAAAAATAGCTTAGCAATTAAGGCACTTTCCTGCAAAGCCAAAGGACCCAGGTTTGATTCCCCAGGAACCACATAAGCCAGATGCACAAGATAATCCACACATCTGGAGTTTGTTTGCAGTGGTTGGAGGCCCTGGTATGCTCTCTCTCTCTCTCTCTCTCTCTCTCTCTCTCTCTCTCTCTCTCTCTCAAATAAAGAAAGAATAAAATATTTTTAAAAGTTTTTAAAAGAAGAGTGAAATTCTCTATAGTGGTATCAAGATGTCCTAAGACAAATTGTAGCCAAAGATTGTTAACTCTTTCTGGTCTTGCTCAAAGACAGCAAAAACATTTTCTGATGTCTTAATGCTTTCAGGTACAAGCAACCTTTTCTGAATATCTCAGTATAGTCATACATCCACAAAAAGTGTCTACAATGCCTTTCTTTTGGGGTATGATAATACCCTTCTATAAGGTAATTTGATGAGGTAAAGACAGGCAGTGATTGCAGAATGTGATCTCCTGACTCTCACTCTAACCAAAACCTTCACACCTAACCTTCACCCCAAAATTCCTAAACTCAACCTGACTCTGACCCCAATCCTGACCCTGAAACAGACACTGACCCTAATCCTAAACCTGGCCTTGACACTAGCCACAAACCTCTAACTCTAAGACTAACACTAAAAATAGTAGTGTGTCGTGTTACATAATGATCTCACCAATTAGCAGATGAAAATGATGCTCTGAGAGGAAAAGTATTAGATGTTAGATCCAGTATTTTGAGTGGTACACAGTGCAACTGTTAACTCTTTCTTTCTTTCTTTCTTTCTTTCTTTCTTTCTTTCTTTCTTTCTTTCTTTCTTTCTTTCTTTTTTTAGCCCAGGCTAACCTGGAATTCATTATATGGTCTCAGGCTAGTCTTGAACTTACTTTGATCCTCCTACCTCTACCTCATGAGTGCTGGCATTAAAGACATGCCCCACCACGGCTAGCCAAATGGTATCTCTTTTTCAAAAACAATTATTTTATTCTACTTCAGATAATTTTCTAGGTATCACGCAGAAGAATCCTTATTGTCTATAACATAAAGTGACAGGGTCCTTCAAAGTTAAAGACTAATTGAAAATATGTATTATACATTTATCATTATTTGAAATTATCCAATATTTTTTAGTGTTCTTATGGAATGAAATAATGATAAAAGGCATTCTATATTCATATGATCAAAATAAATTTACTTGTCAGGTTTATTTTTTTTTCCTAGTAGGGTCTCACTCTAGCCAAGGTTGACCTGGAATTCACTATTCAGTCTCAGGATTATCTCTTACTCAGGATAATCCTCCTACCTCTGCCTCCCAAGTGATGAGAATAAAGGGGTGTACCACCATGCCCAGCCAGAAGTCAGTTTTAATCCTTGCTCATGTTCAAAGTATAACCACTGTGATAAGACCTAAGATATTAGCAGCCACTAATTTTTGATTCACACTTAACTGGAAGTAAAGAGGCACCAGTGATTTCATATCCCCCAGCATAGACAACATAAGAGCCACAATGCACACCACTCCCAGAAAGACAGCAAACGAAATCCTGAAGAGACAGGGTTTTTTTTTTTTTTTTTTCTTCCCTTTTATTGTTATTTTGCAGTTGGGAGAAGAGTAGTGATAAATAACCTCTTTCCTTCCTCTGGCTTTCCTCAGCAACTTAGAGATGGAATTAGTCCTTTATACCAGAGTGACAGAATAAAACATCTATATGATGAATCACAATATTCACACAACAGTGAGGTTTTGCTGCACCTGCAGCATCAATGACAACATATTTATTTGGAGTACCACACAAAACTTTGAACCTTAAGACCAATTTATAGGGATTATACAGAGTCAACACTCATGTCTTGACTGCTCATTGGCATAAAATATTAGCTCTGTGGTACACACAAAAATAACATAATCTATTGGACTGGAGAGCTGGCTTAGCAGTTAAGGCACATGCCTTCAAAGACTAAGGACCCAGGTTCGATTCTCCAGGTCCCGTGTAAGCCAGATGCACATGGTGGCACATGCATCTGGAGTTCATTTGCAGTGGCTAGAGGTCCTGGCCTGCCCATTCTCACTCTTTCTCTCTCTCTCCCCCATCCCTCTCTCTGTGTCTAATAAATAAATAAATAAAAATAAATCTTGAAGAAAACTATAATTTCCTTCTAGTTGATTTTCTTTTTGTTGCATTGGCACTAAATTTCCCTCGTTGTAGCTTCTGTCTATACAGTCTCAAATCTATTTTGAATTTTCCTAGATTCAGTTAAAAGAAGCTCCAAAACAGGGATAGAGGAGGTTCAGCAGTTAAAAACACTTGCTTATAAAACCTGATGGCATGGGTTTGATTCCCCAGTGCCCCCCAAAAGCCAGATGCACATAGTGATACATGCATGTGGGGTTCACTTGCAGTGGCAAAAGGCCATGGAGTGCCCACACTTACTTACCTTCCTTTTTTTCTTTTCTCCCTCTCTCTCTTTCTCCTGGGAAAAAACATTTAAAATATTTTTAAAAGCTCCAAAACATTTTGGCAGTCTTGGCAACACCTGGGCCTCAGAAAGCCCATAACAATATCTCTTAAATAATGGAGGAAGAATGGCATCAAAAGATAAAACTTAAGATTTTAAAATACTCGGCACAAGGTTGGTGATATATATAGAACAATCAGAACCATGCTCAGAATCAAAATTGTCATCATGGAAATAATAAGTAAAAACCTCTACACATGGTCAAGTTGGAAAAAAAAAAAAACAGAAAGTGGAATAAGAGCTTTTCAACTGTTCAACATAAGTATGTCTACATCTAAGGATTTCTTCACATGAGCGGTAAGAATAAACTGATGAGGGGCTCTGGGAGAGCTCAGTTGGTAATGTGCTTGCTTTGTAAGCGTGAGGACCTGAGTTTGATCCATAGAACTCACGTAGAAGAAGAAGGAGGAGGAGGAGGACAAGAACAAGAAGAACAAGCAGAAGAAGCAGAACAAGAAGAAGAAGAAATGGCCAGAGAGATTGCTTAGTGGTGAAGCTCTTGCCTGTGAAGCCTAAGGACTCCAGTTCAAGGCTTGATTCCCCAGGGCCCAGATTAGCCAGATGCAAAAAGGGGTACAAGTGTCTGGAGTTCCTTTTCAGTGGCTTGGAGGCCCTGGCGCACCCATTCTCTCTCTCTCTCTCTCTGTCACTCTCATATAAGTAAAAATGAACAAAAAATTAAAAATAAATTAAAAAAAAAGATAGACATGGAGGTGTGCACTTGAGTGCCAGTTCTGGGATCACAGAGACAGAAAAGTCCATGGTCAGTGAGAGACTGCATCCCAAAGAAAGAATAAAAAGAACCACAGTGCTTGTGGAACAATACCTGAGGTTGTCCTCTGGCCCCCACATGCATGTACACACATGCATGCATGCCCACATATATGTGCATCCACACATGCAATGAACAAATGAAAGCCGCATTCACAACTTTGGTGCTAGGATGAGCAGTTCAGAGCTAAAATTCAAGAAGTGAGAGAGAAGACAACTGGAGGGATAGTGTATAAATTACTTTTTAGACATAATGAAGTATGATTTGTTCTTAGGTATAAAGATACTGATGGTATGATAAATACAAGTTTTCTGACATCCCACAGCATAGTGATAAATTTCAAAACCTTTCACCTGTCTACAACACCCTTCCTCCCATTTCCAGCTCAGTCTGTCTCCCCAACTACAATGGTTAAAAAAAAAAAAAAAAAAAACCTAAAGGAAAGAAATGAAATTATCAAACAGAAACAAGTCCTCCAAGCAGAGAGGATGGCAGTTTCCATGCTGCAAGATTTTGGGTGCCTGACTATGTGAGGGAAGGGATGGCAGACAAGTGGCTAAAATGGGATGCAGTTTGATGTTGAAGTTGGAAGACACTGGATAATAGGGCAGGGCTAGAATCCACAGGCCTCATGGGTTGGTTATTGGTGGAATTTGGAAGGTTTTTATCTGAAGGCAGTTACCCTTGTTTGAGTTTATTCAAATTTTCTAATTGTGACTCAGTATGAAGGAGATTCAGGTATTTTAGGATTTTTTCCCTAGCACTCAGATCATCTGATTTATTGAGGTATACTAATTCATAGGATGGGCTCTCTCTCTTTTTCTTTTTCTGTTTTGTTTTTTTAAGATAGAATCTCACTCTGGCCCAGACTGACCTGGAATTCACTATGTAGTTTCAGGGTGGCCTCAAACTCATGGCGATCCTCCTACCACTGCCTCCCACATGCTAGAATTAAAGGCTTGTGCCACCACGCCCGACCTATTTATTATTTCTGGTTAAACTGAGTGTTTGGCAATAAGTGGAAAATTTGGGAAGTTTTTCCAATAACAAACTTTCATGTTTCCTGATTTCTCAACTTTGTTTCTCTCTAAGGTTACTTTTTTTTTCCCCTACTGCTAGATTTAAGTTGTTGCAGACAGGATCACATTGCTGATAGAAATCACCCACCCAGAGCAGCTTGTGGGAAAAAAAGGGGGGACTAATTTTGGCTTACAGGCTCAAGGGGGTAGCTCCATGATGGCAGGGAAAGTGATGGCATGAGTAGAGGGTAGACATCATCCCTGGCCAACATAAGTGGACAATAGCAACAGGAGAATGTGCAAAAAACACTGGCAGAGGACGACGTGGTGGCACACGCCTTTAATCCCAGCACTCTGGAGGCAGAGGTAGGAGGATTACGGTGAGTTCGAGGCCAGCCTGAGACTACACAGTGAATTCCAGGTCAGCCTGGACTAGAGTGAGACCCTATCTCGAAAAACCAACATAAATAAATAAATAAAACCACTGGCAGAGATGAAAACGTGCCTATACATGCACATGTAAATAAAAAGGCAAAGGGGGAATGGAGGAGGGCTGGAGAAATAGCTCCATGGTGTGCCAGAGGTGCCGGCTGAAAGGGTTCGAGCCTAATGGGGAGTGAGGATTAAGGAAAGACAGAAGAAAGACTGAAAGCATGGACCCCAGTCCAGGGCTGAAGCAAGGCCTCAAGCCAGGACTGAAGACATGGTTTATTTCACAGCATTCCTTTTTATTTGTTTTTACAAACAGTTTTTCCATGGACAAAGATTTTATGAGCTTCACAAGTTTCTATCAAAAAAACACTTCCTGTTACAGAGTTTTTGCACTTCAGTCACTTCTCAGTACAAAAGACCAGCCAAATGGCTGAATATACATAATTTTGCTTCCAGGTAGGCTGCTATAGTTTTGCTAATGTCTTGCTGCCAGAAGCCCAGAGCTATGGATACAAGTCAGCCAAAATGGCTCCTGACAATGGTGAAAGGAGCTTGACTGAAAAGCTGGGTTCTATTTCCCAGTACCAACAATACAGGCATGTGTACAAAATGGTACATGCATTTGGAGTGCATTTAAAGTGCCTGGAGGTCTCTCTGTCTCTTTGTCTCCTCTCTTCCTATTTCTCTCTTTCTCTCTCATCACTCATAAATAAATAAATAAATAAATAAATAAATAAATAAATAAATAATTTAAAATGAAACGTAGTGTAAGTGTCTGGCATGAAGTGATCCTAGAGGGCTAGTGCATACATAGGTAAAAAAACAAAACAAAACAAAACAAAACAAGAGTAGGGAGTGGCTGCACATGCCTTCAATCCCAGCACTAGGGGGCCCAGAGGTAGGAGGATTGTCTTGAGTTTGAGGCATATGTAAAGAACCAAGAAAAAGGAGGGGGGAGGGGGAAGGCTGGAGAAATGGGTCCATGGAGAAAAGTGCTTGCCTGAAAAGGCTTCAATTCTAGTACCCGGTTACCTAGGATTCAGGATGTAGCCACAGGGTGGCTGCAATGCAATGCTCATCCTGTAATCTCGGCTGGCAGTAAAGGTTCCTCCCAATGCTTCAAGCTCCCTGTGTTCATGATACTCAACTGCTCTGAACATTAAAAAATCGGAGATTCAATGAAAACTATGCCAGATGGGTCCAAGGTTACAAACAGGCCTAAATGTTTGTCATTCAACACAGATATCCTAGACAGAAATATGGACGTGACTTACATTTGACCCAAAGACATTGCTATCATTTTCTGGTGAGCAAAGACATCATCCAGGACAATAACCAAGAAGCTGTTATGATTATCCAATAATACCCTTCAGGTCCTTCAATCAACATGCATTCATGGTCAGGTCAGGACGATCATCCAGAACCTGCGGGTGAGCACCCAAAGACTCTGAATACACGTTTGGACCCCGACACACCTCATTTCTTTCTGGAATGGGCTCAGCAATTTTGCCCTGGGCCTCAAAGGCATAAAGAATGTCCATACCTGCCTACGGGTTTGGTGTCGTCCTATTTTGGAGAGACTTCTGGGTGTCTACTGACACAAAAAGAAGTCGGTCCTCCTGCTAGAAAGGGGCACAGCACTCCCTGGTAGCTTCTCACTTCACCTGGAAGCTCTGCATGTCCAATGCGGATGTGAAAATTTGAGTCACATGTGTGTCAGGGGCCTCCTTTCCCTAGCACACGGAGAGCCCCTGCCTCTTTGTGGCCTTCTCTCTGGCCAAAAAGCTCCTGATTCTCTAATCTAGGGTGAGAGCGAACGCTATCACCCTAGGTTAGAGAATCGGCTCTCTTCAGAAAAAGTGTCAGATTTATAGAATTCACAAAGATGGCTGACGCATGGCCGTGGGCCAGCCCGAGGCCTTCTTGTGGAAAGGGAGCAATTTCTGCAGGTTCACCCCCTCACTTACAACTGGGGAGCCTAGTGGAACGGGACTGTGTGAAATGTGAGGGAGCAGGGCGCGGAGGGTGGGTTTCTCTGGGAATGAGACAGCTCCGCAAAGTGTCCTTTAATTGGCGGCAGGCGGAGGGCCTCCACGAGCGCCAGGCCGGCTGCTAGAGCAGGAGAGCCTGCCTCACATATCAAACGTTCCGAGATTCCAAAATCCTCGAGAACGTCTGAGTCCACATTCGTGGACTGCTCACTTACCCTTGTCACTGGTGATGATTAGGTGCCAACTCTTCTGAAACGTGCGGGGATGCTGGACGGGGTGTCTTAAGAGAGAGCCTGACAAGTCCAGGACTTCAAAGGAGTGGCGTTTTCTTCCCCCCAATGACAGAGGCCCGAGGACCGTTGCTTGTGGGTAGAACGCCACTCCGACTGGCTCTGCATTTCCTTCTTGACCTGTCTTGAATAGGAATTGATTTGCTTACCTTGTATCAGAATGAAATGGCAAAGTACACATGATAGCTGCCGCCCAAGGAGGCCCTCTCTCTTCCCAAACCCGTGTTGAACACGGTTTCATCACAGACACACACCCCCTCCCCCCCGCCTCACGCAAGGGGCAAGAAAATGTATTCGACTTATTTAATTATGAGAGAGAAAGTGCGAGATTGAGAAGCGCAAAGGACCCATTGAGGGAATGGGTCCAGCAGTTGACCAAAAGCACACGAGCGCCCCCTTGTGTCTCGGGCTTGCCTACGTCCCGGAGATTCAAACTGTCTTCCTTTGACTTCACAGTCACAGTCAAAGGCTCTGACTTCTAACCCATCTTACGGTGCCCACGAATCCCGTGGCTGGTTTCCCTTGCCCTGTCTTGCTCCAGCGAGGCTTGAATTCTACTACCGGGTGTGCTGGCATTCAGGATGGAGCCACAGGGTGGCTGCCTTGTCACGTTCATCCTGTCATCTCTGCTGGCAGTAAAGGCACCTGGCCCTACTTCAAGCACCCCCTTTTGATGATACTCAACTGCTCTGATCATTGAAAATCGGACATTCAGTGCAAACTATGCCAGGTGGGTCAAAGGATAGAAGCAGGCCTAAATGTTTGTCCTTCAATAGGGATATCCAAGAGAGAAATATGTACGTGACTTCCATTTGTCCCAAAGGCATTGCTAGGGTATGAACATTAAGAGAGGTGCTTACTGGGCAGTTTGATAAACATAGTATATACATTTAGCCCGACAGCAGCAGACGTTACACCCCTAGGGCTCATGACTACCCCTATTTTAAGTTTTCAGTATCAGGGAAGTCTTCCCTCCTATGGAGTGGGCCTCCAGTCCAATTCGAGGGCAGCTGGTTTCCACCATGACAGACATCCCACTATTGTACCCGTTGGCTCATTTGGCCTGGCTGGCCAATTATAAGGCTTGCAGTGTCCACTGTTGAGTATCTTCACTGGTGATTTCTCTTTCTCCCATTGAACTGCATGCAGAATGGCTTCTTCCAGCTTTCTGTCAGCTGGTCTAAAAATGCAGTTATTTTTGATTGGGGTCATCAATGATGATATAGAAGGCAAGCATTACTAATGGGCATAAAGAAAATTGGTGTCAATAGCTAAATTATTGTGTTAAACATGTTTACTATTGTGAACATTTTATACATCTTTATATGCATATACATACAATTTAACAGGTTATAAAACTTAGATATAAAACATGTTTTAATTTGGTAAATATTTATAGAATAGTAATCAGCCAAGTGAATAAACTCTCTTAAAGACAGTATAAGTGAACCAGACTGAAACAAAAACTGCACCAGCAGTTTTCTTGAGCATACAAGAAAGTCCGTTCTTCAGACTAACTTCTAAATGTGAAAAGGCTGTATCCCTAAGATTCTTACAACAATTTCTTTGTTCCACAAGTAATGCTTCCAGTGACTGAATATTCATTAGGTTTAACTCCTCCTGTTAAATATATAAATATTTCTAGGTGACAATCTAGCAAGCATAATTAACATTTATGGGATATGAATTAGCTCTGGCAGAGTGTATGAGTTCACTTAAGTGCCTCCCTTAAAATGTACAGTTAGTTTAGACATAAAAATCAAATCAATTCTAGAGAGATATTTATTTGTTAAACATGCATCAGAGTCAACATCCAAACCAGGCTAGATAAATAATCACTGAGTTACAATACAGACAGCCCTTTATTTGTTTATTTTACTTATTTATTTGAGAGCAACAGACAGAGAGAGAAAGACACAGATAGAGATAGTGATAGAGAGAGAGAGAATGGGTGCACCAGGGCCTCCAGCCACTGCAAATGAACTCCAGATGCGTGCACCCCACCCTTGTGCATCTGGCTAACATGGGTCCTGGGGAATCGAGCCTCGAACCAGGGTCCTTAGGCTTCACAGGCAAGGACTTAACCACTAAGCCATTTCTCCAGCCCCAGACAGGCCTTTAAACATTAGCATAAAAACATTCAGAAAGGTATAGTACACTGTAATGAATACTAATTTCAAAGACTGGAATAGTGAATAGTGAGAAATAGTGATTTCTGTATTTAATCATATATTAGAGGCACAACTTAACTCAGTGGCTTACTTTGCAATAGTTTAAGTTACTTTAGAATATTTTAATTCTGCTCTTTAAAAGTTCTTATTAAGCATTCAGTTTATTAAGCCATTCATTCAATAGCAAGTTTCAGACAGGTGGTAGTGTAGCTAAAAGGAAGCTCCCCTCCTAAAGCCTTAGTACACCAATCACATGATATTGAGATAAGGGCGATTTAGATGAAAAATGTCTGTTCCAAAGAAGTTATAGATATTATAAAATCAGTCATTGTATGTACACTTTCTACACTGTCAAGTAATAAAACCTAATTGAAATAAAATCTGGCAAATAAAAAGTAGGATATATTACTTATTGTTGAAAATGTGAACTTAGGGGCTGGGGAGATGGTTTAGTAGTTAAGGAACTTACCTATGAGGCCTAAGGACTTATGTTCGATTTCCTCAGGACCCACATAAGCCAGATGCACAAGGTGGTGCATACAGCTGGAGTTTGTTTGCAGTGGCTGGAGGCCCTGGTGCACTCATTCTCTCTTTCTCTCTCAATCTTTTTTTTTTTTATCTCTCAAATAAATAAATAAATAATATTCAAAAAAATATGAAGTTAGCACATTGTTCATGACCACAGATTTGATGTAAACAGTCTACTCAAAATTGGTAGCTTTAAGACTTCAGTGGATTTACCATTTAAATTGAGACAGGGATACTTTACCTTGAAAGAAATTTGTCTATACAACACTTTAATTTGTAAAAATAAGAATTTACTACATGTCAAGTGGTAAGAAAGTGTGGCTAGCATTTGAAAGGAGAATTTTTATGAAAACTGCTGCCTTAATTTAATAATCTTGTGTATATCACTAAACCACACACACTATGGGCCTTTGCACCAAGATTGACAACGTCTTCAGTTTCAACTGTTTACAAAGAACATGAATACTTTATTTACTTTGGAAAGGTTGGGAACCTTGACCTTGATGAACTATATGGGGATGTCCTGCCATTGATCACAAAGAGCGAAGTATGCGACTCAGTCATTCACATCACTACAGATTATTCCGCTAAGACAGAGAAGCTATTAATTGTAAATGTCCTTCTGTCTTCAAGTTGGATATAGCTCATGTTTGCTGATGAAGACCCTTGTCAAAAAGATTTGTACCCACATGCCTACTTGTTAAAAATGGTCACATCAACAAAACTTCACATTAGTTTAGAAGATGAAATTGTTAGCTCATTTTAAGATTTCTAGTAGTTTATAAGTAATATCTTCATATTTTGAAAATTGCAAATAATGTGTAGGAACTATTATCTGATGAAAGAAAGCATCCTGTTTCTGAAGGGAAAAGAAAAAAAAAGTTTTGTCATACACACTGATTTAACAAATAATATAACCTCAATATGAAAATCTCCTTGATAACCCAAATTATTTTATTAAACTTAAATATTTAGCTTACACTAATATTTTTTTAAAATGTCAGTGATAGCAAATGTTTATTATGTGTGACTCAATAGTAGAAATAGTATTCAAAGAGATTTTACATATATTAGCATGGAGACATAATTTTGTTTGACTTTCTTATCTGTACTGACTATTGAATGGGTGAATTCATTATTTAACCACATGAATATTGAGTACATTTATGTACTTAGCTCCTTTTATCATCAGGCTGAGTTTTATAATATAGAGCCTGAACAACAAAGCTTTAATATGCCTGTTTGATTTAATAGCTTCTTATTAATTAAAACTGATTACATGCTTAAAGAAATACTTTTCATATATTCTATTTTCCTTAATCAAAGAAAAATGAAATACATTTTTGGAGTTAAATATTCTTAGGAGATGAAAATAAAATTCTGTAGTGCTTACTGGCTGTCTGACTTTGGATACAATCCTTAATCTCTTCTCCTAATTTTCTAGACCCTTCAAATATAGATAATTACATACAGCACATTATTTGTAGTTTTGTGATGATTAAGTACAATCATATAAATAAAGTGCTTAGATAGTTGTGGCCAGGAGAAAGACATAATGTCCATGTGTGATTAATTTTCCCCGTGACAAATGATGTCCAATTTCTGTATCTCTTAGTGTGGCTCTCTGCAGTATTTATATAATGTGCACAAATATATTTGCTACTTCACCTATAAGGCTATCCATTTGAACCAATAGAATGATGGCTCCCTGCTGATAAATAAGCACATGATATTCAAGTAGAGAAATCCTTAGTGTGTGCTGGGTGAAGGTGAAAAGTACTTTGGTAAGAGAGTATGAGGGGCTGGAGAGTTTGCTCAGTAGTTAAAGGTACTTGCTTGCAGTCTGATGGCCTAGGTTCAATGCCCCAATATCTACACAGAGCCAGATGCACTAAGTGGCACCTGTGTCTGGGGTTCATTTGCAGTGGCCCTGGCCTGCCCATACTCTCTCTTGTTTTCTCAAATAAATAAAATTAAAAACAAATTATAAGAAGAATGTGAAAGGGACATAAATAGAATATCAGTTCCTGAAAATGAAGCCACACAGGGAGCAAACAATAAAATAGGAACGAACACATTTTTAAAGATTTAGAACAGGCTTTGAGTCATATCAACACAATATTAAAAAAAATACACTTTTTGAAAGCAGACATAATAGATATCTAAAAGCACATTTTTAAAGTGGGGAAGCAAGTGATAATTGTGGTTACTAGAAACAGCTGAATTAGAATTTTAATTAGGTTATCTGGATCTGAGGGGATTACTACATATGTGAAATCAAAATTTTACTTAGAAGTGAAAAAAAATCAATCAACAAACATAAAGCTTCAGTAAATGACCATGATGGAAGACACAGTTATTCAAAAACCTATAGTGTAGTACCAAATCAAACCTAAAAATCTTAACACCCATTTTTTCTCTACATCATTTCAGTAATTTGCTTACAAAAATTATTATATATTATATATATATTATATATATTATATAATTAAATAAATATATGAGAGACAAAAGTTTGATAGCCATAAGATAGATACATAAAGGAAACAGGAAGGCCTTATCTTTAAGCAAGACTATAATTTGTTCAAATATGTAAGTTTTTCTGAAATAGCATTGTTATAAAAAAAAATTCAGCTTCTCTTTTCTTATCCAGAGCAATGCCAGCTATCATGGAAATGGCATATTAAAAGATAAAAGTTCTTGCCGGGTGTGGTGGCGCATGCCTTTAATCCAAGCACTCGGAAGGTGAAGGTAGGAGGATTGCCATGAGTTCAAGGCCACTCTGAGACTCCATAGTGAATTTCAGATCGGCCTGGGCTAGAGTGAAACCCTACCTTAAAAAAAAAACAATAAAATAAGTAAGTAAGTAAGTAAATAAATAAAAGTTCTGGGCTGGAGAGATGGCTTAGTGGTTGGTTAAGTGCTTGCCTGTGAAGCCTAAGGACTCCAGTTTGAGAATCGATTCCCCAGGCCTTCATGCTTGTAAAGCAAACACTTTACTAAATATGCGACCCCCTAGCCTGGTAAGTTTGATATTCAAAATACAATGTGAGAATTAATTTACATGTCATGTTAGTTTATTATTTGTAAGCCTAAATACTGGTAATTTTTTTAGGTTACTATTTCTAATCATCATGCCTGTGTGTCAATAAATACAAATGTTGCCAACGAAAGTATTCACCAGAGGTGTCAGAATAAAGCTGTATTTTATCCTTGTAACTGTATTGTAACACTGGTTTACAATTCTGAATGCTAACAGCTATAGCACAGGTGCAGTTCTTGCTCAGTGGAGCTCAGTGACACTTGGACATACCCAGAGGAATCCCTGAACTCAGTACCAAATTGAACCAGGCAATGTGTCAGATACAGGTGGGAAGTAATTGTCATTGCTTTGCATAATTTGACCAGATGATGATGTCTGTTGGAAATAACATTTTACTCACTACTGAGGTTCTGTCATAAACAGATTAATCTCTCCTCTCTATTTATGAGAATTTAGGGTTAAACATATGTGATAGACTAATACAAATTATTCTTTCCTACCTGGTGATATGGTGAATTAAAGTATAGGACCCCACCTATACATCTGTTAAATTCAGTCACTGATTTTTTTTTTCCAGTAAGACTGGACTTGTGCTAAGAGGCTGAAATAATTTCCAAGATACTGTGGTATCCTTTAGCACAGAAATGTAGATATTTGACTGGGGGTGGGGGGTAGGAGGTAGGAGAGGGCATGAGCAGTTGGGTATAGTTGGAATTAATCTAAAAATGCTGTTGATCTGGAAGCTTTTTGATTTGTTTGAGCCCTCAATTAGTACAAACTCACTCTGATATCCTTCTCTTCCAATGCCCTGGCCCAGAAGTCTGCTTTATAAGCCTTTTCTCAAGAGGGCTATCTTTTTTATAGTCCATAGTCACCCCATGCCCTGGTGGTTCTGATTATATAGAGCCTGTGGCAATTTCTGAATATTGTCAAATGCAAAGATGAAATTTAATACCACTAAGATATTCATATCCAAACTATATGCATGTTTGGTTACCATGAAATATTCTTGTTCTGTGTAGTATCTGGGGCTTGGGGAACTTTAATTCTCAATCAAAATCAAGACTAGCAATTTTAATATAAAGCTTTTTCTAATTGTTAGGAATAATTATTTACCCACCAATGATGTTTTCAGAATCTGAAACATGTTCTTATCTCCTATTCCTTCTGTGACATTGATTTCTAGTCTTGTTGTCCAGATATTATTATGGGAGCTATGGCTAAAGAGATAGCTGTATTCCAGAAGGTGGATCATACTACATGATATTGGATTGAAAGTGTTAAGCAACAAGAAAACTCAGATAAAGACCTTCAAAACTGTAAATTTTAATTCAATCACAATCGCATTAGATATTTCTTTTTATTTATTAATATTGTATTTATTTATTTACTTATGAGAGGAGGGGTCAAGAGAGAGAGAGAAAGGGAGAAAGAGAGGGAGAGAATGGGTGTGTCAGATCCTCCAGCGACTGCAAATGAACCCCAGACACATATGCCACTTTATATATCTAGCACTGGAAAATTGAACCCAAGCCCTTTGGCTTTGCAGACAAGCACCTTAACCTCTGAGCCATCTCTCCAGCCCATATGAAATGTTTCTTTAAAAGAAAAAGTTAGAATAATCTTCTCCAACCCCACTGGAACAGACCTGACCATATGTTTTCAGTTTCAGATCAGGGATAGTTGTGCAAAAATAAGAAGTGACTTCTTTGCAGAGTAAAGACAAAGAAAGACAAGACAACAATGTGCCCATCATTAACACAGGGATGGAAGGAAGAGGACAGACAGAGCAGTATGGCAAAGATGTGCATGTCCTAGAGAGGGGAAGAACCATTACAGAAGCTTGCAAATAGATGCAAAACAATAAACTTATTGAGATTAAAAAAATAAAGAACTGCTTCTTACATATACTCTGAATTTGAATTTTCTGAATGACTTTAAGAGGAAATGTCAATCAGCAAAGTGATTATGTAACATGTCAGATATTCAAGGTTGAATATTTTAGACTAAAATTAACACTTGCACATAGTTGTTAATACCAATTAACATAATCTTGGACTATCCCAGCCCACTCAGGATATATTGCCCTCCAATTAATCAGGCAATGTGTGACAGTAGATCCCAAAAGAAGGATTAAAATTGACACTGTCCATCAGAGGAATCAACATTAACAACAGTTCAAAAGTTGTATGACATTACATGTGTGTTTTGCCTGTTTTCATTACAGCATATGGTGTAGAACTTCACTTTGTATACCACTGACTGATGACTTATATCTGCAAGACCAGAGGAAAGTTCTGTACTGTATTTTTTTCTTGTTGTGTGAGGTGCTTAATCCAAAACACCAAAAGAAGTGTCTAGCTCTTGAGAGCAGTCACTAAATACTGAGCAAATAAATAAATAAAATTTTCACAGATTAAGACCTACCATTTGGGAAGCTGTCAGGATGCAAAATTTCCACTTGGTTCTTAAAAAAAAGACATTTTGTTTCATTTTTGAATCTATTTTCTGAGATGTGTATTTTCTGTAGGAATATCAAAGGAAATCTAGAATTAGATTTTGTCATGGTTTGAAACAAAATGAATGTAAAGCATTTAAAAAAAACAATAATCTAGTGTTCAAATGTCCTTAAACCTGTTTATCAAAAAGTAAAATGTACTACTACCCTCAAGATTGCCATAGCATAAATGTGCACAGAAAAAATATCTTTGTATGTAACTGATTTAATTTGTCTTTTGTTTTCAAAATTAACTATCTAGATATTCAGAAGAGAGATTTGCTTTATAATTAAGAATATCAGAATGTCTTAGTGTCTGCTTTCTAGAAAATCCTTAGATAGCTTTTCCATCCTCTCTCTTTCCTGTCTAGCACATTCTGTGCATATCTGTCTGGTCTGGATTCAGTGCATATTGGCTTCATTTTCCCTTCTGATATGCCAACAAGTGTTTGGATGAGAATATAGATATTGATGTACTCTGGGTCCTTACTTCTGATAATTTTTCCCTCTGATTTTAATCATTGTTCTACCTGGTGATGCAAGGGTCTTCTGATCTTAATTCTGTGAACTGTTATCTGTGAGGTACAGTTTTTAGACCTCTCCATGTCTTCTGAACATATCTCTGCAGTATTTGTCTGATGCCCCAAGATAATTGGAGCCTTTCCATGTTGACCAAACTGGAGGCCCTGTCAATGGCAGCTGTAGCATCTCATCCTGTACACAGTATTGCACAGAACTTGTGAGCACATATGTATATCTTCCCTATAGTGCAAGATCTAATGTGGACTCCCAGAAGCTATAAATTTTGGTCTCAATCTGCCTGTCCATCAGCTGATTTTATTTAATGAGTCCATCTATGTTGGCATAAAGCATCTTGATTCCTCTCAAAAAGACCTACATGAAAAACACATGTGTTCTAATTTGTTTCAGTATTCAGAGATATGGGGACAAGACTAACAAAGTAAGAGGAGAAATAACAATGGGTACACACATTACATTCTTCTCACAGATAAAAGCAAATACATTTTCTACTTATCTTCCTCTCTGAGTGGGTCTTATGGTGGACCTTCTTTTCCTTCTCAAAGTAATTGTCTCATTGCACTCTTCTCTTATATTATTTATGTATTTTCTACCATGTGCCAGAATTATTATAGAATTTTTACATAGCCTCATTTAACTGTCATAAGACAACTATTATCTTTTTTTTTTTTTTTTTTTTTTTGGTATTTCAAGGTAGGACCTCACTCTAGCTCAGACTGACCTGAAATTTACTGTGTAGTTTCAGGGTGGCCTTGAACTCATGGCAATAATCTTACCTCTCCTCCTGAGTTCTGGGATTAAAGGCATGTGCCACTATGGCTAACTTTATCCTGTCTTTTGAATGAATAATTTTGCTAGGTATTGCAAGCCAAGGTTGAGAGCCATGTGGTCAGCTCTGATGTGTGCTTATCCATAGGGCTGTGCCTCTCCTCTGTTATCTGGTTAGGTGGAATGTTTGAAAAAAATCATTAATTTCACATGTATAAAAGACTTGCTAATTTAATACTTTCAAAATGTTGATCAATGATTTTTGTTCTTAAGGGATGAAAGTGAATGAGCGAATATTGGATGATTGAACACATGAGGAATAAAGATTATACAATATTCAAAGTGTGTCACTATTTCAACCAGGAAGAACACTGTGGAGAACATTCGGAATTGAACGTTGGGTTTAACTTTGGAAAGGTCCATCTGTGAATTCAATGACAAACTGAAGATTGGATCCAAGCTTTCTATATTGACATTTTCTCCTTTATCGTCAGATGCTTTCTTATGAACCAAGCTTTCAACATATATATTTTGTTTAAACTCTGTGATTGTTAAAAGCCTATATGATAAGAAAACAAATATAGGCTCAATGAATATAAATAATGTCTGAGCTCTTGCCTAACATCTAGGTCTACTTTTGTATTTCCTGCTCTATTTTACCTTATGAAAATGTGAATTTGAATTGTTGATACTTTTTTTTTGTGGCAGGGTCTTACGCTAACCCAGGCTAACCTGGAATTCACTAGGTAGACTCAGGTTGGCCTTGAACTCACAGCAATCCTCCTCTCTGTCTCCCAAGTGCAGGGATTAAAGGTGTGAGCCACCTCTACACCTTTTAACGTGGATTCTGGGGATTGAACTCAGGTCATCATGCTTGTGAGGCAAGCACTTTACCTACTGAGCTATCTCTCCAGCCCCTGTTGATACTTTTAATATAGAACATTCTCTTAACTTTATTGCCTGTGCACAAAAAGGATTTTCTCCCTAACAGGCATCCCCATGGATGTCCCTGGCAAGTAATGTTCTCTTGGATTCCTCTGGTTGGTGTCCTGATGGATTCCTATCATCCTCATGCATTTTCTTGACTGGTCCTCATTAATTCCCTTGGCCTCTCTTCCTCGTGTTTATACCACCACAAATCTGAACACCTGATCACTGTTGATTTACCCACAGGCATCAGTCCTTCCATAAAGCCTCTCTTTATTCATTTCTAGAGAAAGCTTTTACTGCTATTTTCTGAAGGATAAGATAAGTGCTATTTATTTGCACTAGTAAAAGCTGCAAATTCTAAATTCATCCTGGCTAACAAGAATCAGTTATCTAAATTGTAGAGATTTGGGAGACACTTTCTAAGCTATCAGTAGCTTGAAATTGATCATAGTGAAACTAAATTACAGAAATCTATAAGTACACAAGTTTTCTTTCCTTTTGTTTCTCTGGAAAGCTGGATTAGTAGCACATAACATAAAATCACATTGGTTTATTCTTATTCACATATAAAGTACCAACATAGTGGGCATAATTATACAACATTTGACAAAGAGTTAGGGAGATGCCATATTCTTCATCATTTCACATATTCTATAGGAAAGTTTCATCTATTAAAAAATATTCTGTAGGCTACAACTTCAAGTAGAACAAAACTCCAAAATACACTATATTCTGAAGATGGCAGTGAGTCATCGTCTGCTGACATTAGCAAATGGCACATACAGCTACAGAGTTTTAAAATTACAGGTCTTCAGAGTGTAGTCTTTGATTAATGACTTAATTAAGGTGATATTAATATGAACATGTTGATAAGAACACTCATGAATGTAGAAAATACTCTGACATGTGCAGTCATTGTAGAAGACATTGATAACAGTGGCTGAATTAGTGGAAAACACTTGAACATCTGCCATAATATTTGAATGAATATAGCAAAGCCAATAGGTCATATAGAATACTTCTTTTTTTTCTTTTACTTGCTATTGTATTATATAATAGCCTGCTAATAATGCTTTATTGTGTCCTGTGCATAACAATAAAGTATCATAATAGTTAATAATCATATTTACATTGTACCTTTATGTACCTTTTAATATTATGTTCCTTATAATAGATGCTTCGTAAATTAATTCTATAGGAAGCTCATAAATTAATTCTATAAGAAGTATCTATTTTTATTTATTTATTTATTTTTAAATTTCATTTATTAGTTTTCTTTTCAGTAAATACAGGCAGTTTGGTACTATTGTTTAGGCTCATCTGTGATCTACCCCCTCCCATTGGACCCTCCTTGTTGATGTAAATGGGTCGTGCATTGTGGAGTTAGCTCACAGTTATTGGTATGATAAATGTCTCTGCAAATCATGACCCAACATATGACTCTGACATTCTTTCCGCCCCCTCTTCCGCAAAATTTCCCTGAGCCATGTTGGTTTCATTTTTGGTCTGCTTCAGTGCTGAGGTGTTGGGGGGCCTCTGAGGCTCTGGCTCTCTGATTTGGTAGGAGTTGATTTTTCTCTGCATTGGTCTCCTTCCCCTTTGTGCTGGTATCTGGTTCACAGGAAAACATCACCCTCGCTTGTTTCGCCAATTGTCCTTAGTTTCAGTTGGGCCCCTTTTGAGGTATGTTGGGGCAGCTCTCTCCTTAGGATCTGCATCTATCTGAAAAAGAGAAGCAGACTCTCCAACGGAGAGTAAGTTAGCACCTGGAAAATTGAGATAACACTTACTTTTTTGATAGACAGTTTGATAGGTGTAGGCCCCGTGATTGATGGTAGCTTGCTATTGTAGAGTGGGCTTGTGTTTGGGTATGGTTCTGACTTGTGTCCCAGCTCCAGCTATGGGTCTAGTACCACTGAGTGGATCAGTTAGCCAAATCAAGAGCAATTGGTTCCTCACCATGGCTGTGTACCACTATTGCACTTGTGTGGGCATCACCTCAGGTTATTTGTTGCTAATTAGGTTAAACAATGAGTTGCTAGAACAGATCTTGGTCATTTCCCCCAGTCGCCTATGTAGCACCTTCTGGCACTAGACACGCTGACTGTCTGGGGACTGACTCTCTCCTGGCTTCCAGCCATGTCATTCCATTTTACGTGTCAGCTGCATATGGAGTCTTCAGCAATAGGGTCTTACCACTGGCCTTTGGTGGGTCATCAAGTACTCTGACAGAAGTCTGTCATTGTTTTGGGAAACCTTGTAGGTTTCTCTGATCAAAAGCTCATTGTGGATGGTAGGCCCAAGCTGGAAGTGGGGGTTACAGGTCAGTGTCCACTAAGAAATTGAGGAAGAACATAACTAATATACAAGAGTTAGAGAGGAGAGAGATAGAGGGGAGAGGGGGAGAGGGAGGGAGGGAAGATGTAGGAGATTTAGATTAGTCTTGATCCTACCCTCTCCAGTGTCTTGTGGTTCAGGTGTTTCCTGTAAGGGTCTAGTGAAGGTTCAGCCATTTGGTCTGTCTTTTTTTTTTTTTAATTATTATTTATTTATTTGAGAGCGACAGACACAGAGAGAAAGACAGATAGAGGGAGAGAGAGAGAATGGGCGCGCCAGGGCTTCCAGCCTCTGCAAACGAACTCCAGACGCGCGCACCCCCTTGTGCATCTGGCTAACGTAGGACCTGGGGAACTGAGCCTCGAACCGGGGTCCTGAGGCTTCACAGGCAAGCGCTTAACCACTAAGCCATCTCTCCAGTCTTGGTCTGTCTTTTAGGAAGTAGAATTTTATGGTACCATTGCCATTTGGGTCCGGATTACTGTTTTCCACCCTTTGATGCCCTCCCCACCCTCCCATCCATTCTATTGTCTAGTCCATGAGGTGCTTGCTGGGTATGTAAGGTATCTTGGGTAGATTCAGGTTAGGTGTTGAGATGAGTGAGACTATGTGTCGATTTTTTTTCTGTGATTGGCTAAGTTCGCTGAGAATGATCTGTTCCAGGTTCAACTATTTTTCCTCAAATTACTTTATGTCATTTTTTCTTACTGCTGTATAGAATTCCATTGTGTAGATATACCACATCTTTGTTATCCATTCTTCTAATGATGGACATCTGGGTTGATTCCAGCTTTTAGCTATTACGAATTGAGCTGCTACAAACATGGTTGAGCAAATCTCTCTGGCCTTTGGTTTGAAGGTTTTAGGGTAGATGCCCAGTAAGGGTATAACTGGGTCTGTTGGTATTTCTATAGTCAGCTTTTTCGGAGTCTCCATATTGCTTTCCAAAGTGGTTGTACCATCCTGAATTCCCACCAACAGTGAATGAGTGTCCCTGCTTCTCCACATCCTTGCCAGCATTTATTTTCATTTGACTTTTTGATGTTGGCTATCCTTATTGGGGTAAGGTGCAATCTCATAGTTGTTTTAATTTGCATTTCTCTGATGATTAGGGATGATGAACATTTTCTTAAGTGTGTGTTTGCCATTTGTATCTTTTCCTCTGTGAATTGCCTGTTCAACTCTGTGCCCCATTTTGTGAGTGGGTTATTTGTCTTCTTATTGTTTAGACTTTTGAGTTCTTTGTAAATTCTAGAGATAAGGCCTCTATCAGTTGGGTAACCTGCAAATATTTTCTTCCATTCTGTGTGTATTCTATTGGCTTTGCTTATTATATGCTTGTCTATAAAGAAACTCTTCAGCTTCATATGATCCCAATGGTTGAGTGACTGTTTAAGAACTTGAGCCACTGGGGTTTTGTTCAGGAAGTCTTTTTCCATTCCTATATCATGGAAAGTACTTCCTAAATTTTCTTCCAGTATTTTTCGAGTTTATGTTGAGTTATGTTGAGGTCTTTGATCCATTTGGATTTGAGTGTAGTGCATGGTGAAAAGAAGTATCTATTTTTTTATTCATTATAAACTGTATGGACACATCATGTGTTGGTACCTTTATTTCCCTCCTCCCTACCCCCATTCCACTGAGGACCCTCCTCAAAGGTATTGCTAGTATTCACTACAGTGCTGTAGGTTAGGAGGTGTGAAAGCAACAGACATTGTGTGGGAGGCAATGGCCTCCCACTCTGTGGCTCTTGCAAACTTCCCAACCCCTCTTCCAAAAAATTCCCCAAGTCATAATGGGCATGTTTTAAGTCCTTTAGTGTTGTTCTCTCAGTAGAGATCTTCTGGATTTCTGCTTTGGTATGTTTTGAGGGTCTTCAGGGTCTGTCTACATCACCTTTGGTGCTGGTTGTCAGGCTCATCTTGAAATCAACACACTTGCTCATCGTACCAATTCTTCTGTGGTTTCATCTGGGCCTTAGCTGATGTGTGATGGGTGGTTCATCTCCTGCCAGGGAGTCAACTATTTTTTCTTACCTGGTTGATAGATTTTTGTTGTTCTTGCTTCTTACTGCCTTCTGAAAAAGAAAAACATTCTGGGCTGGAGAGATGGCTTAGCGGTTAAGCACTTGCCTGTGAAGCCTAAGGACCCTGGTTCAAGGCTTGATTCTCCAGGACCCACGTTAGTCAGATGCACAAGGGGGCGCACGCATCTGGAGTTCGTTTGCAGTGGCTGGAAGCCCTGGTGCGCCCATTCTCATTCTCTCTCTCTCTGCGTCCTTCTGTCTGTGTCATTCTCAAATAAATAAATTAAAATGAACCAAAAAAAAATTAAAAAAAAAAGAAAAGAAACATTCTCCAGTGGAGTGTGAGATCAGTATAGGCTTAAGGGGATAAGCATTGTTAATTTGAAATGATTTTTGTGGGTGTATTCTCTCTTGTGGTTAAAAACTAGTGAGAGCTTATCAATGGAGACCATAATATTGGTCTCCATTGGATTCTGACTTGGTTCCCAGCTGTAGGTATGGGTTCCTTCCACTGACTGGACCTCTTAGCCAATCCTGAAAGCCACTGGGTACTCACCTCGGCTGAACGCCATCATTGCACAGATGTGTAAGTCTTGTCAAGCTGGTTACTTTCCTATGTGGCACAGTGTCCCTTACTTGCTCTTAATGCTGTTGGCCATTTCCCCCTCATCCCCTGCAGCTCCTGTAGCACTTTCCAGTATGATATGGGCTAAATGTGTGAACTGGTTTCCTCCACATTCTAGCCATATTTCACAATGTTTTTGTGTTGGCAGCATGTGGTGTCTTCAGCAATAGGGTCTTACTTTTTACCTCAATCAAGTGCTTGGATGAAGCCTGTCTTGCTTTGAGGGACCTCACAGGTCTCTCTGATCAACAGCTCAGTGTAGATTTTAATCCATTTCCGGTACAGGGAGTTATAAGCCAAGCCAAAAATTTTAGGTTAGACTTCATCCCATCCTCTCCAAGGCCCTTCTTACCAGACGACCCCCACACTGTCCTATTGAAGGTTATATCTTTAAGTGTACTATCCAAGAGGAAGGGTTAGCATACTTCTTACTAAAGACCTTCAAGGAAAATTTCCATCTGGTTTTTAAAAAAAATTTTGTTTATTTTTATTTATTTGAGAGCCACAGAGAGAGAGAGAAAAAGGCAGGGTAGCCTTGAACTCACGGCAATCCTCCTACCTCTGCCTCCCAAGTGCTGGGATTAAAGGTGTACACCACCATGCTTGACTTGGGATTGTTTTTTTTAAAGCATAGTGGCACTTATAAATTTTTCTCATTCCCAGATAAGGTGATTATTATTTTAGATTCTACTGAAAGAAAGGTTCTAAGACATTTAGGTCCAAGCTAATATTTTGGCTATAAAAACTGAATCAAAGAGTGTGAAATGTGGAAAACTTAATATAGTATCAATACTTTTCATATATCTAGGATAGATCTTCTAATCATTAGGTAATTGTGTGTTGATAGCAAAGATCTATAATGGAGATATATAATAGAAGATGGAAGAAATACACATATAGATTATATAGATTGATAGATTAATTAGAAGTTAGATGATAGAAGATAGGTAAACAGATATAGTTGTAGAGGAGCGATAAAGAATAGATATATAGATAGGAAAATAGATTTTGGTGAACACAATTGACTAAATACATGTGGAAAGTAAGTGTTTAAGTGATCATGAAAACATTTTAATAAGTAGCATATTATGAAAAATAGTCTCATTTTTCCTAGCATATATTATTGAAATGAAAATAATGAAAAAGAATATTTAAATGCTTTTTCTCCAAATTATGTTGGAAGTTTGCATATAAGGATTTTCCTTTTAGTATTAAAATGAAATGCTAAACATGTGAATGGAAAAGTGTACCTTATATTTATTCATGCTTGACAGAATGGGACATCTTTTTTCAAATGGACATTTATTTTTTAAACATTTTGTAATGTATAACAATGCACATTAACTTAAATTCTATAATTCATATTCTTCATACAGCAACATAGTTGTTAAGCAAAAAGATGTTTGGATAAAGAAATTGGGAAAGTAGCAGATGGGCTGATAATTTTTCAAACTATAGACAGGGCTCACATTCTAAACTCAAGTTCTTAGCTTACCATGAACTTAAAGTAAATTACAGTGAAAAGTAGGAAACTTAAATTCAACCAATGCTAAAACAAGAGAGGAGAGAATAGAGAAAGAAATAGAATGAAGGAACTCCCATATTTTTTCAGGACAAAATTTTCAATAAAAAGAGAGGTCCTCCATACTATTAGAACTTACCTATGCCACACCACTGTGTTATTTGCAGGCACTGACAGGTCTCTGCCCTGAGAATAGATTATTAGTATTTTCTGCCTGTTTTACTAGTGAATTGATATGGTTCATAATTCCCACTTAATGTATAAAGTGCAGACAATGAATGAAGCAGAGCAAGAGATAAAACAAGGTCCATGAGATGAAAGAAAGAAAATGTTTTCTACCAAGAATCAATATTCAATTATTTCTGGTTCTGTGATACACAAAAGCTGCTATTGATATCGTAATAGTAGCTACCATCACAATTTAGAAGAACCACTGAGGACAGAGAGCATATTTTCACAGCCCTTTACCAGATGAGCAACATATAAGTTATATGTCACTTAGAAATTCAAGGCAAACTGTTAGTAGGGTTTAAGATGCTCTTGGCCAATATACAGTTGCAGTTCTGTAACAACTCTCAGGGCTTTAACTAATGGAAAAGACAAACCTAGAAACCTTACACATTCATGAACTGATGGTCATTGACACACTGATGCCATTACCCTGAAGGCATTTTTTACTTTGTCCTTTACTTTATACCCATAATGTGTTCTATAATCACAGATTAGCAATGTGAATGACACCAGCTACTTCTCTTCTTGATCCTCTGGGATTTTCAGGTTTTCCTGCCCTGTGGAGAGCCAGTACTAATTAAGAAAAACAACAACAACAACAACAACAACAACAACAACAAAAACCTTTGGAAATGGTTTGTGTGCTTCTAGGAAAAGTAACTACAAATTTCTTTATAAGCATTTATATAGAAATGTCATGACATGAACTACTCTTAAGATTAAATGTGCTCCCCAGTTTTGATTCTAAATGAAGGTTTTATAGGACAGCTGAGTCCTTTCATTGTAATTATTCAACTGGTCCAGATTATTTAATTAGTAACACTGACCAAATGCCCAATTTGATACTCCATGCAAACACTGCATTTTTAACTACTTCTGCTTGGAGGTAGATTGGCCTCATCATCATTTTTACAAAAGCTATCATCTTTGAAGTGCCAAGTATGTAGACCAAGTGGATTTTCACATCTGCATATTTTCTTATGAAATATGAAGTAGAAAATGCAATAATATTTCATATATCAGGACATTAATTCTATGGCAACATTTCATTTCCATAGTAGTGCTTAAATTTCACTTGTAACAACACAAAGCTTCCTAGGATCTTTTGCAATAATCTGCACACCTTATCCCTATCTTAAACTCTGTGATTGTTTCCATAAGCAGAACACATAAACCCCACAAACTTTCCCACTAGAATAGCAGAAGTTATAACTAGAAATTTTTTTTGAAAGGCACAGCAAAATAAGTTAAATCATATTGATGGAAGTTAAAGGAAGTAAAAGTATGCACAGCTGAATGCAGAAAAGTATCATGGGATGCTGGCAGAGACTACTTTGCCACATCAAAATATCAAGGTTCTGTTCATTGATATCAGCTTGGAATAGGAGGGAAATACTATTTGTTTAATCTGACTTATTTACCAAATATTTTCTATTAAAAACAATTGCTTTGGTGCTTGAAGGAATAAGATCTATGGTTCAAACATTGCTCCTCAAAATTTCAGATACTTACAACCATCTTGGATCTTGTGATAATGTAAATTATTATTTAGTAAGCCTGAGAGAATGGTTGTAATTCTGTAGTTCTGACATGTGCCTATGAGTGGTGATGATTTTCTCTAAGAGCATAAGGCAGCATTAATGCCTAATAAAATAAGTGGAACATTATTGTATTTGATTTCAAATATCTTCACCTATGCAATACAACCATATTAGTCACAGAAGTTGGCAAGTGTGTTAATGTAATTCATTCACTTGGAAAATAAGAAAATAACATTGTAAACACTATTTTTTAAAGTGAACCAGGTAAGAGGCCAGTAAATAATAACACATTCTTTAGATCTTCAATCATAAAATAAGCATGCAAGAGGGATTTTAATGGAAATCTGAACTTGGTCAATATTGTGTAAAATTTGATGCGAACTATATCTACATCCTATTAAGACATATTCAACAGAATTCTGAATTCTTCACCTATATTGCTTCATTCTTTGTACATTTGGAGAGTATGCAACACACAAGGCAATTTTAAAGGATATTTTGTTTCATTTTCTATTACTTGTTAAACACTGTGCTTTTTTCAGAAGTGAAAAATGAAGACTTTGTTCTTTGATTAAAAATAACTGCCCAAGCAATCATTTTCTGGCTCTGAACTATAGAACATATACATATGTGAATTAAAATAGTCTGTAAAGAAACTGGAGATAGAAGTTAGATTCAGCAATGAATTAAAGTCATAGATTAATAACCTGTATAGGCATTTCAAATATTATATAAACTTTTGACTCTTTCTTATTCATTTATTCTCAGTTTATAAAATATTTGTGTCTGTGGACATTCATATGAGACTTGTCTGGTCTTACCACCTCTTCCACTTAAAATGGGTTCTAAACATGTCATTGTCTTTTTGACTTTTCCTGCTTCTCAGTGAGATTTTGTTGAAAATGAGGCTTCTTTGTTGCTCTAAACAATTATCAATTTCAAGTGGTGCAAAATTATCCAATGTGCTTGAGACATAGAGAGTGTGGGCATGGTAAGGGTGGTATACTAGGTAAATCTATAAATTAAGTTTTTAAAAGCTATAACCTCAAGTCTTCCTTCAAAGGCTAAAAATGTTCCCTCAAAATCTGTTAAACTTTGTAGTGCATAATAAAAGTAAATTTGTGATTCAAAGTAATTTACAGGTAAAGATTCCCAAGTTTACTACTACATAGCAAGTCTATTTTAAAAATTCCCG
Source organism: Jaculus jaculus (assembly GCF_020740685.1). Classification (NCBI taxonomy): domain Eukaryota; kingdom Metazoa; phylum Chordata; class Mammalia; order Rodentia; family Dipodidae; genus Jaculus; species Jaculus jaculus. Next base: position 39,508 of record NC_059119.1, read on the forward strand.
ACAGTATAGACAACAACTGTATAAATCTGATACATATAAAAATCTTCTTTGCCCCATTTGCCTATAATAAATAAAATTACATGTGTTGAAAAATTGCTGTGGGTCTATAAATCAAGCACAACCTTAGTTAACCAAAAATATGAATGATTTCTCATTAAATCATTGCTTGTTTATTAAAATGAAAAATAAAAGAACTAAATGTTAAATGAGATGTTTTTTAGTGAATTCAGTGTCTACATATAGATTTAGATTTTCTAGGACAAATACTGATACAAATCAAAGTGCAAATCTCTTTCTTTTTAAATTTTAAAGCATGTCATTCAAAGTTTTAGCTTGTGTGCATGGTGTAAATTGCACACACTTTTCTCAGTAACAAAAAAAACAGAGTACATTAAAATCTGAAGTAAAAATTAAAATAACTTTTAAAAAAGCAGTCACAGTTTTGTCATTGGTATATGGAGGTTGTTCCATGGGCCCATCCAGAGCTCTTCCTCATCTGACTGTGTGTGATCACTGTGGAATTCTACAGTGTCCTGGACACTGCTACTGTCAACCATGGACTCCTGCTCAACTGTGCTTGTCAGTCTCATTCCTGAAGGTTTTGGGGCTTGGTGGTCAGCCACCACAGGGCAGGGGGCAAAGGTGACTAGAGTTGGTCTTCTGTTTATTTTTTCCATAGCAAAATGTCCCTTGGACAACGTGTTCAGGGATAAGTTCTCCTCGTGAGTCGTTGTCAACTTTTCTAGCTTCTTGAAGTGCCTCCCCAGCCGTATGGGAGAGGGGACTTTCAAGTTATCGCCAAGACAGGCACGGCGTGTTCTCACCACAGAACCATTCTGGGCAATATAGATGTTGCCATTGATGCTGCCATGGCTTCTGCTGGGGCTGTGAGCACCACTCCTCTGACATTCGGGAGTGCTGTCCTCTCCAGGGGAGTTATGTTCATAGTCTCGGTCCACCACTAACTTGATCATCCTTTTTCTGGCCCACTGAGAAAGTAAAATATAACAATATACTAGTCATTCTCAAAGAAAGTAAAAGGAGACAGCTATACAATGCCTATGAAATAAAAAACGATATTTAGAAAGGCTTCAAAGGCAAGTCATTAAGAGAGAGAAAGAGGCAACTCATTATATCACTTTCTTTTTGCCAATTCTTTATTGGATTTGGAGTTGTTTTAAATGTTTGAACAAAGTGTTGCTGATTTAGGAAGAAGACAGGACAAGAACCACTCCCTTTTACATCAAAATACTTAACAACTTTAATCCCAGCACTTGGGAAGCAGAGGTAGGAGGATTGCCGTGAGTTTGAGGCCACCCTGAGGCTACATAGGAAATTCCAGGTCAGCCTGGACCAGAATGAAACCCTACCTCAAAAAACCAAAAACCAAAACAAAACAAAACGCTGAGCCACAAGAAATGTGCAGTATCTATAGTTAAGTAAGGATAGTTTATTATTTCTCAGCTGCCAATTCACACTGAAAGCCATGGACAGAATCAGTATTTTTGTTCTTTGCAATTCTTCTCTATCCAATAGCTTAAATGTATTTTTAAGCCCATGTGATTCTAGCTTGTAAATCCATCACTCTTGATAGCTAAACATTTAATCCATATAATCACCTGAACTTTACCGATTTTATGGGTCTAATCATTGAGACCCCGATAAGTTAAGGGGAATATCTTTCCAAAAGCACACTTTACTGGTGAGTACACAAAACTGAAACCCTCCTTTTGCAACAAGAATACATTAGTATTTTCACCATTTCAGCTTCAACTGCCCACTGTCATATGGAATAGCAAGGAAAAAAAGTTAACAATGCTGTATTTCTCCAAATAGTACTGCAATTTGGGATATGGAAATTATCAAAATCTTATCCTGAGTCACATGTTTTCAGATATCCAAACATATATTTTAAAATTATTGTGATTACTTACCCAGAAAGTAGTTGCAACTGTAGTATTTCTTAAAAAGTAACTCTTATCCAAACAGAAAATAAAATGACAACCAATATTAATTTTTTTAAATGCTACATTGAATTTCTAGTACTTACAGCTGGTGAATTACAAACCCAGTTGAACACAGTCAGCACATTTTGGATAACATATCTGCCAGGAGAAATATCTTTGCAGGAGCATACTATTAGTGACCTCATTTGCTAGTATTTGTCCTAAAAATTGCAAAGATTATATATATGTGTATCTTCCATTCTAATAGTGCCACAGAGGTCACTGTGCATTAATAAAATCTCTGATGGAAAATAATCAATACTAATTGGCTGACATGTCAGTTTTGCTCTAAGGTGTTTGAACATTCATATCTATTTGGGTGGCACATATATTCATTTTTCTGGCATACTTTTGATCATTAAGTCAGGAAAGCCATGGTCAGTTCCCTCCCCAAGAGGCATTTCGAGAGCACACAAAGCACTGCATACCACACTCATCACTGCACACCCCCACCTACTGTGCACTCTTCTACAGGGCGGTGTTATAGCCTTCCTTGTTTGCTTCTCCAGATTTCTGGCTTGCATGCTTGTTCCTATCATAATCTGGTACCTGAAAACCCCATGGGCCCCCGGTCTGGCTCTCGCTGCTGCTGCTGCTGTTGCTGGCCACTTCTGATTCTGTCTCGCTCTCCATGCCCCCCTCTACAGAGGCTGATTCTGCACTGCCTTCCTCAGGGACATTTGCAGCTTCCAGTTCAGTGGACTCTTCCAAGGGTGTCAAGTTAATCTCCTCCCCCTCGGGATGTTCTTCTCCCTCCTCTGGAGGCTCTTCCTGCAACACAGGCTCTTCTCTCCAGAACTTAGCCTCTTTGGCCTCCTCTGGCACAGGCCTTCTTCTGGCCAGTACGATGTTTTTCCTTGCCTTTTCTCCCTCTGACTCAGTGGACTCTGATTCCTCTGACTCCGGGGTGGAGCTCTCCTCCTCTTCCTCCTCCTCCTCCTCCGATGGGATCTCAGACTCAGACTCCTCCTCTGTGGGCTCGGACTCGCTGAACTCTGATTCTGATTCGCTGTACTCAGTGTAATCGCTGGAGGACTCCTCTTCTGACTCCACTGTACTCTCGGTAGCTTCTTCTTGGTCTAGAGTTAGTTTCAGATAATCTCTGTCTTCTTCCTCTAGGCGTCTCTGCCATTCCTCACCCTCGAGGTCCATGCCTCTTTTCTCTGCCAGGCCCCTGACTTTCTTAAAGATCATGGGGAATATCCTGGCCCTCTTCCAGGTGTTGTATGTGGGCTCAGGTGCTGGTGGCCTCTCCACAGTTACCTCTACCTCTTCCTCCTCACTAGGCTCTCTAATTTCAACTTTGGGTTTTTTAATTTTCTTTGGCTCTTCCTGAAAATTGTGAAAAGGTAATTGAAATGTCAGCCTGTGGATAGTTAAGACATGACATGACCATGTCCCAACATATCTGCTGGATGACAGCTTCATGAACACCACAGAGCACAAAATTCCCCTTGCATATAGAGAGAGGATAGCTGGCAGAGTGTTAATTAATTTATCTTGGCTACATAATTCCAAAATTAAATGATTTCTTTTTCCTTATTCAACGTTTCTTTTGTATCATACACTAAGATATAACCTTTCCCTCTCCTACTCTAGATTTTGGCTAATAACTTTGCACTTGTGTCTCAGAAGTGTAAAAAATAATGAAAATATGTTAAGTTGAAAACTTATTGGAATTTTTAAAAATTTAACAGGTTAGAGTTATAGTTACATTCATTTTGTGAGGTTATTTGTCAAATGCATATTGTAGGCAAAGTTTAAGAATTTGATATAAATGTTTTGAGGTAATTTAATCATTAATTAAAAACATTAAACATACTAATAGAAGGCTGGAGAAATGGCTTAGCAGTCAGGCACTTGCCTGCAAAGCCTAAGTACCCAGATTTGATTAGTCACATTAGTCAGATGCACAAGGTAGCACATGTATCTAGAGTTTGTTTTCAGTAGCTAGAGGACCTGGCATGCCCATTCTCTTTATCTGCCTCTTCATCTTTCTTTCCCTCTCTCTATCTCAAAGAAAGAAATAAAAAAAAATATTTCAAAGTACTAATGGATACTCTGGTTTCTCTTCAGATCACACAAATCTTTCACCTTTTAAAAGGTACTAATAGAAATTTTTTATTCTCTGATAATTGAAAAAATGTAAACTATATTTCACATGAATAGTAGTTTCTTTACTCAGTTCAGGAGCAAAAGAAACTATGCATCACATAACTATAGTATAGGTTATTGTAGTACTCTCTTCATGGAGCAATATTCATGATTTTAGAAAACATTTTATCACAACTTCTTCCAAATGCTGAATATTTTATATAGAAAGAAAATTTTAAAAACTTAAAAATATTTATTTCCCTTCATAGACAAGGAAGTGAAATGGCTAGCAATATTAATTTTCTTTCAAAATATGAGTATTAAATGATAGGATTCTTCAATATTAAAATAGTATAATTTGTTAGGCAAACAAGATTGAATATTGTTACTACTTCACATAATGAAGTCATAGTAATCACCTCTTCCTCTTCATATTCCTCCTCTGCTTCACCAACCACTTCACCATATTCCTCCTGCCCAGCTGGTGGTAGCAGGCGGCGGCGACTTCCATACTGGGGCATTTCATACCTGCAACATAAACTTGCAACTTGAGACATTTCTATGTGTGTAGAATCTAACATAATAGTCTCTGCTTCTTTTTCTTCATCATTTAGTTTACAGATATTTACACAAGATATATTAGTCTCCTTGCAAATTAGTTATAAACTATGGGGGTTAGAAGTACTACCTGCTGACAAGATATTTTTGACACATGGGTTCCCTGGAACAAGGAAGAAAGTTTTACTTGACATATAAGTTTAGGGAGAGATTAAGATGAGGAAAAAATTGTAATACTTCATAATTAACCCAGGACACAAAAGAGGTTCATTCTAAAAGTATACAGTTCACTTTGAACATAAGGTCTACATTTTTATAGGAAAGTTTTATTCAAACATGGTGTGTGTGGTCCTTACATTATTTTTCAGTATTTTTAAAAAACAGTTAACTTATGTATACTCAATTAACCTTTTAAATGCCTGTTACTAGATTCTTAAACATAGAGTGAATGGTTAGATAAAATGTTGAACATAGCATGAAAATAAGTGGTAATTCAGGAATTGAGCAAATACATTTGATTCTACCTTCCATTTTAATTATTACAAATATTCTTACCACAGTTCTAGATTCATAAGCATTGTCAATATAATGAAACATGGAAAATTTGACTGAAATTTAAGTTAGTCTATTTACTCAATTTCAAATACACACTAATGAAATGCCTTTAAAAATAAACATCATTAGTAATAACCAATAAGTTTACTCCTTGTTAATATAGACAATATGATTGTGAATGAAAAATCTGAAGATGTACCCATGCTCATAACTGTAATAATCTTGTCCATATTCCTGGCCAGGATCAATCCCAGACTCCATGGATAACTCCTATTGTTCAAAAAGAGAAACTGCATTTGAAAACAAATTCTTTGCACTTTCAGTTTAAAGTCAGATTTTTGCACCTACAGTTAAATGACTCTCAAAACTGATAAAACTTCTGAAAGTTTTCAGTTGAGTAGTTTTCTTGCTTTTGAATCATTTTTATAAATATATATAGTTAAATACATGTTTGCTTATTGACTTTTACATTGAAGACAATTGTAGCATCATATTTAGCATGTTTTATTTTGCCACTAATGGTTTGGTTTTTGGGTACCAAATATCCTCTCATTCATTTTATTTCATCTAAAAATGATCACTTACACACTAATAAGGAAGAACTTGAGTTAATATACAACATTACCTAAGGATGTCTACATTTAAGAACATTTTGTATTCTGAATTTGAAGACTTGTAAAAAAGCTTTGCATATAGATGTGAGATCATATAAAATTTTCATTTCTGAACTCTAGATAATTCAGACGTTTGCTGAATTCTGCTTTTGTAGAAAGATACTTTCCTGAAGTTTACACGTGAAAACAATTGCAAAAACTTTTATGTTAAATTTTCTCATTTCCTTTTTAATTTAGATTGAAAAATATTATGCCAGTTAAATTAAAAAGGTTAATAAGACTTGTTAGGCAATGGAAGAAGAGAGGAGGAGGAAAAGTATAACTATCTACAGGAAAAGGCGTTCTTTATTTCTAAGATTATCTACTCTTTATAATAAGAATTAATTTTGTTAATACAGGTATAATATGAATTGGAAAACAGTTCCCTCCTCAGAAGGCAGCAATATATCATTCAAAAGGCATAAAATGTCATAGTCTATATGATAAATAATGGGCAATGACTCTTGTACTAGGACTGGTCAATGTTATTGAAAAATGGTGAATTGTCATTAAGTCTTATTTAAAAATACCACAAAAATCTGGGATTTTTGTTTCCCTCTAGAAACAAAATCATGGAGAAAATATGATATTATTTTCCCATGTCAACAATCTAGGTAGTGTTGCTTCATCTTCCAGCAAGTCAATTGAAATTCTTTCCTGGTTGGAACTCGTCACCTGCCCCACTGTACTGTTCCATGTGATACTCACAATCATCTTGCAATCTGCCACCTGATTTTGTTCTGCATCATAAACTCTATTTAGGTACATTACTTACATAATTTTTGTAGTTACTAATATTCTAATCTCTTTTCTGTATTCGTATACCAAAGGGCTTTGCAGTTTACACATACCTCAGAGCCAATTATAAAGAATCCAATTGTGATGTTAAAACTAGTCCATTTTCCCTACTGCAATAAAAGTTTACAAAATGATCAGTAATACTGTATGTTGCAAAGGGCATGGAAAAACATGAACTCATAAAATTCAAAGAGGTTGGGCTGGAGAGATTTCTTAGTGGTTAAGGTGTTTGCCTGCAAAGTCAAAGGACCTAGGCTCAATTCTCCAGGACCCACATGAACCAGATACCCGGGGGGCACATGCGTCAGGAGTTAGTTTCCAGTGGCTGGAAGCCCTGGCATGCATCCATTCTCCCTCTCTCTGCCTCTTTCTCTCTCTCAAATAGATAAATTTACAAATAATATGTTTTTTAAAAATTCAAAGAGGTTACAAATTTTAATAATATTTTGGAAAATCTTTGTCATTCATATTAATGATATGCACCCCTCTTACAAAGAAATTAAAATTTGTAGTTATACAATCAACAGAAACAGGCACATTTTTGCACCAAAGATATGAACATATAAAAAAAAAATAAGAGCCAATGTGAAAGTCCAATAAATAAATCCACTGTGATATCACACCATACAACCTGATGGACTGGAGTCAAGCACAGATGGGATACTCTTTATATGATCTTAGGAAAGATACACACACACACACACACACACACACACACACACACACACACACACACGTGGGTGTGTATTTTACAATCCAGGTAAGTGGTTAGAAGGGTAATTAATGCTTCAGTTTTGACATGAAAGATACCTGAGCAGTTAGTTATGTACATGAGAGACACTCTTAAGAGTTAGCTCTTAGTCTGTAAACATTTTAAACCTATAGGTTTTATTTAAACAAAATATTTCATTGTATGTAGGGAAGCAAGGACTTAGGTTAAGAAAGGCCAGTAAGAATTTAGAACAAAAATAAGAACTATATTTATGTTATATTCAAAACCTACATGCTTCACATAGGTAATCTCAGACTTTTGAGTGACCTAATATTAACGTCATTGGTGTAAGTGTGCTAATTAGGTGTCAGAACTTCTGCTTTTATAAAACTATTGAAATCCAATACATACATAAGACTGAAAATAGTCCTCCAATTTTTGTTAAATGTAATTTTAATGACTGTTAGTAAAAATATAGACATGTATTTTTATTACTAGATTAAGAATATTGCTTGAGTCTTGCTATAATACATTTTGCTCCATATAAATCACTTTTAATATATGAGGAAGGCTGAGCAGGACAGAACAGGAATGCAGAAAGTATAGTAAGACACTGCAGGTCTGAGATGTGTTAAGAGTGACAGGCAGGAAAGATGAACTGAAGTGTGCCTTTTAGATACTAAAAACACCCATGAATGAAAAGTAAATTCATGCTGGGTGTGGTGGTACACGTCTTTAATCCCAGCACTCAGGAGGCAGAGGTAGGAGGATTGTCATGAGTTCAAGGCCATCCTGAGAAAACAGAGTGAATTCCAGGTGAGCCTGGGCTACAGTGAGACCCTACCTCAAAAAACAAAAAACCACAACAAAAAAAGTAATTTATATTTTCTAAAATTTTTCTTTTTTCTTTTTTTTTGAGGTAGGGTCTCACTCTAGACCAGGCTGACCTCAAACTCACTCTTACTTCCAGGCTGACCTCAAACTCACAGGTATCCTCCCAAGTGCTGGGGAAAAAGTGTATGCCACCATGACCAGCCTACGCGATTTTAAGCAATAAAATGGAGAATGGATGTAGCAACCAGTAAGACCCTGAGCTGACTGAAGCAGATAACAGGCATCCTCACAACACAAGAGAGACCCCAGTCACATCCCTTTTGTAGGGGAATCTTCAATTCCAGAAATTATGCCAGGGGGCATACTGCAAGGCAATTTTATTAGGAGATAAAAATTTTGATATTTTTTTAAAATGTTAATTTTGCTGATGACCACACAGAGATGAAATTAATTTAAAACCTCATTATGGACATTGACACTGGTATAAATTAAAACCAATGCAATACCATTTACTAAGTTTCTTCCTGCTATGTCAACACTGTTGAGGCAGGAGACCATGAACAGTTTTTAGAAGATGAGATTGATGTCCAGAAGAATGCATATCTTGACTAAGATCTTATATCCATTAACTGACATTTGGATTTTAATCCTGAGGTTTCTGAATCAAATGTCTAAGAAGTTTTCTTCATGAAAACTTTTATTAAAACTTTAATGTTCTTTTTTTTTTTTTTTTTTTTTTTGGTTTTTTGAGGTAGGGTCTCACTCTAGACCCGGCTGACCTGGAATTCACTAAGGAGTCTCAGGGTGGCCTTGAACTCACAGTGATCCTCCTATCTCTGCCTCCCAAGTGCTGGGATTAAAGGCATGTGCCACCACGCCCAGCAAAACTTTAATATTCTTGCCCCCCCCCAATCTGTAGGTTTGAGGAGTAAATTCTAAACAAAAAAATTCCTCTCTGTAGCAGATGGGGGTCCAGCTCTTAAGAAATTAAATAGTATTTCTAAATGGAGCTTATAAAATCTAAATTTATCACAAGTAAGTATTTCAAAATAGTACTACTTTATTTTTATTTTTAATCTTAGAGGTATATACTAAATAAAATAGTATTTATTTATTCTGTAACTCTGAAACATTTTCAGAATGTATAAGAAAATTTGAAGCATTTTGCTACAGGAGAGATGTTAGCACTTTTTCTTCAAGCTTTGTGCAAACTAAGTGACTCAGGAGTAAATGTGATAGGTCCATAAACAGAGAAAATTATAGTTATTGGTCAATTTCATAATGTGCTGCATTCAAGGATAGCTTACTCTTAAATAGGAGTAAAGTTCTTACCTAATTTCCAGAGTGAAGCTAAAAGTTTCAAAATTGAACCATCAGTCTGCAGTGGAGAGGTGATTTGTTTTTTGCTTATTTATCAACATCTGAAAACACGTTTCATGCTTTAGCCAAATTATGCATTACTTACCACCCACTGTTTCCCATATATAAGATAAACATAAAAGTATTTCAGATGCAAAAATGTATTGTGAAATAAAGCTGAGTAAGTTGGAAAAGAAAGTGAAAATTTATACCTCTGGTTTAAGAAGAGAAGGCCTCAGCAGTTGTTGATGCTGCCAAAGAAAATTAAAGTAGACAAAGATTTAGAAAATAATTCAGGTAGGAAAGGCAGAATCTAAGAGGAGAGGGGAAAAGGCAATAGCTTAAAAGTAGTCATCACTTTTGGGTGATGATCCACTATTCATGTGATAGCACCAAAGAAATTAAACAATTTAAATAATTATTTGGCAATAAAATAATAAATAATCTACTTGTTTTAATTCTATAACTTGTTGTTTTATATATATAACTTATTATAATAAGTTATAATTATAATGCTACAATTCTTAATAACACAAAATGTAATATCCTTAGTAAACAAGATTATACAAAGGGTTTTTTAAGCTTCATAGTATGAAGCTTATAGTATGAAGAGTTATCTAGGCTAGATTTCTAATAATAAGTATCATAGTTAGTTTTGACAATTTTGACCTTGTTTTACTGTATCCTTCAGTTTTTCCCTCAGTTATAGTGTGACCAGATTCAATGAGAAGATGTGTAGAACAAACAGGACATAAGGTCCATGTGTTTGGACCATATTTAAGACATGGTCCTTATGCCTTCTTTTTCTTACCAAAATGTTACTGGCTTGTATCCCAACATGTTTTCAGTCCTGTGATTTGGGAAATTGTCCATCCTCAGTTTTTTGTAGGTACTTCCACCTCCCTTCTTCACCTTTTATTCATGATTAAAGAGCCTTATTATTGCTTAGTTTCATGACAACTTATTTTTATACAGATAGGACAAATTTGCAATTCAAGTTTTGGATTAGCATGTTTTGGGAATAAATAGTTAAATGACATGTATCTTATACTATACATGGGAGGTAGGTTGGTACCTCTTAGGAGGCTCCCCTCAGTAAGACAGCTACTCACAATGGGTAATAGACAACTGTCTGAAACAAACTGCTCATGACCTAATAGCCAACCTAGGTGTGTCATTCATTCAAAGAAGGAAGTATAAGTTAGAGACACATTGATTCAATCTCTGAAAACCATTTCTTCATACAGACTTTGAGCTTAATTATTTAGGATCTAGGGTATATGCATTCATTCTATACAGATACAAGGCCCTTGGGCCCATTGTTATATTTCTGTCCTGGTTGACAAGCTGTGTGATAAAGCAAACTAGATTCCCTGTAACTTCATTGAAAGCATCTCTCACAGAATATCTCATGCTACAGTATTGGGCAAAATCCTTAAGATGCTCTCTGTAGATTAAGTCACGGTAACAGAATAGAAAACTCAGAGAATTCCAGTAATCTGAAATAATTTTTAGATATTTAAGATTTTACCCTGGACTTTTAAGATAATGACACTAGGTAACTCTACAACTTGTAAATTGTATTCTGAAGCAGCAGAAAAACAGATTGAGTCAGAATCACAATACTAAGTGAGTATAATTCAGGACAAAAAGATATCCTTGATAATGTAAGCATATGATCTCTGCTTACAAATTGAAAGACAGACTTAAAACCCCAAAGCAAAGAAGCAACATGTATACAAGAAAAGAGCTAGCAACATATGCTTAAGGGAAAATAACCTGGCTTCAAAATCCAGTATATTAGTCTACCTATTACATAAATAGCACCCTGGAAGGCTTGATGTAGCAGAGCAACATAAAGCCCTTACCTCTGATGTAAAACTTCTCCTGAAAGGCAGAAATGAAGAACTCACATTAAACACAGGGACTTTCAGAACATATAAAATGCAGATGAGAACCATTTAAGAGTATCTAAATAAAAGCAGAATAAGTTTTAGAAAAAGAAGTCTCCAGGGAAAATTAGGACAGGAAGATCAAATGTCATACTTGAATTACTTGGATCATAGACCTTTATCTCATATAAACTAGAATGTATTCTATTTTATCAAAATAGCATATAAGAATACACTTTCATTCTAATATAATCACTTTACATAAAATATTTTGTTTTATTTCTTTCTTATACATATGTCAACACATATGACGTTCATTGAGGAAGGCATTCTTCATACTCAGAAAATGAAATAAGTAGAGAATAAAAATATTTGCACAAAATAGAATATACTCTTCTAAACAATTATAAAACTTTTCTGTGCATCTCAAATTTGTTTTAAGAATTAATGAAAACAAAATAATAACTACTCTTGAAAGGCCACTTTTATTATAAGTAAAGTGAAAAAGGTTGTACATATATTATCTATGTATTCAGAATCATATAAAATAATAAAGTTCGTGAACCACAAGAGAGTGATATATCTGGCTGTTGTTGAAAGAAAATAATGGTGTGCAGTAATGTAAATATCATAAGCAAAAACATTTTCTATTTATGGAGTTAAATATTTTTCTGAATTATTGATCTTGTGACATTGATCATGTGATACCTAATGTTCAACAGAAATGAAGATTTTTGACAGAGGAAAAGGCATGCCTTTTGAAAGTCAAACAAAAGTATTTCTGTAGAATACACTTTCAAATCCAAGGCTTCTAAGTCTACTTATCTAAAAGATCCTGAAGTGGTCACCACAGTGCTGTATGAATGGTAGTTTATAAGGCTCTTAGCATACTGTTTACTTTTTCAACCATATATTTTCTGAATGACTCTGTAGTAAAACTTACAAAATGTTCATATGTTTCTGCCAATATCAGTAGGTGTCATAATCCTTCAGATACTTGTAACAGTTTAGATAAATTCAGTTTTTATTCAGTTCTTATATTGTAAAAATAAACACAGCTCATATTTAGGTTTCAATGTGTCAACTTAGTCACATGTATCCAAGCATATAAAACATCAAAACAAAGCTAGTTTTCTTTTCAAAGCTAATTCAATTGTCTTGTTTTATTAAATGTGCAAACCAATCAAATATCAATAATCTAGGTGTGGTGGTTCATTTCTGCAATCCCAGTACTTGGGATGCCAAGGTAGCAGGCCATGAGTTTGAGGCAAGTATGGGCTATGTAGTGAGTTCAAGACCAGTCTGGCTATAGGGTGAGATTTTGTCTCAAATAAAATAAAATACAAACTAAACTAATAAAATATATCAATAGATTAGCCATATTGGATCCATTATGCATTTTGTTGCTTTTCATTTATTTTTTATATTGTTTGAGTTCAAAGGAAGAAGCTTAGAGTGAAGAAACTAAACCAATATTTGCAATTACCCATATGTTCTCAAAAAAGTGAGCTGACAAGACAAATACTATGAATAATTTTTATGTAGTTTCTATCTAATCATGTGTAGTAATTATTGATTTAATAACATGTCTATATTATAGTATCATATTTACTTTCATTAATGGTGAATTAGTGTTGGTCTTATCTGTGTATTTTAAATAATCCAACTAATGACCACTTATGTATTAAGTGGATCTCAGCAACTGCAGAGGGAAACTGAGTTCTTTTTCTTCAGGTGGGGTTTGAGCTGGCACCATTGGATAGAAGAGGACTATCTAGCCTTATACATTAAAAAAAAATCACAAGTCTCATGTAGATGATATACAACTGACTTTTATGATGACATCAGGAAACTCCAAATAAGTTGTGCAATATAAGATTGTATTAAACACAAAATAGCATAAAATATTAATAAAATATTTAGATAATAAAATACTATTAAAATATAATAGAAAAAGATAATACATCAAGGCTTCAAGTAGAAAAATGTCATTTGGATTTCCCATGGTAATACATGGTCATTAGTTACAAAATTTACTGTTAAGGAATTTTTAATTGCATATTTTCAAGAAATTAGTGGAAGTATCTTTCAAAACCAGAAAAGGAAAAACACACACACAAAATAAAGGCTTACAAAATTGTTAATAATACCTTGTCAGAGTGCACCAAATAGGACAAGTTCTCATGCATATGGCCATGTGCCAACAAAAACTACAACTGAAGTTCTTCAGTGAAAGAGAGAGAAAAAAATCATGTTCAAGAACCCCAAAGAAGGAAATATTTTTGATTTGGATGAAAATAATATGAAGCAGATGGGCTAATGAAATATTTAGACTTTCAGATTGTTTTTAATCCAACTGGGCTAATTTAGAATGGAATGTCAAATTCCTCATGAGTTGTCACAAAATATGAGCCTGAATAAACATTGTAGGGTTCCCAATCCATGAATACATTTACAGAAGTGATTTGTAAACTTAACTTTGCTTGAAAGTTTCAAGAAAAATTCTGTTATTTCTTTGAAATAACATGAAATAGCATTTACATAAAGGTATTTTGGAACTATATATTTCTTTGTGTAGAATTTTTTCTTCTAAAATATTAAAATTCTAAAGATAAATATGACAGTTTCATTCGAAATGAGGATTTGTGATGTAAAACTTAATCACTAAGTTCCATGGGAAAAACAAAATAATTACTTGATGGTCACATACCATACATTATATGCACATAACTTTTTTATACTATACATGTATACATAATTTAGAACTGAGCTACTGCCACTTGGTAACATAAGACTAAGTTTCATGAGGGTAGGAGCATACCTTAGAATAGCTAATATTGTTAAAGTCTAGCCAGCTTGGTTCTAACAACTAGTATAATTACCAAATTTTATTCCTCTAGTAAAAATCTTCTAGCTCATACAAAGAGCAAAGTCCTACATAAAACTGGCTGAAATTTAGTTATTTCTTTTCATTAATAATTGTACAGGGCTGGAGAGATGGCTTAGCGGTTAAGCGCTTGCCTGTGAAGCCTAAGGACCCCGGTTCGAGGCTCGGTTCCCCAGGTCCCACGTTAGCCAGATGCACAAGGGGGCGCACGTGTCTGGAGTTCGTTTGCAGAGGCTGGAAGCCCTGGCATGCCCATTCTCTCTCTCCATCTATCTGTCTTTCTCTCTGTGTCTGTCGCTCTCAAATAATAAATAAATAAATAAATATTTATTTATAAAAAAAAATTGTACATAAAGAAAAATTTTCTTCAAAGGAAAATTTTATAATTATTATTAAGGAGATGATATAATAATAACAAAACACATTATCAACACCAGTGGGAACAATGAGCTCTTACAAAATTCAACAACTGAGATTTATTTTCCTTATGAAGAAGGGAAAGGAAAGCATTATGATAAATAAAAAGAATAGGACAACAATCAAAAAATGGGTTAATCAAGTTATAATCATACTAGTAAGATAAAACCAACTAGAATGAAGAATGATCTTAAAAGAAAAGAAACACATGCTATAGCACCTGGCATGGATTTTTCAGTACTTGATGTTTGAAATTTTCTGTATTTCTATATATGGAACATTTTACTTGAGAAATATTTCTTCTTAACAAATACATAGACTTCAAAAAAATAATAGTACCTATGGCATCATGTTAAGCTTACTAACAATCTGCTTCCCTCCCCTCTGGAAGGTTCATACAGAGCTGATAAAAATAAAAAATAAAACAAAAACTGAAATCACTATATCATTGAATAAACAAGCCTTTGGTTTAAGTAGGATAACTAACATTCCTGCCCATATTTCCCCATTAAAAATAGATTAAAATTACTTACTTTTAAAATACATGTAGGAAAAATAATGCTACTTTGTAGTTAAGAAATTAGGTAAGTCTACTCTATGAGTTAATGGTGATGAAGTTAATAATCTTTTTTAAAAAAAGCATGGGGGAAAAACAGCATTGCATTGAATTTGGGGGGAAAACAGTGGAATCTTTTTGATGTTCAAATCTGATGTTCAACTTGAAGATCTTATCACGAAAGATTTGCCCAGTTAAAACAGAAGAAGCATTACAACGATGTGGTTTGACTATGAGATTGGTTGTCAGTACTCTCAACAATTTTGATCAATTTCTCTTGGGTCTGTTCACAAGTGGTTTCCATATTTGTTTTTTCTGAAGGGCAAACAGTTTGATGTTTTGAGGTATTTGCAGGCTGATAGCTTTTTTCTGTTTTTCTATACATGTTAGATACTGTCTTCTCAAGTTCAGCTAGGTTTGTCACATGTCTAAGGATGCCTTTTGGTTCTCTGTGAGGCTCAATATTACACAGTGGGTTAAATGTTGGTGGATGCATTGTTGAAGATTTAGTTTCTTTGACATATGCGATGCTGAAAGTGCCTTTAACAGATGGTACACGAACACTGTCTGTGGACGTTACTGAAGCTGAAGGTGGTGGATAGAGAAGTGGAGGAGAAGCAGGAAATGAAGGTTGAAGAGGCGGAGGAGAAGTAATAGGGGGAGTAGACATAGGAAGAGAAAATGTAAGAAGTGGAGGTGGAGGATTAGGAGAAAGGGGAAGAGAAAAAGGAGTAAGTGCAAGAGGAGAATCAGTAAGAGGAGGTTGTGGAAGAGGAGATGAATCCAAAATATTAGGTGGATGGGAAAGGTTTTCAAAACTTTTTGGTTCTGTGTCTAACATACAAGAAGCCTCTCTCTTAAAGATGAGAGAATTTAAAACACAAGGCTTTGGAAGAAACAGTTCCCAGGAATAGTCAGCAGGAGTAGTGATGACATTAGGTTCCGATCTGAGTTCCAAAGTTCTTGAAATAGTTGGCAAAGTAGAGGATGAAAAGTGAGACCAAGAAGAGGAGAGGGAAGTGCCTGAAGACAAAGATTTCCACTGCTCTGTTCCTTGTGTAATAAGCATATCTCCTTGCCTCTTTTCTTTCTCTATTTCATCTGCATCTTCAGTTGCAAGCAATGGAGTGCTGCCACCTCTTTGCTTTGGAGAGGCCACTGAGCTTTCACTCTCAACTTTTGGCTTGGTGATTTGCCATTCCAGCAGGTCAATGGTCTCAGATCTGCTTGGAGCTTTCCACATCACTCTCCTAGGAAAGCTCACTGTGTGAGTCGATAACCTATGAATCTTTTCTCTTTGGCCCCTCAGAGACTGACATTTGACTTGTGTTCTGGGTAAAATTGGATCTTCAAAATCTTTTCTCTGTGAAATGTCTAAATTTGTTGATCTTTGACCTATACTTTCCTTATAATGGGGATTATGGGCATGTAGGTCATCCCCATCAGGAACAAACATTAATTGTCTTGCAGAGTTAGGCTGGTAGCTCTTAAGTGACCTCTGAATGTGAGTAGGCTCATGAGCCCCAGTGGTACTGGAAGAAAGGTGCATCTCAACTTGATGACTTTTCCTTTCTTCTGAGACTGAATTATTTCCCCTGCTTTGTTCAAAATGGTAGAGAAGGAAAAGACTTGAAAGAAAAGAAGATAATGCAATGTAAGGAAACAAGTTGTGACATAGCTTTTATGAGAAAGGTGTCATTATGGTTGTCATTACTACTTTAAATTATACAATGCACAACAATGTTAGTCTACTGACACTAAACATTAGTTTAAATTTCTATTCTCAAAAAGACAGGGCAGCAAAAGCCAGAGTTGTGAGAAGCAAGAGAATTTTTCATTAAAAATGTGAACTTCTGGACTGCTCTCTGTTCCTCCCTACAGTTAGCTTGATACAGCAAAGTCCACAGAGAACAGTTCCCTCCTGTATAAACCTTAATTCTCAGAACTTCACACAAGGAATGTGGCTTTGATTCCATGTCCCTTGCTTTGTTTGAAAATGCTCTATTCTGAAACAGAAAATTGTGGGTTGGCTGTATCTAATTCCATACCTGTTCATTACATCTTACTTCAGTAATTCTGTATGCTATCAAAAATACTCAGATCTAGGACAAAATTTGCAAAAATGTATAATAAGGGATAGTCTACATTCCAGATTAAAAGAATTATGTCCCCCAAAGACAGATAGACTGACTATCATAGAACCCAATATCACAACTAAAAAGTTAACTCCATGCTATTTCCTGCTGTTTAAATTCTATGCTTAATTACTTTAAATAATAATAACATAAATCAGCAGAGGGGTCATTTACATGCTACAAATCTGTATCAAATTTTTCATGGAGTCCCTGTAATAAAAATAATTACATTATAATAACAGTTTTAATATCAGTGAAACACTTTCTTATGAATGGATGCTGAGCTGTGTATCACAAGTAGTTGAGAGATATAACTGAAGAGCTTCAGAGTGGAAAAACAAGGTTCTGTGGTACAGTCATTGGGACCCTTCCTCTTAAAATGATGGGTGACAGAAGACTTTAAATATCCCAATTTAGGCTTGTTCTCAATTCTATACAGAATCACAAATTTATTTTAGAAGTTACTTATATTTATTTATCCCAACAAGAGCGAAAATTAAAGGGAAATATTTTTCATAAAAACTCAATAGTTATATTGGAAAACAGAGTAATAGATAAAGCAATAAAATGATATATAAAGCTAAAATTGTACATATGTCTACATGGCAAAATTCTACAAAAGATTGCTTATGAGAAGACTGGAGTATCAGGACATGTAAGAAATTTGTGAAGTGTGAACAATTTTTAACAGACGAGGCTTGTCTTTTCCTGATATTAAACATTCATTTTGAAAACAACAGTAATCACATAACTTTACATGGCAATTGTTTTTCTTCATTTGATTTTGCTTGGAAGAAGTGAACTATATGTAATCATATTACTCCATTGATGATTGAAAGAACTCCATTACTTGCAAATTAACTCCAAATAATTGCATACTTGCAATTATAAAGATAATTGTGAAACATCTGAAGGACACAGAAACCATCACTGGATCTACTTTAGGCTAATGCCATTTACAAACATTGAAAAGAAATTGGGTGCAAAAGATAAAACTTCCCTTTTACACACAAATCTGTCCATCAAGCAGCTGAGGATTACATTGTGCATAGCAGCACAGTACTCAACCTATTTCCTTTTCTATTCTCTGACCCTAACCCTTTTATTAGAATGATATTAATTACTTACTTATGCCTATGTATCCACAGGTGAGAAAGAGAAAACATGTGAAAAAGAAAAAGTTTTAACTATAATTAATTTGAAATGGTTATGACAATACTTACAGGACATTGGTTTAACACTTTATATATATATATATATGTGTGTGTGTGTGTGTATCCAAGAAAGAAAATGCACATTTTATTTTCTTTCTGTTTATTCACAAGAATGATACATAATGATATTTTAGAGAAAATCTTATGGCATTTATTTGGGTTTCTTATCACATCCTCTTCTTACCACATAGAGTTATATCTCATAATCTAATGCTGATACATAAATTTCAACTCCATGAAACATGAAAGTTATCATCTCTGAAACAGAAACCTGCCTATGTGTTAATTTTGAAAAATGGATAGTAAACACTGATTTTGAAAGGAGATATTGCTGCATTGAAGGAAAGTAAATATATCAAGTTCTAAACAAATATAGAGTAAATGTTGAATCTACATAAAGTAATTAATTCACAAAGGCTTTTTTTCAAAATTATCTTCAATTTTTTTCTTTAAAATAATTTATACTTCATTGGAGGTAGTTCATTTTGTAACCTTGCTATATTCTTTGGAAAGTTTTAGTAGATACCAATTTTTTCCCTAAAATAAGACATTTTAAGTGTGCAGAACTTAAAATGTTTCAATATATACAGTTGCAAAAATTTTTACTACAATTTTTCAAGTGAAAATATTGCTAGCTATTGCTAGTTGCAAATTGCCATCAGCAAACTGTATTGATTTTATTATACCCACTTTGTAAAGTAAATACATTTCAATTATTATTCTAATATGCAAACTGACAACTTTACACATAATTTTTCTATCTAAACATGGCTTTTCGTATCTGTCAACATAAAAAGAATCAAATCATAGTTGCTCAATTCCTATATTCACCAATAACTCAAAAAGAGAACATTTTTGACATTAAAAAGGTAAAAATATACTTAAAATATGAATCCTTCATTATATTTATAATTTTAGAAATAGAATACTTTGCCTCAATTTCTGTATTAAATTCATTATTTATATTATATAAGTATATTTTTATTATCAAATATAGTGCTAAAATGACAATATAGATTTTGACATTACTAAAACTAATATAAAACAATGCAGTATTACTAATATGGCAAAAATATTACTATATCTGCTTAAGCTTGTTTTCTCAGGAAAGATGAGTTCTTTATTGCTGAGGTTTGCTTATTCCTAGAATACTAAAAATGTAATATATATATATATATATATATATCTGTTATATATATATAACATGTATATATATACATATCTCTATATATATATATATATACACATACATACATACATACATACATACATACATACACATATCTTATTCCCTTCACTGTACAGAATTATAGTTGTTTCCTAAATGTTTTTAGCTGCATTCAAGATGATAAAATGGCTGTTTTACCTTCCATGCACCAATGTAGTTATTCTTGAGATTTTAAAATATGTTCAAACTATTCTACTGAAGGTTTAAAATTATATGGGTGGAAACATTTGATAGAAACAGTTGTGAAGTCTTTTACTGATAAATTAATATGCTCTCAAAATATAGGATTTAAAAATATATTATTTAATATTTCTTAGTATCTCCCCATTGTGTAGAAGCAATGAAAGCCAGTACATACAGGACAGAGAACAGGGTAGATACTCTCTGGGTAGTGAGTCTGGCTTTAATTAAAATGTGGGTTTTATTTCGATTTTCATTACTTTCTTATATAATGTCCTAAAATGCTATTTTTAAAAGGTCTATGATTTTAAGCCATCGAATTTAGGTTTGATTGCCAAATGAGAGTTGGTTTTGTTCTTAAATCAGGAATTACCATTTTACAGTTATGATTTAATCTTTTCTCCTACTTGAATTTTTCACAGCCCATAACTTCTTTTTTTCCCCCCAGAAAACCATCTTCAACCATGAAAGTTGGGGGATGAAACATAAATAACCCAAGTTACAAATCTGCAATTGTACATGCATACTGCTTTCCTCTAGTCTTATGTAATTTCCTTTGCTTGCAGGTGGGTTGGGGCTATTACTTTTCAATTCAACTTTCTGTATTTTCCCAACTATTTTTCTGCTTTAAATAATAAAATTAACAGTGCAATGGGCAGAAAGATGCATGTTCCCATCAGGGTGAAATGGCCCCCAGCACCCACTTGCCCAGGGCCCTTTGCTTAACACTCACATGGCGCTGTCTCCTAGCTCTTCATACAGATGCGCGCCTGGGGGTGGAGGAGGAGGGGGCGCGGCCGGGGCTGGAGCAGCAGGTTTGGAGGCGGGCAGTGCAGACTGAATCCTCGCTGTCTTGGTGCACTCGGCCTGGCGTCTTGGATAGAGTAGACATGATATCATGTGAAACCCAGTTTAGAAACCATAAATTCATCAATAGTCTACGGTTTTAACCATGAGGTCCTGTTATCAGAGGAAACCACTTGGGAATGTATACACAAAAGTATGCATTAATAATTTGACATATATATGCATCTTCATAGTATGATGTAAGGGTAAAGCCCTTCTTATCTATTTAAAATAAGTGCATCTTGAAGGAGAGGTAGGATCCATAGAAGTATTTGCACATTAAATGATAATACTGAAGTTACTGTTAGCAGGAATGAGTTCTGGCACTCTATTGTAGGGCTGGTTTCAATGGATACTCTTAATGTTCACAGTTCAGCAAAGTTTAAAGAATGATTTCACACACAGAAATTATATAAAGATGGAAACATGCTCACCCTTAGTTGAGCATCACAAAACATACTAAAATATTGAAACCGAAAATGGTGTAAATATGAACCCATAAATATGTAGAAGCTTACATGTCAATTTAAATCTTAAAATTAATTTTTAAAATGTGATGGATAATTGAGTTGTTTAGTGGATATTTTCATAACATGAGGGATACCAAAGATGGCTTTTAATTACTCATCTCTTTTTTTTTTTTTTTTTTTTTTGGTTTTCAAGGTAGGGTCTCACTCTAGCCCAGGCTGACCTGGAATTCACTATGGAGTCTCAGGGTGGCCTTGAACTCACAGCGATCCTCCTACCTCTGCCTCCCGAGTGCTGGGATTAAAGGCGTGAGCCACCACGCCCGGCCTAATTACTCATCTCTTATGAGAAGTTATTTACTTAAAAACTTATTTAAATATCTTAGCATTTGCTCACAGAGCCTGTGTAGGTTTCACATATAGAGAGAAAATCTCAGATTTGGTTATCTCTGCAGCCCTTTGTTGCTTATGAACACCTGTGATGCCTGCTTTAGAGCCACAGACATTAGTGTTTAGTTTCTTTCTTAAAACCAAGGTATAAAGGATGGAAAAATGGCTCATCAGTTAAGGCACTTGTCTGAAAAGCCTAAGGACCAGGGTTCTATTCTCTAATATCTATATAAAGCCAAATGCACAAGGAAGCAAATGGTCTGAAGTTCGTTTTCAGTGTCTAGAGGCCCTGGCCTGCTCATATTCTCTCTCTCCCTCTCTCTTAAGTAAATGATAAAATATTTAATAGAAATGCCAAGGGGCTGGGGAAATTGCTTAGTGGTTAAGGCGCTTGCCTCTAAAGCCAAAGGACCCAGGTTTGATTCCCTAGGACCCACGTAAGCCAGATGAGCAAGGTGGCACATATATCTTGAATTCGTTTGCAGAGGCTGGAGGCTCTGGTGTGCCCATTCTCTCTCTCTCTCTCTCAAATAAATAAATAAATAAAAATATACACGTTTAAATGAAACACCAAGGCATGAAAAGGTAGAAATGATTAGAACACAATGTATTGCCCATTTCCTCTAATTCAATTCAGTGATCTTAAATCAGCTCAAACACACACACACACACACACACACACACACACACACACACACACACAAACACACACACACACAAAAGCATGCACGCACATGTGACTGATAATTAAATTTATTTTTTTGCTCCTTTTCTATCACATAAAATCATGGGCAAAAATATACTTACACTTTAAACCTGTTCCAGAAAGCAATGAGCAAGAAAAAAGAGGATGTTGTATTAGAAATATTGTGCTCACTGTTTTAAAACATAATTTAGTTTTTGAGTAATTTACGGGTTAAATTCGAAATGACAAGGAATTAATGACATGACAGGGAAATTCAGTACTTCAATTTGGACAATGACAAGGGGAGCACCCCATCCTTACTGCCACACCTGTACAAGTGCAAGGTGAGTGCCCACACATTGCAACCTACTGAAACATTCATCCTAGGGAAGTAAAAAGAAGTGTGAACATTATTTTTGACAGGAAAAACAAAAGCTAAAGATGATCTGATGTTTACTACTGGCTTGTTGGTTTACTTGGCATGAGCAATATTGACTTATTAATATCAGGATATAACACCTTTGAGAAGTAGTTGAATGAAAACAGATAACGGATAGTTCAGAATAAATGTTGACATTAATACTGGATTGATGGCTTGCTGATTTAAAGTGGTTTTGCCAGTTTGTTTACAGCCTTAAGTTCAGTATAGTAATTGATTTATTATGTAAATGTGAAGCACCAATATTTTCACCCTAAAAGTTATATTTAAACTTCACAGTCCATTTGTACTGATAATTTCCACTAAATGGCTTCACATTTAGAGGATGCTATTGGAATTTCAGTACAGATAAACTTTAGTGTATTTAATTTAAAGATGCTGATTTGAAAAGAAATATATCAGTGTCAAATCTATAAGGAAGCTCTTAGTATTTTCCCAGAAGTTATTTTAAATGATGAATAGTCATTTTACCATTATTTCATAATTTTGGTTCTATCAAGTAACTTCTATAATTTTTAAATGATTTATGGTGTCTTTTGTGACACATTGAAGGCTACCTTTCATAGTCAGCTCCCCATTTTTTCAAACAACCATCATTAGGAGTATATTTAAAATGTGAAGCTCTCACTACCAAGTTTATCATCCTAGTGTAAAGCCCAATGTAATCCTATCCTATCTCAATTATAAATATTTAAGTTATAATTACTTGGTTACTTTGAATAGCCTAAATATTATTTTAAACATATGTATTATAAGTGGATGTATTTGACTGTGGGAAAAGGAAGATAAAAACTATGTAACAACATGTGCTGTCATATATCACAAAATAGGCTCTATCTAGCAAGAATATTCAAGAACAAAGAAACCACATGGAGTTACAGGTGGAATGGTGCACTTCAGAATGCTTCTTCTAATACACATAATGTGTAGTTACTAATGTATAGTTCTTTCCTTGGAAATGGACAAAGTAAGAACGACATTTCTTTGTATTCTCTCCGGGGTACCTATGGCCATTTTTTTTTTGTATGTTTGGTTTTTGTTTTCTGAGGTAGGGCCTCACTCTGGTCCAGGCTGACCTGGAATTAACTATGTAGTCTCAGGGAGGCCTCGAACTCATGGTGACTCTCCTACCTCTGTCTCCCAAGTGCTGGGATTAAAGGCGTGCACCACCACGCCCGGCTACCTATGCCCTTTTTTATCAGGCGACTCTTAACCTAGAGAGGACAAAGCAGGAGATAACACTCATTATGGGTGAAAAGCATATTAGGACCCCAGGGCCATTAAGCTATCTGCAGGAAACTCATAGGAAGTTACACTGTTTTTCCATGAGTAAAATGATTTGGTACATGAAAGTTAATGTAATCCAAGAGGGGTCACACCCTCACATTTTGCAACTAATGAGCAAACTGCAAGTGAAGCCACTTTACCAGAGCTGATTTCCGAAGCTCTTCTTGAGGAGCTACCCACGTCCACCACCCTCAATACTCACTGTCTGTAACTGACCAAGACGACCAGGATGGCGGGGACACAGCAGAGGATGATAATGAAGGCCAGAGCCAGGAGGGCCCCTTCTGTGTACCCCAAGCTCTCCCCTCGCTTCTTTATGCTAGTCACTGCTTCTGGAGTCCGGATTTCCAGAATGCGTCCTCCCTCCCCGTAGTACGGCTGGAAGTCTTTATTGATATCCAGAAGCTTGCCATCCAAAAACCTTTATTGTGAGAGAAATAGCAAAACTGATGGCATTAAGAGAGGCCTATTTGTAAATTAGTAAAATATTTCAATATTTGAATTAAAACACACTGCCTGTGTTATAATAAGAAAATATATATGAAAAGCATGAGCAATAAAAGAAAACTGACCATACATCTTCATACAAATATCAAGCCACTGCACTCACCCTGGCAGAACAGACTGGACAAAACAATCAGTTTCAGTTGAACTTAGTATGTTGAGATACAATGTTCTAGTTATTCAGATGGAGTAAAATGCATAGTCAAATTACATAGTACAGTTTAAAAATCACATTGATACATCATGTCCCCTTCTATGATGTCTCAGGAGTAATCCTACAAACACAGTATATGACAATACCCATTTGCTGCTAGCCAGACACCAGCATTGTGATAGATAAAAATTAAAGAAACTAAACTGACTTTCCAGACTCACAGTGAGTGTCTGTCTTCCAACATGCCCTCTTAAATGTCAACATTCTCAAATTTCACAGTAAGTACTAATAATATCTCACTCAGAGTCTCACAGTGTAAAGAAAGTCATAACCACTAATCATATTGTAGTATGTGCAAAGCTAATCCTTTTCTATGGAATTAGTATGTATTGTATAGTACTTGTGATTATGCAGCATAAATAAGCTGAAAATATTTTAAAGTTATATTAAATAATATAAAAATAATATCCTAAATGTTGAAATACACAAAAGAAAGTGAAAGCAAAACATAGCTGAAATTTTCACCAATAAAGTATAATGGTGGTTGTGAGAGACCAGCAAAGCATGTGGAGGTGTGTAAGAGCAGGCCAATGTGAGCTGACTTTGAGTTATAGAAGTTCTGGTGTGCTTTGCATAGGAGGGGAACTACAGAGAGTTTATTTCAAAATATAAGACGAAAGTCCTTGAAGAGGTAGACAACCTGATTAAACCATTACCCAATGTATACATGTCCTAAACATCACATGATATGCCCATAATATATATGATTTTATGATTTTGTGTATCAACAAAATGAAGAAAATAATGTGAAAGCCAGATATGGAACTTTTAATTGCAGAACTGTGGAGCACAAGAAGAGGATCGCCAGTTTAGGCTAGCAGGACAGACTTTCTCAACAGTGTAAAAATAAACACCAGCTTGGGCTAGAGAATGGGACCTTGTCTGAGAATATTAAAAAAATAAAAATATAAAGCAAAACATAGCCAAATACCATGTTTGTATTTTTATAAAATAAAAGTATATATGTACAAGCATATATAACATGATATATATATGCATATATTATTTAATATGCTAGCATACTCATTTATGTCTTTTTAATACGTTTTTGCTCATATTTTCAGTGACAATATGAATTTTCCATTTAAATTCAATTACTATCCTGTTCAAAGAACAAAGAAAATATGAGATACTTAGCATCAGATGTTTATTCTATAGGCCACTTATTAGTTTTCCAATTTAAGAAACCTAACAGACAAGAGTATCCAATTTTATGTTTGTTGTTACATACTTTCTTAACTAAAGTTTCTATACTACAATATAAGGCAATTACAATGCATTTTTTTTCTAATCTACTTTTTTTTCTTTATGTTTGTTTTTTTGAGGGAGGGTCTCACTCTAGCTCAGGCTGACCTGGAATTCACTATGCAGTCTCAGGGTGGCCTTGAACTCATGGTGATCCTCCTACCTCTGCCTCCCGAATGTTGGGATTAAAGACATGTGCCACCACGGCAGGCTTCTAATCTACTTTTATATAGATAAAAATGTACTTCATAGCAATATCCTAGGCCATGTTTAGATGTTGAGCAAAATATTTAGCCATTTTATTTTAGGGCTTTATTAGTTAAGTGAATAGACTGAGAATTGTATCACAGAAAACATATTTAAATCATGAGAAGGATTGAGGATATGGTTCAGTTTGTATATTGCTTGCCTGATATGCCTCAAACCTTGGTTTATGCAGAGAAATCGGTGGTGGTGGCACATTCCTATAATCCCAGAATTTGGAAAATCAGGAATTCAACATCCTTGGTTACATAGCAAATTCTCTTTTACCCTATCTAAACACCACAACAAAAAATCTGGGAAGGGGCTGTCTAGATAGGTCAGTGGTTAAGGGTGCTTGCTTTACAATGTCTGCCAGCCTGGGTTTGATTTCCCCCATATCCACATAAAGCCAAATGCACAAAAATGGCATGAGTCTAGAGTTTGTTTGCAGAGGCAAGAGGTCCTCACATGTTCATCCATTTTCTTTCTTTTTCTATCTCTCCCTCAAATAAATAAAACATTTAAAGAAAAAAGTTCAAGGCATAATGTTCTTCATGTTAATCTTTAAAACAAGGTAAACATAATTAAAAGATAGGTACATTATCAAGGAAAATAATACTAAAATGTTTTATCACACTTAAAACCAATTTATGTAGAAATTGCAGTAAGGTGATAGATTTCAAACAACTCAAAAGATGTGTTCGATTATTATAAGTACTGCATAAACCACTTTGGAAGTCTGGTCCTAAATAAAATCTAAAGCTAATTTGTTTGGATGGTGATCTATATTCCATCTGCATTTCCCTTTGTTGACTAGAGTACTATATTTCATATGCCTCAAAAATCTACAGAAGACCAGGTGTGGTAGTACACACCCATTATCCCAGCACTTCAGAGGCTGAAGTAGGAAGAGCACTGTGAATTCGAGGCCAGCCTTGGGTAGTGAAGGATTTACAGGCCAGCCTGAACTAAAGTGATACTCTGCCTCAAAAGAAAAAAAAAAAATCAAGATCTAGGAACTAGAGTTAACAGAGCTATGGCCTTGTCTCAGAAAAACAAAGTAATGGTTGAATATCATACTTAATAATAATATCTTTTTAAATGGTCTTGATATTGAATTAGTATTTTATTGCCTCTAAAGCAGGAGCAAAGAATTTTTATTAATTAAAAAAAATTAATAATCTCAAAATTTATGTACTTTAACAAAATGAATATATAGGTATTTACTAAATAAATGTCCACATATAAATAATCAAATTATATATATGTTTAGCATGTATAACAAGCAAAAATAACTTATCAATATTTTTAAGTTGAAATTACTTTTATATTTGAATAGAATTTCATGGCAACAGCTTCAGGACACTAGGTGTCACAAGAAAACAGCAAAATTCAGAGAAGCTTAAAAACTAGGTGCAGAATCTATACTAGCATTCTATTTAGGATTATTCTATCTGTGTGTCTTGAATTTATAATTCATATACTGAAGTTCACATCAGGGAGAGATATTTCACAGAGAAGACAACATGGGAGTTTGCTACCAGCCAAGTCAAAGGGAAAACTAGGTTCTAATTTTGCATTGTAGCTATAAAAGTCTGGATTTCTTCTTAACTTTCAAACTGAAGCAATTGTTATGTGCAAACCCTTCACCAATAATCCATAGTTCTCTTACATACAGCCTGGGTTGGAAGCAGAGTGTGGAGTGCTATCTGGCTGTACTACCACAGACCCTCTACTGCAAAGGATGGCAGACCTGATGTCACTCCATGTTTGACCTGCAAATACAGTGTGAAACCCTTGGATTTTCATGGTAAGCACTTACTCATAGACTCAACTTAAATTACCCATGGGTGCTACTGTCACTTTGTGGCTGTGGCAGACAGAATCACTTACTTGAAAAGCTCATTTCTATCGATGGCTCTGTTGGTCTGGGGGTCAATGGCATAGACAGTCAGGTCACTTTTGGTGTAATCTTCTAGAGAAAAGGCATCCCCATGGCGGCGGGCACCAATGGAATCCACTACCACCTTGGCACCAGGAATTTGCTCCTGAACATAGCGATCCAAGATCCTGTATATTAAACCAAGTACAAACATGATGTCCTGACAGGCTTTCTGGGAAGAAGAATCACCCTCAACTTAAAATAGCATTTAGAAAGTCAAAGTGGCGACAAACGGGGTTTGCTCTGTTTACTCAATAGGAACGGCTGAAAAATCCTCTATAGATTTTCAGTATTAACCCCCAATGATACTGGGAAGCAAATAAGGAAGAAGGAGGCTATCAACCATGTTCTATATAGGTCTACAGTTCTGAGCTTATGATACCATTTGAGCTTTTAAGTGGCTTATGGGAAATGCCAACTATGTTATAAAAACAAAGATGTCTGCACTTGAAAGGGGCAATGGGGCATTGGGAATCTTGACTTCACTAGGCACTTGATATAAAAAATTACACTTCCCACAAAGGTCTGTAATACACAACATCTTAGAGAACATTAAGATGTAGATAGGGACCTGTTCCTAGGGATATAAAGATCCTTAATGCAAGACAACAATGGAACAGCAGAGATATGTCAATCTTGATAAATTAAAATATTAATCCAAGATACTGTATGTAAATCTCTGAAGCTCTTCAAATGAATACAAAAATATAATGGATGTGAAACATAATCTCACATGAAATGAATTATATTTAATATAACAGATAGAAATGTTAACTAATGGATCATTTTTTGGAAATTGCCATTTTTTTCTACTTCCATAACTTGAGTTTAATTGAAAACACAAATTACTATCATGTAGGTTATTTGTTTTTCATATTTCAACAATAAAAATTTAACCTATTTTCATTAACATTTTATTAATAACCTTTGCATATTATTATCAGAATGTGTAGTAAATGTCTATAAGTATTTAAATATGACTAAATTAATTGTAACTATATGTAATCTTTCTTGAGATTGGGTTTTTCTATGCACTCTAGATTAGCTTAAAACTCCATAAATAACTCATGGAATCTGAACATGGTGGCACATACCCCTAATTTCAATACTTGAGAGGTCAGGGCCAGAAGATCAGAAACTCAGTATCATCCTTGGCTATACATCTAGTTTGAGGCCAACTTGGACTACGTGACAATCTGTCTCAAAATAAAGAAAAACAAACCAACAAAATGTGTAGCCCAAGATGGCCTTAAACTCACAATCCTCATGTATCAGACTCCTGAGAGCTGGAATTGCATGTGTCTGTCACTACCCCAGGCTTTTCAAAATTCATCTGTAGATTTTTCTAAAATCTATTTTTAAATATTTTATTTATTTATATATTTGAGAGAGGGAGGAAGGCACAAGGAGAGAGAGAGAGAGAGAGAGAGAGAGAGAGAGAGGGAGACTGGGTACATCAGGGCCTCCAGACAGTGCAAACAAACTCTAGACTCATGCACTAAGAAGCCTAAGGACCCAGGTTTGATTCTCCAGTCCCCACATAAGCCAGATGCACAAGGTGGCCCATGTATTAGAAACAAAGAGTAAAGAATAATGTAAAAACATCCCAACCTCATAAAGTTCGCATGAATATTGCAAGACTTGTATAAGGTAGCATGTATTAGGTACAATTGGCTGTCCTGTTTGTGATGCTCAGGACACTTCTCTTAGTTTAATATCTTGTCCATGATATAGACATTTATTTTATTATTATTATTTTTTTGTTTTGTTTTTTTTTGAGGTAGGGTCTCGCTCTGGTCCAGGCTAACCTGGAATTAACTCTGTAGTCTCAGGGTGGCCTTGAACTCACAGCGATCCTCCTACCTCTGCCTCCCGAGTGCTGGGATTAAAGGCGTGTGCCACCACGCCCGGCAGACATTTTAAATAAGAGCATTAATTTAGCATTTTGAAAATTTAACAACATTGTTGGCACATTGCAGTATACACAGAAAAGCATAGTCTTGGCTGATTGCATTTTTTATATTGCCTCATGTTGTTTTAGTGTTATGTGGATTTAGCTATGGAGAAAGTAAATGAGAACATAATTGTGCCATTTACTTAAAAAGAATAAACTGAAAGGTGACTGACCAATAACAAAATGAAAATTGCCTGGAATTTAAATTCTCAGCAGCAATGTGTTATTTAAAATACAAGTAGTACTGCAATGGGGTCAGGAAGACTAGTGTTCTACACAGTAAATATAGCAACAGTGTTGGAGAAAATGTGGATTTATGAAGTGAATCTAATATTTAGAGCCTCTGTGAGAAAGGAGAAATCTCCCTAAGATCTGGCTTCACTTTTGATCTACTTTGACACGCATTATAAATAGAACAGAGAATCGGTGATTCCAGAGTCCTTCTCTAATTCTTTCCCTAATTATCTATGACAAGCACTCTTTTCTCATTTCACAGGAATGTCTTGCAAAATAATATTGTTGGGTAAAATAAATAAATAATCAAACAAACCTAGGTAGTTTCCAGATTAGAGTCAAAGCAAAATATTTGCAAAGGCAAGGACAGAGGTAGTACACCAAGGAGAAACACAGCCCTGCAGATTTAGGTCAAGCTCTGGAAGATCAGACTTGACCCAACACAACTTTCTTTCCTTAGTTCATAGCCCCCAACACACCTAACCATTTCTCCATGATAGAGATTTGAGACAGAAATGCCATCTTTATTTTCTGAAATTCCAGTCTTGATTAAATCCATGTCTTTCAACTGATTTCTGTCTCTAAGTTTTTTCAGTAGTACAGTGAACCCCAAGAACTCCAGATTCTGGTAGTACCACAATTGAATATACAGTAGAGGAATATCTGCCTAGGATAAACTCCTCAGAACAGATAGGCAGCTGAGTTCAACTTTTAAGAAGCGAATAATGTGCAAATGAGAGGTGATAACAGCATGGGGTATAAAATAAACTTTAAACTAGGAATTTAGTGTTACAGTTTAAAAACTCTGTATCTTCCAATAAATATTGAAAAGCATATTATTTTTCCTATGTAGATAGTAGTTTTTAAAATCATCAAGTAAGTGTATCAATAAGCACCTGGTTATTTTACTTAATTATTTTGGAATCAAAGCGTTTTTGGTAGATAGTTAAATTTAAATGTATACCATCATCTTACCCAGAAACCTGTATATACATCTTCCAATAGTTTCGGCCAGAAATTGAATGTTAAAAGGTAAAGTTTAAGGGTTTTATTAGAATAATTGCATAACTGAGAAAGGTATTCACTCATGATTGGTTTAAATTTTTATACTAAATTTGTAAGACAGCCATCTCTTCACTTAGTTATTTTTCAGTCGAAATAAGTCAAACTAAAATTAATCATTTGATGAGCATTTCTGACCTTTCATGCTGAGCCAAGAAAAATAGGCTAAACTTTTAATTGGTTTTCTCTTCCAAGAAGCATCATCAGAGAGAATCTAGACATGTAGACTAAAATTCAGCATCCCTTCTTACCTATTTTTTTTTTTTTGTCTTTTGAGAATTTACTGATCTCCTGAAGTATGTGACACTCCTTTGCATAATGTAAATTAGCCATGGCCACCAAAAGAGGGTGCTGTAAGGAGGTCTGTAGACCTCCATTACATATCTGTCACCCAGCAAGTGTCTACTTCTTGGGTTTACTTCAGAAATTTGCATTTCATGACGGTGCCTATCCTTTCCTTTCAGTAAACAGTAAGAAGGAAAGCTCTACTTCAGGAACATGTTAGTAATTTTTCAAAAGCCAAGGTAAAAGGATGGAAAACATTGTAGATGGCTGAAGGATCTGAAAAGTAGGCACTCCTAATATTCTTAAACTCCATTGTTCCATAAATATAAAGCCATATAAGCTGGGCATCATGGTGTATGCCTTTAATCCCAGTACTTGGGAGGCAGAGTTAGGATGATCACTGAGAATTCACCACCACCGTGATACTACATACTGAATTCCAGGTCAGCCTGGCCTAGAGTGAGACCCTACCTTGAAAAATCAATAAACCAATATACGTGTGTGTGTATTGCTATATAAACTCTTCCCATGTAAACCCTAAGTAACGCTCTGGATTCTCTATTGCACTGTGGTCCACTGTACCCAGGGGGACACTTTCTATATCACATAGGAGAAAACCTTCTTCTCCTAATGTTAAAATAGAACTAGAAAGAGTTGTTCATTTCTACCAGAAATGGTTTGGTCTTTGAATGTTGCAACTGATTGTATTCTTTTTGGATTTGCTTGTTTACTTCTTTCACTTTGGCCCTAAAATGGAAAAATCCAGGTTTCTGATTACTCTTTGTGGTGTCCAGAGGCTTTGTAGCATTTCTATTATTGGCTCTCATGGTAAGTTCCTCTTTCTGTTTTTGAATCTTCTGAACTCATTTTCTATGTTTTTATCATGATTCACTGTGTGACTCACTGTAAACTATTTTAATTCCCTTTGGACTAAGGAGGCATATTAAGAATTAAATTTAGTCTTAACTGCATATAAGATAAATTAATATATCTATAACAGCATTTGTCTCACTGCTGATGCAAACTGAATTTTTTACATAAACAAATGGTTAAATTTCTCTCATTAAGATTCATAGCATCAACTGAGATATACTGTGATGAAACTGGAGAATATTAAGCGAAGAATCAAGACTATGATGCAGGGAACACAGGATCAGCTCTTTGTTCTGAACTTGCTGCCATGTAAAACATGAATTTATTAATCACTGTATGTTTGGATTATAAAATAATGAACTTTGCTCATCTGATAAAACTAAATTACAGTTCAGTTGTTCAGAGTATGTAGAAAAAGACAAAAAGCTTGCGAGCATAAAGAGGAATTTTCAAAGGAATAATGGCTCACTGTATATTTGGAAACCTATGAAAAGCAACTGTGACACAATATTTTGATAGAACAGAATATGATGGCCCTCACTTTAACATTGTAATAGCTTTGAAATTTTTATAACTTATGCAGAGTCTTTGAAAAATAAAGTCTACTGATGATGTGATATTTCAGGAGAATAAAACAGAGTAATAGTATTTTAAGTTACCTAGATTACATATTGTTCTATTTCTCTCTCATAATTTCCAAATACTGTTGATGAAAATATAAGGGGCTAGGAAAGTATGTTTCTCATTGTTTTCTTGATTTTTTTCACTTTACTATTATGAATAATAAGCTTTTCTATAATCTTAGGAAGTCATATGTCTATTCAAAATGTTTGTCTTCATCACATTACTAAGATTTTTCTCTATCCTTTCAAAATATGAAATAGAATTAAAAAGTTAAAAGTATTAGAGTCAAGGCATTGACATCATTATCATACATGTCCCTTAAGAATTCAGTTGGTGTTCCTTTTCTCCAATCTCTTCTTCAAACTACTATTTTCTCTTGCCTTTCATTTGGCTCTTTTGAGACAGGGTCTCATTCTGTATCCCAGACTGGCCTGGAACTCACTATATGACTCCAGCTTGCTTTGAACTCATACACATTCTTCTGCCTCAGTACAATCTTGCTATATTCTTAAACAGCACACTTGCTTTAACTATGTTAATTTTCTGTGCATTATGCTAATTTCAATAGTAATTTTAACCCTGAACTGACTAGAAGTAAAAGTCAGCAGAACATTTCAAAATATAGGCATATAGGATTTTCTGACTATTTAGAAATAGCACTCCAATAGCTCAGGAAATAAGACAGTCAACAAATGGGATTTCCTGAAGCTGAAAAGCTACTGTTTAGCTAAGGAAACCATCAACTAAGTTAGGAGACAATCTACAGAATAGAAAGTCTCCACTTGCTGTACATCTAGTAGAGGGTTAATATCAAGAAGATACAAAGGCTGGGTGTGGTGGCACACGCCTTTAATCCCAGCACTCGGGAGGCAGATGTAGGAGGATTGTCATGAGTTTGAGGCTACTCTGAGACTACACAGTTAATTCCAGGTCAGCCTGGACCACAGTGAGACCCTACCTCAAAAAAAAAAAAAAAAGAACTTAAAATACTATGCAATAAAAAACTAATCAAAAATGAGCTATGGAACTGAGCAGGGAGAAAAGAAATAAAACATGACAATTAAAAAAATATTCAGGGCTGGAGAGATGGCTTAGCGGTTAAACGCTTGCCTGTGAAGCCTAAGGACCCCGGTTCGAGGCTCAGTTCCCCAGGTCCCATGTTAGCCAGATGCACAAGGGGGTGCACGCGTCTGGAGTTCGTTTGCAGAGGCTGGAAGCCCTGGCGCACCCATTCTCTCTCTCTCCCTCTATCTGTCTTTCTCTCTGTGTCTATCGCTCTCAAATAAATAAATAAATAATTAATTAAAAAAAATTCAACCTCTTTAGCTATCAAGGAAATGCAAATTAAAATAGCTTTGAGATTCTATCTCACAACAGTGAAAATGGCTATCATCAAAAAAAATCAAGTGCCTCTTCACTTTACCAAGTGATGCTCAGTCTGCCATGTTTTTTGTTGCTCTATTGACAATAGCTAAGGAATGGAATCAATGTAGAAGTCTGACAACTAATGAATGGATTATGAAGTTGTGGTATACATAAACAATGGAGTTTGATTAAACTGTAAAAAAAAAAGAAAAGAAAATTACTAAGTTTTCAGGAAAATGGATGGACCTGGAAAAATCTATGCTAAGTGAGAAGAACTCAGGCTCAGAAAGACAAATACTATATGTTATTTCTCATATGTAGATCCTATCTTTAAAAATTGAGATTTGCTTTATAAGTTGAAGTAATATTCAATAGTAGTGTCCAGAAAGTTATAATGAGGCATGGCAAGAGGAGAAAAGAGGCAGGATTAAGGGAGGTGTTAGTAGACAGGGTGTGGAAAGATCTTAGTGGGGCACAGGAAAGTGAGAAGGAGAGAAATGGGGAGGGATACACAAGACTAAAGACCTTATAAGTAAATCACATATAAGTTTATTTCTTCATTAGTTAATTAAAAATATAATTAAAATGAGAGAGTTTTTATAGAAGTGTCCTATTTGGATGGAGAAAGTTTTACCTTGAAGCCATGGGTTGCTGCAGGTAAATCCCATTGGTAGAGATTAGTCACCCCATTACCCCACCCCCAGGTGAGTTATTAGTCATAGAGGATGATAAGACACTGAACACAATGCAGGCTATTGTCAATGCTCTTGATTCCTCATCAGAACTAGGTGCTAAGACTCTATTGCTGAAAATATCACATGCTCTCATCAAGAAATCAAGCTATAACAAAGTTGCAAGCCATCTCACTACTGGCTAAGTGCCATAGTGCTGCAAAGTGTTATGTAGGCTGCTGAGAGAGAAAAGTCAATAACAGTATTAAAAAGGAGTGAATTTTGAAAGATACACAATCAGGGACTAGAGAGATTGCTCAGTGGTTAAGGTGCTTGCCTGCAAAGCCTAAATTAGACCCAGGTTTGATTCCCCAGCACCCATATAAAGCCAAGATGCACAAGGTAGTAGTGTCTGGAGTTTGTTTGCAGTTGCTAGATGCCCTGGTGTGCCCATTTTCTCTCTCTCTCTCTCTCTTCCTTTTTCTCACATAAAAGAAATAAGATTGAAAAATTAAATTTGGGTCTTTGATCAATTAAAATGTGTTTTTAAAAAAGATGCAACCAACTAGTCAATCAAAATATACCCAAGTTTAACTAACTGCTCTCTGATTGGTTTGAAACATGCTCAATGGAAAAGAATTCATGCACTATAGTGAAAACTGAGTCAACAGGCAATGTTTTAGAGGGATGTAGGTTCTGGAGAGAAGCTGTCATTGTTCTTTGGCCAACTTGATATGTTAAGCCCATCAAATTGACTTCCAAATGTGAATGTTTGTGCTCACTGACTAATAGTTCTCACTTTTTGTTACAGAAACTCCTTTTGTAGATGGTTGTGAATTCTAGGGAGAATCAAGACTCATCAAGGTGATGAGAAGAGACAGCTCAATGTTCAGCAGGAGACAAGTCATCTCTAACACAGTCACCAGGGATCAGGTAACATTGCAGAGGTGGTGGCAGAAAGAATATTAGTGCTGCTTTCATTGCTAGCTAGAGAAGCTTCTCCATAGAGGTGATGGTACACACTGGGGAGACTCTAAACTCATCAAAGAGGCTGTTGAGAGCTCAACAATAAACAAGCTTTCTCTATCACACCATCCAAGTCCCAGAGAACATTGTGGAGTAAAAGAAGGAAATAACATAAGAGTCATCAGGTGGGGAAGTGTACTTGTGTTACTATTATCTGGACATGAACAGACTAGTGCACTCATGAGCTCACATTGGTTGTTATTCTTCCCACAATATCTGCACATTTTTGAGCCAATCAACATTGTGACAGGGAGGATGGAGAAGGGCAAATGGAATGAAGCATCAAAATAGGGGGAGTACTACTTGGAAAGAGGAGGTTGCTCAGTGAAATGAAGCTTGGGTAAGGGTAACAAAAGGGAATAATGGGATTGTAATACAACTTATAGAATTTTCATGTATTAAAGTTCTCAGTAAAAATGTTGGCAAAACATAATGTAAGGATGTTTATACTTTGCTTCAAGAGCTGAGGCTGACCTCCAGAAAGGAAATATAAGAATCCTCCACCTTCAGGCTGGAAAGGTGGCAGAGTGGTTAAGCTCTTGCCTGTGAAGCCTAAGGACCCTGGTTCAAGGCTTGTTTCTCCAGAACCCACATTAGCCAGATGCACAAGGGAGCGCATGCATCTGGAGTTCATTTGCAATGGCTGGTGGCCCTGGGGTGCCTTTTCTTTCTTTCTCTCTCTCTCTCTGTTGCTCTCAAATAAATAAATAAAAATAAACAAAAAATGAAAAAGAACCCTCTACCTTATATCTATTAAAGGAATGGACCTAGGTACAAAGAACCTCATAGGCTGGACTAGGTGACGCTATCCCCATTTTCCACAGCTTTCACTTATAAAAATTGTCTCTAGCTGGGCCTGGTGGTGCACGCCTTTAATCCCAGCACTCGGGAAGCAGATGTAGGAGGATCGCCGTTAAGTTCAAGGCCAGCCTGAGACCATATAGTGAATTCCAGGTCAGCCTGGGCTAGAGCGAGACCTTACTTAGACAAACCAAAGTTAAAAAAAAAAAAAAGGTCTCTATAACAGATAATGGAGGCAACCCAGATTCCCTTACTACAGGAAGTAACCAGTTAACATGTTTATCAAATTTACTTTCTCTCTCTCTCTCTCTCTCTCTCTCAATCACACACACACACACACACACACACAACACACACACACACACACACACACACACACACACACACACACACTTTTGTTTATTCTTTTCTAGAGAGTTTTAATCTTGTTACATTCAGAGGACATAGAGGAATTGAGCATCCATCACAGAGGAGCCTGGACATTTTCTTTACCTAGTTTGTAAAAAATCAAGCTATTAATAAATCCACTTTCCCTTATTCAGTTTTGTTTCCTAATTTCTTTGGAACATAGGGATATGGAGGAAGTGAATTTATGAACCTGTGTGCTGGGTAACAATTTCATTATTATAGAATTTGTGCTGTTATCATGAATCGCTTCTATTTATTTCATAGTCATTATATTCCTATTGAAGAAAACATTATTCTCTCTCTCTCTCTCTCTCTCTCTCTCGTGTGTGTGTGTGTGTGTGTGTGTGTGTGTGTGTGTGTGTGTGAATCTGATGCTTGAAATTGATCACAGGGCCTTTGACATGTTAGACAAGTACTTTACTGCAGACATAACTATATTTTAAGCCCTGAAAACATTATTTGCAAAAATCGTGCAATTGCAATATCTAGGCTCCATTATCTGACAGAAATTAGTTTTCAATTCCATGTTTGTGCTAAACATATGTAGAGAAAATTGGTATGGCAGCTATTTAATTATAGATTACTGCTAAAGAAAACCATACAACTGAAAAAAACAGAGGAGTTAATGCTGACCATGCTTGGCACATGGTTAGTTCTACAGACCTCCATCTTTAGCAGACCTTGGTTTCCCCAAAGGACTGATGAATTCCTATGTATCTTGACTGTTAAGCATGCTCCTATCTAAGCATGTTTATATCTGCAGTTCCCTATCTCTGAGGAATAGTGCTTTCCCTCATCCTGGCCCTCAGCTTTCTTCCTCATTTCAGTTCACTGTACAGCTTTTGGGGTATCCAACAAGTTCTCCATAACCACCCTCTCTGTAGGCTGATCCTACATCTCTTAGTGCTGATTCACTCCTTGTATTTTT
Organism: Jaculus jaculus; assembly: GCF_020740685.1. NCBI lineage: Eukaryota > Metazoa > Chordata > Mammalia > Rodentia > Dipodidae > Jaculus > Jaculus jaculus. The sequence continues at coordinate 78,079 of NC_059119.1, forward strand.
GCATTTCTAGTGCAATTACCAGGACAAGCATCACCTTATATATTAGCTTATTAACATCACATTGACAGTTTTTCTACAAGAAGTCCCATATAATCAGAGACTTTTGTTTGCTGTTGTTATATTTCCAGTGCTTACAACTAGTAAGCATCTTTTTTAATGGATAAATCTTCAGCTTTTAAGATACATACGTTAAGAGTCAGTGAGTTTACAGCGGTAAAGAAAAATGAAGTTATGAAATTTGCAGAAAAATGGATGGACCTGGAAAGTATTATACTAAGTGAGGTAACCCAGGCCCAGAAAGCCAAGCGCCACATGTTCTCTCTCATATGTGGATCCTAGCTACAGATGATTGGGCTTCTGCGTAAGAATGAAAATACTTAGTAGCAGAGGCCAGTAAGGTAAAAAGGAGACATCAAGGGTAGAAAAAGGAAGGGAGGAGGATACTTAATAGGTTGATATTGTATATATGTAATTACAATGATTGTAATGGGGAGGTAATATGATGGAGAATGGAATTTCAAATGGGAAAGTGTGGGGGTGGGGAGGGAGGGAATTACCATGGGATATATTTTATAATCATGGAAAATGTTAATAAAATTTTAAAAAAAAGAGTCAGTGAGTTTAATTTACTGACTCAACACTTCCCAGCTCAGTTGTAGCCTGGAGCTTGGACCCAGGTCCTATGAATTCAAAAGGAACTTCACTTTTTTATTTATTTATTTATTTATTTATTTATTTATTTATTTATTTATTTATTTGAGAGTGACAGACAGAAAGAAAGACAGATAGAGGGAGAGAGAGAGAATGGGTGCGCCAGGGCCTCCAGCCACTGCAAACGAACTCCAGACGCGTGCGCCCCCTTGTGCATCTGGCTAACGTGGGACCTGGAGAACCGAGCCTCGAACCGGGGTCCTTAGGCTTCATAGGCAAGCACTTAACCGCTAAGCCATCTCTCCAGCCCAACTTCACTTTTTTTTAAAACATTTTTTTATTTTTTGGAGGCAAGCCCAAGAGACTGGTGTTCTTGTTATGAGAGAGAGCAAGAGTGAGAATGAGAGCCAAAGAGTGAGAATATTGGCACACCAGAACCTCCAGCCACTGTAATTAATATGTAGACATGCGTGCCACTTTGTGTGCATGTGTGACCTTACTCATGTGTTACCTTGTGCACCTGGCTTATGTGGGATCTGGGGAGTTGAACATGGGTCCTTAGGCTTCGCAGGCAAGCACCTTAACTGCTAAGCCATCTCTCCAGCCTGGGAACTTAACATTTTTTTCCAGCCAAATCCACCTTGTGTTGCCTTAAGAAAATGTAAGTGCTGGTTTGTACCACTTAGTGTTTTGGGGTTTGCTTGCCAAAAGACATTTGAGTCTTCATTCTAGAAGCACCTGTCTTGGCAAGCTTTCTAAAGCATGTTTTGTCACCATGCTGCCAGGATCAGAAAACTGACTTCAAGTGCACATTACAGATGCTATATAAATATTTCAAAAAGACGAGATTCTTCCTTACCAAAATGGTAATTATTTCAAATCTTCATAAAATTGAACTTTTTTCTTGTGTTTAGTAAGCAAGGAAAGTGCTGTGTAACTCAAGGTCTAAATTATTACTTCCAGTTTGTAAAGACATAGTATTTCTAAAAGTCTTAGTTGACATCTTTCAAAATGTCATTTCTGTTTAATTTTATTTATTTATTTGAGAGCTACAGACAGAGAGAGAAAGAGGCAGAGAGAGAGAGAGAGAGAGAGAGAGAGAGAAAGAAAGAGAGAGATAGAGAGAGAGAGAGAACGGGCACACCAGGGCTTCCAACCAGTGCAAATGAACTCCAGACGCATGTGCCCCCTTGTGCATCTGGCTAACACGGGTCCTGGGGAATGGAGCCTCGAATCTTAGGCTTCATAGGCAAGTGCTTAACCACTAAGCTATCTCTCCAGCCCCAAAAATGTCATTTCTATAGACTCTTAGTATTTAAATAAAATTCACAATCTTTTGAGAAAAATTTGGGCCATTGTGAAGAAGGAGAAAGGAAGAAGGGTATAAATGAAAAACATTTTTCTAGGTCCTTCCATGGATTTTATGGACAGCTTTTGCTTTTATAGTAAAGTGATTGTATCTTTTCCTTCCTTACAATCTTGATCTACTTCCATAATACCAAAAATTTGTACATGACAGAAACATGGGCCTACAAACCGAAAGATTCTAGGATGCATCTAAATACTTCAGGCATGAGAACACAAAGCTACAGATAACACTGGGTGTTTATTAGTACATTGATCTAATTGAAAAGGGCCAGATTTCATTATCAAGAGGAGAAACTCAATTTTACAAACATAAAAATAATTTCAAATATGTATTGTAGCCATATAAGTCCATTCCAGGGAAAAGGTGATTAATCCTTTCCTTCCTTAAGACAGCTAGGATATACTACAGGAATTTTATTATCCAGCCATCTGTGCTCTTAGGCATCTTTGGAATAATAGGTTTACTGAAACATTTCCAATGATGAAATGGATATATCAGGTCATTAATTTTTCCTTTAATCAAGTCTCCCTATTTGTACTCATTTAATGCTTACCAAGGAATCATTAGATTATATTTTGGCCTCAGATATGGGTTTACCTGAAGAAAACATAAAAGTGATCATCACATGGAGTTTAAGTTTTCCACCTTATAGGACAGGGATTGTATTATGTCAAACACAGACAGATGATGAAATGATTTTTCATATAAGAAGGCCTATAAGGAATTGACATGTTAACTGCTTTGGTTAATGGAACAAAACCCACTTAAATTTTTTTCTTTATTCTTTCTTCATTTATTTGAGAGCCACAGACAGAGAGAGAAAGAGGCAGAGAGAAAATGGGCACACCAGGGCTTCTAGCCACTGCAAACGAATTTCAGATGCATACATCACCTTGTGCATCTGGCTAACGTGGGTCCTGGGGAATTGAGCCTCGAACTGGGGCCCTTAGGTCTCACAGGTAAGTGCTTAATCGCTAAGCCATCTCTCCAGCCCCCAAGTACACTTTTATATTTAATTATATTTAATTAACTAGTTGTCAGTCAGCTGTTGGGGTTTGATTTGCAGAATCAACTCTTACAGTTATTGTCACCACCTTCCCACTAGCTACTAGAGTGGCTTTAAAATAGTCCTCATAAATGTTCCTGCCTGAAAAAAATTAAAGTTACACCAACTAAAAAGCATACAAGGGCTAGAGGGATAGCACATTTAACAGCACTTCTTATGTAAGCATGAGGGTCTGAAGAAGCCTGAGAGACTGCTAGATTCAACCCCTTGAACCCACATAAACAGCTTGGTATGGCCCCCGGCATCTGAGCCCCAAGTTCTGTAGGGAGCAGAGACTCAGCAATCTGAGATCACAAAACATGTAAAGCTCTAGGATCAGTAAGAGACTTTACTCAAACAAGAATGGGTACAAGAGCAATGGTACAATGGTGTAAAGAGCAGGACATCTGATATTTACCTGTGGGCACCAAAGACAATTACATGGGATACCACACAAGCTCATAAACATGCATCCACCATACATAACACACACATGCATACATGCATGTACAAAATTAGAGGAGAATAAGGAATAGAAGGGACAATGCCTCTAAACACATGTAATTGAATAAACTGTGTACAAAATTTACCTCAGAATTGATTGAAGACCTACACATAAGATGCAAAGCTACAAAACTGTTAGAAGAAAGCACTATTTTGGACAATGGTTTACTGAATATGAGACCAGCATGGGCACCAATGTCAACAGCTAATAGAGGACATCAAATTTAAAATTTCTTACTCAGTAGAGGTCACAATCAACATAATGACAGACATCCAGTGACAGAAACATTTCTATGTAAAGTATTACACAGAGAGTTAACATCTGCCAGGCATGGTGGCTCACACCTTTAATCCTAGCACTCAGGAGGCAGAGGTAAGAGGATTGCTGTGAGTCCACTCTGGATTACATAGTGAACTCCAGGTCAGCCTGAGCTAGAGTTAGACCCTATCTCAAGATACCAACCAAACAAACAAACAAAAAAAGAATTAACATTAGAATATATGTAAAACTCCTATAGACAACAGCTACAATGAAGTTCAATAACAATGAGAAAAGGTCAATTGACTGAAATAGATATTTCTCCAAAGATGACATACAAATGATCAATATCATATGAAATGTTAATCAAAATAATTAATCATCTGAGAATTGCAAATGGAAACCCTGGTGATATCTGCCCTAAAACTCCTTCTTTTAAAAATGTCTTTTTTTTTTTATTTTTATTAGAGAGACAGAGAGAGAGAGAGAATGGGAGCTCCAGGGCCTTTAGCCACTGTAAACGAACTCCAGATGTGTGTGTCCACTTGTGCACATGTGCGACATTGTGTACTTGCATCTGGCTTATGGGGGACCTGGAGATTCGAACATGAGTTCTTAGGCTTCACAGACAAGTGCCTTTAAAACAAAATTATGATAAATTTATATAATATGTATTTTTAAATGAGAAGTTTATTTAGAATTGCAGTTTCAGGTATAGTCTGTCACTGTAGGGAAGGCATGGAAGTAGGAGCTTGACACAACAGGTCACAGTCATGCTATAATGAGGAAGCAGAGAACAATGACTGCTCATATTATGTATATTTAATCATCCTAAAATATTACCATCTCCTCTCCTTAACACTGTATAGGTAACAAAACATGACATGATTGAGGCACACATAATTGTCTAATTATTTTGTTATATGTTCATTTCCCTCTAGAATATAACCTCCACTCAGCCACTTGTGGGTATTTGGAATGTGTCCATCTCCTAAATTGAAAATAATGGTGCTGTGAGTATAGGCACACAAATATCATTTCCCCGTGACCTCATAGTGGCTGACACTACCTACACAAGACCATCATAACATGAGGAAAAGATCATGACATCAAAATAAAAGAGAGACTGATTGAGATGGGGAGGGGATATGATGGAGAATGGAGTTTCAACGGAGAAAGTGGCGGGAGGGAGGGTATTACCATAGGATATTTTTTATAATCATGGAAAATGTCAATAAAAATTAAGAAAAAAACCAAATATTATTTCCATGTCCTATTTCCAATTCTTCTAAATCATATATACCCAGAAATGGTATAACTGGATTCTATGGCAGTTGTCTGTTTAAGATCTTTTGAAGAACATGAATACTGTTTTATACAGGCTGGACTGATTACAATTTCACCAGCACTACAGAAACATTTCTTTATTTTAATAGTCCTGCCAATACTCACTCTTCTTTATTTTTCTGATAGAAGCTTCTATGAAGAATGAGTTTAGGGCTGGAGAGATGGCTTAGAGTTTAAGGCTCTTGTTTTAAAGGATGAGCTCTATCAATATAGACATAGAACTTTGAGTTTTTGTATAACACATTCAAATCATGCATCCTATAATCTCTTACTGCAAAGTGTTAAAGTCTTATTGATGCTTCAAAGCACTTTGAATAACATTTAACTTTCATTGCTTGCTACTTGACCATACTTTGAATCTTTTTACTTATCATGAAGAACTGTTCTAAATATTCCTTAGCCTGGATACTGTAATGATTAAAATGGCTTAGACAAATTAAAATTAGTCATATGAAAATAAGTTATAGTTATAAAAGCCATTACTCTGTAAGATCTTCTATTTTTTTCTCCACTAGAGTTGGAGGCACATTTGACACAATGACTTGCATATCCAGTTGATTCACCACAGAGACCTGAAAAAGAAAAGCAGAATATATTCAATTTTTTCTCTAAAATTGCAACAATCAAAAGATGAATGCATGTCTTCCCTACTATCCACTGACCCAATAATTTCTCATTTTTACTCATTGTCAGATGATTTTTGAAAAATGTATAATTTCCCCCAGCTGTTATAAATTAACAACTGTTAAGACCAACGGAGGGCATGCTGTTTACCTAGAATTTATGATGCTAAGAGTTTCCCATTATTTTGAATTTGTGTTTGCTTTTTTATTTAGTGACTGAGACAGTAGAGGCAGAATTTTTTTGTATTTAATTTCATTAATGAGGTACATGAACACAACACTGTTTAGATTTTATAAATACTGAAGGAATATGTATTTGCTGCAACTATGAACCTGAGTGAGGCAGTTAGGTGTCCAAACGATTGTTATATGTCATAATGGCTATGTTGACCTACAACCTGTGGAGCTACATGCACACAAACCATCATATGGTGCTAAAGTGAGCTACATGCTGTGTTTATTTAACATTTATTGAATTCCATGTTTTCATATAAAAACACTGAAAAATAATAGCAATAATTCTGGGTTTATAACATCCCATTTACTTTTTTCTCATAACTCTACAGGTTTCAATTCTAAAGCAGCAACCTGCTAAGCAGTTATCAGTATTATCCCAATTTAAATTAAGAAAACTCTAAACCATCTGGAATGTTTATGCCACATGTGAAAAGGGAGTAACATATTTACTGTCTATTAACTGATCCAGGACAAATGCAGTGTCTTATTCCATAGCCTATGTTTTTGTTTGTTTGTTTGTTTGTTTTGTTGTTGTTTGTTCTTTTGGTTTTCTGAGGTAGGGTCTCACTCTAGTCCAAGCTGACCGGGAATTCACAATATAGTCTCAGGGTGGCCTCGAACTCATGGAAATCCTCCTACCTCTGCCTCCTGAGTACTGGGATTAAAGGCATTTGCCACCATGCCTGGCCTGTTTTTTTTCTTTCAAAATTTTTTTGGTTTATTTTTATTTATTTATTTGACAGCAATAGACAGAGAAAGAGGCAGAGAGAAAGAGAGGAGAGAGAGAGAGAGGGAGGGAGACAGAGAGAGAATGGGCACGCCAGGGCTTCCAGCCACTGAAGACGAATTCCAGATGCGTGCACCCCTTGTGCATCTGGCTAACGTGGGTCCTGGGGAATCGAGCCTCAAACCTGGGTCCTTAGGCATCACAGGCAAGCACTTAACCGCTAAGCCATCTCTCCAGTCCCTGTGTTCTTTTTTGTCACCACCTATTTATACATGAATGTAAAGTCAACTCATAGCTTTTCTTATACATACTTCATACGATTAAAATAATATTAATACATATGCAACATAATCATGACTTGAACACTCTGAGTTTATCATATTTAGCACCAAATATTCCAACATAATTTGTGGTAGGGGAAAAAATCACGTTATCATGTAATTTTTATATAGGCACAAACTACATGTAGTTACCTTGTCAAAGGTCACAAAGCTTTAGGAATCAGGCAAGTACTTAAATGACTTAAGTAGCCAAATGCATGAAGTGAGAGGAAGCTTGGTAGTGTGGTTAGCCTGAAGGTGTACACTCCTGTGAAGTTGCCTATCTTAGCTCCTGACAATATGACCATGTGGGAAGAAGCCCAGTTTTGCTGAATCATTTAGTTTTCAGGAGACAAAAATCCAAAATATTATAGGAAGTGTTTGAAAATGATTATAAAAGCTTTTAAAACACTGTTTGAGCCTAGCAAATCTTCCTGAACACTGTATTAAGTCAGCTTGGCTCCTGAGCAAGCCATAAGCAAGGGACACCACAGCCTCAGTTCAAATCCCAGCATTGGTTAATATAAAACATAGATCTATTTCTGATAAATTAAGAACATATGACTATTTCTAATAATTAAGGTTAGGCTATGTTAAAATTGGTTGTCTCATACTTACCTCTTAATAGTTTAAATTTGTTTAAAATTTTTAAAAATCTTTGAAATCCAATTTATCTTCCATGCTCACAGCAGCCTTCATTGTGGTCCAGCTCAGTGTTAGGGGTTAACAGTTGCAGTGAGTGAGAGCTAGTGTCCTTGGATTTCCTGATGTGGGGTATGATTGTCTTTTGCTCTTACATTGGCCACTGCCCTTACAAATGGCCTGCTAAAAATTCACTTTTCATTTAATTAAAGGAATGGTTTGATAGCATTTTAGATAACTATGAATTTTCTTTTATAACATTGAAATAAACCTCAAATTCTAATCACCTTAAGCCCAATATGATATGAAACATGGACCATGTTCTGTAGTATTGATAAATACCTTTACCTTCTTTTACTTGAATTGATGTTTTAGCAATACATAAATTTGTTATTATTATTATTTTATTTGCCCAGACTGGTCTGAAGCTTGCTATGTAGATAAGGATGATCTTGAATCCCTGATCTTCCTACCTCAACCTCCCAAGTGCTAGAATTACAGGCATGCATAGCTAAGCCTGGTTCCACATGACTTTTTATCATGTTGTCTTTTCTATTTTGATATTAGTTCAGATATTTTAAATAGTGGCACATTTCATTGTATAATATCAGGAAAAGAAAGGTTATTTAATATGACCACTGATCACATCCGAGAAGTCTTTAGATAATGAGAAGCTGTCAAGTTCACCATGGTGAAGACCAGCTTTCCAATGTTCTAGTTTTTGTTGAAAAGCTTCACTGATGACATTAATAACAAATACTGTCAGATACTTTCCTTGAAATTACAGGCTTACTTCATTTTTGTGTAAATGCTTGCCAAATATTCTAGCTGAATGAAAATATTTTCATTAAGTTGTTCTTTCAAAAGCATATTCTATGAAAAAATGCAGCCAATTTAAATTATATCATGCTTTTCCTTGTGACAATTATCATGATGTATCACAGTTTCCAATTTATCACACAATAAAACTGCAAACATGTTCAGTCCTCTTTGATAGATAGACATATGAGGGAGGTATAGATAGGAAATACATAGATAGGTAATAGATAAATGATAAATAGATACAGATAGATGGATAGTACATAGGTAACAGATACTAAATAGGGGGAAATAAAACAGTATTTACCAAGTAGATGTAAGGCTTACACTGAAAGAAGAATGTGATAAGTGCCAGAACTACGATGAGTAAAGGTCCAGTTTAGGGTGGTACTATGAAATATTTAAGTGCACTTGTTACATTAATAAAGAGATTTATGAATCTGTCATTCAGGAGTAAGCTCTTGGGGTTTAACCTCTTTTATTATGTAGATACTTTTTTTTAAAGTGATGGTACTGAGCAAGCTTACTAAGGCAATGAGAACAGACAGAAAAGACAGTACATGTCTGAGTCCCAAGGTACATTTATACTACAAGGTCAGAATAAAATGAATCAAGAAAATAAAATAAAGGATAATGTCAAGTAAAACAGAGATTAGTGGCAGGTTACTGGAAAAACTTAAAATGATACTAATCATACAATTGTGCATGTTTTGTCAGACATAATCAGCATGGGTATAGGACTGATGGGATAAGAATTAGGCTTCATTACCATTACTGTTTTTCCATGTGAGAACGACATAGAGAATGGCACTGTGAGAGCTTCTATGGTGTAACAGTGAGCAATCTACTCTGAATCCACATAATGGTAGTGTGGCTGGGTAGCAAGTTGATTTGATGAAGGGTGCCTAGAGAATGGCAAAGTGTTTCTTATAAGTGTCTGTGAGGGGTTTTTCAGAGAAGATTGGGGTTAGAGTCAATGAACTGAGTGGGGACACCCTTCCCTAGCTATGTATAGACAGGCACCATATAGTTGGTTGGGGTCCCACATAGAGCAATGCAGCATATGGGAGGGAAACACACACATTCTCTCTCTCTCTCTCTTGTTTACTCTCTCTTTCTCTCTCTCTCTCTCTCTCTCTCTCTCTCTCTCTCTCTGTGTGTGTGTGTGTGTGTGTGTGTGTGTGTATGTCTGTTTGTCTGTCTGTCTGTCTGCCTGCCTCTCTGGTTTTTCCTGCCCAAATGATTGTTTTCTGTAGCTGTTTCCCTTGTACACATATGCCAGGTGCTTTGACTTCTACACACTGGGACTTTATCAAGGGACCTCCTTGAGCTCTCAGGACTGGGCACTGTAGTATAAGCCTTCTCACTTCTGAAGGTTATATTGTCTTAGGTCTTAGAGTGAGCCATGCCATCAGTTTCCCTGGTTGTCTGGTTTGCCACACCTGTTGTGAAACTCCACCATCTATGACTAAGAGCAACTTAATAAAACCATTGCTTTTGTTTTTATAGAGACTTACTAATATCAAAGGAAAGAAAGTTAGTTTTGTATTATGGCATGTTTGTTATAATTGGTAATGCACATAAATCTAGTAAGCAAGAAAGCAGATATTGAATGTTCTCAACAAAGAACATAGAAGATAAAGATGCAATCAACTAAATGGACCATAGGTCCTGGTGGGACAAGAATGCTGAATTTAGCTGGATATGTTTAATGTTACAATTAAAGAATGTGATGTTTGAAGTGGAGTTGTAGAGGCGATGGCAAAGAAACCACTTGTAAGTGATAGAGTAGAGGGCAGAGTCATTTTAGGGAAAACACTCAAGGAAGTATGAGGGTAGAACACTGGAAGAATCATCCTGCAGACAATGAATAATATTGTCAAAAATATTTCAAAAGAGGACTGGAGGGATTGCTTAGCAGTTAAGATATTTGTTTGCAAAGTCAAAGGACCCAGGTTCGATTCCCCAGGACCCATGTTAGCCAGATGCACAAGGGGACACACACATCTGGAGTTTGTTTGCAATGGGTGGAGGCCCTGGCATGCCCATTTTCTGTCTCCCTCGCTCTCTGTAAAATGAATAAATGAATACAATAAAATATTTTTTAAATATTTCAAAAGAATTGAAGATACTAACTTAGCAGTTAAGGCCTGTGAAGCCCAAGGACCCAGGTTCAATTCCCCAGTACCCATGTAAGCCAGATGCTCAAGGTGGCACATACATTTGGAGTTTGTTTGCAGTGGCTAGAGGTCCTGGCATACCTATTCTCTCTATATACATCTGTCTCTTTCTTTCCCCCATCTCTCTCTCTGAAATAAATCAATAAAATAAAATTTAAAAAGAATTGAAGATGCTGAAAGTCATTTAGGAGCTGAGCTGACTCAGCTATGATGGATAACGTCTCCAGGTTTTGAAGATGACATGGCATAGTAAGGTTCAGAATCATATGACAAGGATGATGTCTAGACTCAGGAAGGAATAAGGATTGAGAAGTGAACGCTGTACCTGATGATCTTACTCTCCCAGGGGCACATCACAAAAACTATAGCACAAAATTAGAGAGGAATCCAAGCTAGCCAAAACATTGCTTCAGAAAACATTAAAAATAGTGTAATAATGTCATCAGCTGAAGACAAAGTCATATCTTCTCCCACTTGTGCCAACAGTTATCAGCAACTGCCTGTGGTGTTTAGCAAGAAGCTCTACCATGTTTCAGTAGGCTTTTGTGTCCCTTATGTCAACTACAACTTCCCTTTTTGCCCTTTTTTACATTCTTTTTCACTCTCATGCACTTTTAATTTGAGTAAATAAATATCCATGATTAACTTAGGCCTCTGTCATTTTCTTTTTGGTTTTAGCATGCATATATTGTACTCTCTAGTAGTTTTTTTTTTCTCTCCATATGGCCTTTCTCAACTAAAATTACTTAAGAAGAAAATGTGATTACATGTGCCTACATGCATATAATGATTAAATATGCCCAGAGAACTAAATGAAGAGAATTGTGAGAGATGACATTTTACCAGGATGTAAAAGACCAAAAGCAAATTATACTCAACTTATTTTTGTTTGTTTATTTGTTTTCAAGTAAAGGTTTCACTGTAGCCCAGGCTGACCTGGAATTCACTATGTTGTCTCAGGGTGGACTTGAACTCATGGTGATTCTCCTACCTCTGCCTCCTCTGTTAGGATTAAAGGTGTGCACAAGTGCTGGGATTAAAGGTGTGTGCCACAACACCCAGCTACTGGACTTGTTTTTATAAGACAAATGTTTTCATCAATAATTCCACTTATACCTGTTATTAGCTTTATAAGAGACAAATCCAAACCCCTCACATCCATGTTAGAATAGATGTATACATTAATGTTTAATATTTCAAATAAAATTTGATACCAAACCGCCTTTAGAAATGATGTTCCACCATACTTATACACATCCTGAAATACAAACACCAAAATAAGTGACTTGTTGACTATCAGAAAATGTAACTGCGTCACCACCAATGGCAATTTTGCTGTAAAAAAAGGAAAGAAATCACATATATTGGGACATAAGTTGTCACAAAACATTTCTTCACTGTTTATTAAATTACAAAAGCCTAAATGTAAACATTTGGATTAAACTGAATGGCATTTACACTTCAGAGAATATGTTTTAATTTTTAAAGTAGTATAAGCTAGAATCACCAGCTCAAGGCTGGCACTGCATCTTTCACGTATCCACTTACAAGAACATCAGCTTTTCCACTCAGCCCCTTGCCATAGTCATCTGTGGCAATGACTTGGAACTTGAAGTAAGATCTCCGCATATTATGGAAAAGCATGGCAGTTTTGATAAGCCCGGTGTACGTTTCCACCACAAAGCCTTCTTTTCCCTCTTTAATTGGCGGTATTATGAGTCTGTATGCCATGGCACTGTAGTTTCCAGTATCCTTATCAGTAGCCTAGGAAGGGGAAAATAGAGAATACAAATATATCAGCAGGAAAAAAGTCTCTATTGAAAGTCTTATTTTTGTTTGTATGATAATTTCCTCTGTAATAACACAATAAGCTCTCCAAAAGTTTGAGTTTTTTCTGAATTGTATTATGTATATACAGAAGTCATATCCACATATTGAATGGCTAATATTATAATGATAATGACTTGTATACTTTGATAAAACGTTGACTGTGTTATTTATCTGATGAATTTACTCTAGGCTGTGATCCAAACTATGTGAAGTTGAAGGGTGGATCTGATGCCTATCTGAAGACTGTCTTGGTATAGTAAGCATATCAATTGATTGTGGTTTTGACTTGGCATGTATTTAAATGGAAGAAACACAAGCACTGTACTATAATATCTTAACTGATATTCAGTCAAAATTCATAGTTTTTAACCAACAAATTAGGGATGCACAAAGAAGTCCCAACAACTTAATACTACCTTGAAAACAGGTAAGACTACTAATCTAATTTATTTTGTAACCCTCTTGTATTCTGCTTAACCAGGAATGTTCCTGGAAGATAGTTATCATGTACAATTTGTAGTTTCTTACTATACAGAATTAAAGAGTAGAAAACTTTGATGTTTTCACCATTTCCTCATAAATATCGATGTGAGCCTAATATATCTGGTTGATTCAATGGAATCTACCTAAAGGAAATTTTGGGGAATGTCAATTTCAGAATTATTTCAAAGTAATTACTTAGAAAAACAAGTAGTAAACAGAAGAACTTCTGAGAATGTACAAAGACTACATTATTCAGTGTGAAGTTATTTGCTTCCATTTGCCATCTTTATTACTTGCACTAGAGTTATTATTACACTGAGCAGTTTTGTTGTCAAATGTCACATATTATACATTTGTGATTTTTTCATTAGAATCCTAATATGACATATATGTAGTAAGAAAAATTTCTCTGAGGAATTTATTGTTCTACCTATGCATATTAGTGCTGTGCTTTGGAAGTTTCTCAGCGCATGGAAACCTTATCAGTATGCTCTATCTCTCACAGCTGGTAGTAGCCAGATATGACAACTGAGAAGTTGAAATGAGGACAATGTGACCAAGAAACTGAAATCTGAAATTCTAAGTTTATCTGATTTTAATTATATGCAAATAATGGAAGTCTGCAGAATAAGTGGTAATGCTGGAATACAAATAGTGACCATAATAAATAACAGTGAATATGCATTAAAGTGCAATATGCACTTGACTTGGGCCTCAAATTCTGTTTATATTATGAAGTGTAAAATAGTTCAGGAAAACCCCATCTACTCATTAGAGAAAGCAACCTATACTAAATAACACATATAGTTCATTCCAAAATCAAAGAATTCATGAATTTTCTTGCTGACATATATAATATTTTTGACTAGATTTAGTGTCACCTAGGAGTGACACTAGTGTCTCTGGAGGTGTCTATAAGGATATTTCCAGAGAGGCTTCACTAGGGAGGTAAGTGGATGTGGGCAACACCACTCCATGAGCTGGGGTATTTGACTGAATCAAAAGGAGAAAGTGAGCTGAGTACTGCTATTCATGCTTCTCAGCTTCCTGAGATTGTGACAATACCACTAGCTACTTCATGCTTATGCATACCATGAGTTCCCACCATGATGGACTATATCCCCAAAATGAGCCAAAATGAGCTGTTCTCTCTTTTAAATTTATTTTGTCAGGTGTTTTGGCCCAATAACAACATAAGAAACTGTACAGTTGCTAAAATTCTGAATTTTAGAGGAGGATAAGGACACAGTTTCAGCTCATATTCTTATGTGGTCAATATGCTTTATACAACAACAGAGCTCAGTTTTGGCATTGGGGCAAAGGTGATCAGATTTTAAATCACTTTACATGCTCATTTAAAGGAAAAAAACAGATGAAAAGTAATTAAAGCTTTCCTTTACAACTTTAAATCTTAGCTTTCATTCACTTAAAAGATAGTATAAGGAGAAAACAAACATTCTATTACAATTAAAGTCAGAATCTAAGTCAAGTAACCTGAGATACTTCCTTTACAGATCATAAGCAAATTTAATGTTAATACCAAGCCAGTCAAAGATTTGGTGGTGCATTCTATGTTTAACTTCTGATTAATACAGAATTTTCCGGTAAACAAATAACTTAATGCAAACTTTGAGGTATAACAAATGTGCCAAAAAGCATATGAAATGGTCAGGCATGGTGATGCACACCTCTGATCCTAGCAATCAGGAGACAGAGGTAGAAGGATCACCAGCATTTGAGGCCAACCTGGGACACCTGAATGAGTTTCAGGCTAGCCTGGGCTCAAGTGAAACTCTACCTTGAAAACAAAACAAAGGAAAACAAACAAAATCTATGAATTTTAAATGGAGAAAACAATAAAAATATTGCAAAATATATTTATGTGGCCAATTTCTGTATCACGAAACAATACACCACAAGTATGGCATTCTAGTCCATACTTTATGCTTGAGTCACACTCACCTCTGTCAGAGAAACCACTCAACTTACTGTGTCATTGCTGAACTACACCCATTTTTAAACTTAATATTGATGGGATCATAGCACATATTACACTTTATATATGAATTCTTGCACTTAATTTTGTGGTGAGATTAAAACCCTTTTATGTTAGCAACACAATTAAGCTTCCTTTACAGTTTCTATTGACTATCTTCTCATTTCAATAAACTATTTTCTTCCAAAATTATCTTAATTTATTACATTATGAAAACTGAAACATAGCCATAATTCATCACAAATGATTAAAGTGCCTTTCATAGCATGCCTTTCATGGAACATAATCATTAAATCCAGAAGCTTGGGGTAAACTTAGTCATTTTAACTCTAAAATGTCCTTTTTGTTTTATAATTTGCATAGCATATTTGGAACAGAGTCAAAAATGAGATACAATTTTAAAAATGATGCTTATTGGAAATTTGAATCTATAAAACTCTAATGTTGTAGATATAGCACAGTAAGGACCCCACTGTAATTTCTTCTTTCCAGGGAACAATATTCAGGAATCCCAAAGATCTCACTTTTGGAGATATTGAGTAGAGATAGTTTCAGGGTCACTGACATCACTTGAATTTCTCAAGTATATATAATGGAATGCTATTAAGGCAAAAAAGTGAAAGATAAAATCCTAGTTGACACTGTACTCAGAAGCAATGAAAATGACTTTCAGGTTTAACATCAAGCTGTTTCTGTTAAGTACCTTAGCTTACCTAAAGGGTATAAGTTTGACATACTGTAGTGTATACATTACAACTAGGCACAGATAACCACCAAGTGTTCTTTTCATGAAATGTATGATAAAATCTGACATATTTAATTACACATTAATTAAATCAGACTCAGGCATCAAACTTACAACACAAGCATGTGATCAACTGAGCTATCTCCCCAGACCTGATTCTGTTACCTTTGCTTTGCCCTTCCACAAAACTGAGTTTCTTTCTCTTGCATGAGTTTAAAATTTGTGATTGGAGGTGGAGATGCTCAGGATGAAGGCGAAGTGACATGGATGTTAAAATTCTACAGTGGCGGGCTGGAGAGATGGCTTAGCAGTTAAGCGCTTGCCTGTGAAGCCTAAGGACCCCGGTTCAAGGCTCGGTTCCCCAGGTCCCACATTAGCCAGATGCACAAGGGGGCGTACGCATCTGGAGTTCATTTGCAGAGGCTGGAAGCCCTGGCGCGCCCATTCTCTCTCTCTCCCTCTCTCTGTCTTTCTCTCTGTGTCTATCGCTCTCAAATAAATAAATAAAAAAATTAAAAAAAATTCTACAGTGGCATTTGTTTAGTAAAGATAGAGTACTTCTCAAGTACACTTGGGATAAATGGTGTAAGACAAAAATTCATACATTCAAAAGAAAATCATAAAATGATATAAAATCAAATAAAATTTTATCAGTAAAATCTATTCATTACAATTATAATTAAAACAAATACTATTAATCTTTCCCTTATAAGGCTAGCAACAAAGGAGAGATTTTACTCAAGTTTAAAATATCCCTGAAAGTGAAATACAGATACCATAATTCACTTGTAGTCTAAATTAGAATCCATTTCTTGTCAGAATTTCTTGGCTTTTTGAAAAAGAGTGAGGAAAGATCTGATATTTTAAAATTTAAGCAACTATTCAAAGTTAGTTCTGATGCATGCTCTGTGGCTTAGAAGAGCCCATTTGAGAAGAAAATAATTCCATAAACTATCATCAGTGAACCCAACGGAAAAGAAACACAGGTATATATATTTTTAATTAAGGGCTAGAAAAATGGCTTAGCAGTTATAGTAATTGCCCACAAAGCCTAAAGACCCAGGATTGATTCCCCAGAACGCACATAAGCCACATAGGCGTAGAGAAGCATGCTTCTGGAGCTTGTTTGTAGTGTATAGGTGCCCTGACACACACATTCTCTCCATCTCTTTTTTCTCTATGTAATAAATATATAAATAAAATATAAAAAATAAGTTTAAAGGGGTATAGAGATTGCTCAGTGGTTAAGGCACTTGCCTGCAAAGCCAAAGGACTCAGGCTCGATTACCCAGGATCAATGTACGACAGATGCACAAGGTGGCACATGTGTCTAGGGTTCATTTGCAGTGGGTGGAGGCCCTGGCATGTCCATTCTTTCTCTCTCTCTCTCTCTCTCTCTCTCTCTCTCTCTCTCTCTCTCTCAATTCTGCCTATATCTCTTTCTCAAATACATAAATACAAATTAAATATAAAAGTATTTAAAAATTATTTAATATAAATGTATGTATGCAATATACATATAGATATACATATCACATATTACAAATGGCTATGAATGCAATCAACATCACTTTTTATAATTTGGGAAAATTTAGAGGTATTATTATAAGGCATATGTAAATAAAAATTATAAACCTGTTTGAAAAACTGGCTTTTACAAGTTTTCCTTACTGAAAAAAATGAGGAAAATTATGTCTAGAGCTGCTTAAAAAGACTAAAAACCCAAAATAGATGTCCTAATTATACATGCTGTAATTATATTTTAAATGACAGCTTAGATACAGGTAATCTCTTAAACAGTTCTAAAACCTCATCTGGGACTTTTAATGCACACACAAGTGCCCACCATTAACAGAAAACCACCAAATAATTGCCATTATCATACAAGGAGTAGGTGAGAACATCAATTTTCCAAAAGCCTTAGTAACTGTTCCTGTCTATTGCCTGAATGAATACTATGGATGCAAAAATGTGATATCCTAAGAACTTCTAAACCCATTAAAGTACAATAATGTAGCTTAAATTCTAAGTTGGACTCATTCTAACATTTAATAGTCCTGGAGGCTCACTTTATTAGAGGCAGAGTGAAAGTTTGTAGGGGCAAAAAAGCTCACCAACTAATGCCCTGTGTCAAGCTTGGTACAAGGAGCAAAAAGAACAGAGCATTGGATTCTTAGACCTAATTTAACTTACTCCTATATTATCAGAAACCACAAAGAAAACTTCCTTTTTGAATCCATATAAGCAAAATGCTCAGCATCTGATAAAATATGAATAAAGAACTTTCCAGTAGATTGATCTATATACAAGGCTATACAAAATTTCTGCCTAAGTGCAGGGTTGGTGGTATAGGGTGAGCATAGCTGCCTTCCAAACATTCTGCATAACACCTGGAGAGATGGCTCAGCACTTAAGGTGCTTGCTTGCAAAGCCTGATGACCCAGGTTCTATTCCCTAGTAACCACGTAAATTCACTTGCAGTGGCAGGAGGCCCTAGTGTGCCTATTCCCCGCCCCCTTCTGCTTTCAAATAAACAAAATTTAAAAAATTAAAAAATATGCATATGAAAAGAAAGTAGGCCAGGTGTAGTGGTGTAGCCTTTAATGTCAGCTCTTAGGAGACAAAGGTAGAAGGATTATTATGAGTTCAAGGATAGCCTGAGACTACATAGTGAATTCTAGGCCACCCTGGGCTAGAAGGAGACACTACTTCAAAAACAAAAAATGGGGTACTGAAGAGGCTTGACTGCCAAGTTTCCCTGGAAAGTCTAATGACTGGGTTTGATTCCCCAGTACCCACATAAAGCCATATGCACTAAATGGTGTTTTTATTTGGAGTTTGTTTGCAGTGGCTAGAGGCCCTCGCATGACCATTCTCTCTGTCTCTCTTCTCTCTTTCTCTCTGCTTACAAATAAATAAATAAATAAACATATTTATAAAAAGCCAGTGTTTAGAGTGATATATGCAAAATATAAGGAAATAATTATTGAAGAAAAATATTTTCTTTCTGAAAAGTGTATTTACTGGTGTATTTTAATAATGTCATAATACCTATTGATAGCAAAGCAAAAACACCTAACTTACAATTTTATTATGTTAATTCTGCAAAAAGTTCCTTATGAGGAAAATCAGCTGATAATTTTGAAACTTTTTATCAACACGTCACTGGAAGTGATATGCAGCTCAGTGGTAGAGTATTTGTCTGGCATGCACAAGGTCCTGTTATTGAGACAAAAATATCAGACTACCTAAAAACTGAAATCAAATAGATGTTATTAGTTTTACATACAAAAAAGCACACAGGATATGGGCATCTGTTTTAATTATATGGTTACAAATTTAATTCATGGGCCTTAAGTTCACACTGTATTTTATTGTACTGTATTTAACTGTATAGCTATTTGACACAGGTCTATAACAACTTAATATTTTAAGATAGGAATATTTTAAACTGTAAATGTAAGAGTAAGGCATGATGGTACATATCTGTAATCCCAGCAACCTGGAAGCTGAGGCAGAAGGATCACTGAGTTGGAGTTCAGCCTGACCTAAACAGTGAGACATTGTCTCAACAATAAGTAAATAAATGTAAAGTATTTTTTAAAACTCATTGGAATTTCCATTCTTTCAGCATTTAGATTTCCTTTTACTCTTCTTATTTAACAAAGTTTGGTTTTCCTTTGTGAATAAATTTGCATTGTATTCATGTATAGAATTTCAAGTAAGTTTCTTTTAAGCACAAATGTGTACATATATACATGTGACATTTATTTTATAACACAGTTACTGTTAAAGAAAATAAAGGGGTTCTGCCATTAGTATAGAAGAGTTCCAAATAATAACCATAATAAAGAAGAAGTCCACATATACTCCAACTACAAAGCTTAATAGTAAATCAAGGCAAGATAATAATGTACATACTCAACTACATTTTACATCAGTCATCAATGTCAGAGAAAAGATTGTTTCATTTTTCAACTTTTATAGATAATTTATATTTCTGAATGATAATGTTGCTGCTATTCAGAACTTTCAATTAATACTTTTACTTCAAAAAATGTAAGTTTTGACTATATGTATTAATAGGGAGGATTTGAGATCTTGTGAAAATGCTAAAACTGTTGGCTTTGTTCTATTTAGAATTATTTTTCTATAACACTATCTCCTTTCTTATAAAATTATTCAAATTTAATTTAGTTTCATTTAAAAATTACTTGAAAATCTTTTAGATTATTTCCTGTTAATAAGTAATGCATTAATAAAATGCATTTTAGGGCTGGAGAGATGGCTTAGCGGTTAAGCACTTGCCTGTGAAGCCTAAGGACCCTGGTTTGAGACTCGGTTCCCCAGGTCCC
The DNA here is from genome assembly GCF_020740685.1 of Jaculus jaculus. Taxonomy (NCBI): domain Eukaryota; kingdom Metazoa; phylum Chordata; class Mammalia; order Rodentia; family Dipodidae; genus Jaculus; species Jaculus jaculus. The sequence goes on from NC_059119.1 coordinate 98,211, forward strand.
ACGTTAGCCAGATGCACATGGGGGCGCACGCATCTGGAGTTCGTTTGCAGAGGCTGGAAGCCCTGGCGCGCCCATTCTCTCTCTCTCCCTCTGTCTTTCTCTCTGTGTCTGTCACTCTCAAATAAATTAAAAAAAAAAATAAAATGCATTTTATAAAATGGTATGATCCACTAAGAGCCAAAACTCCCCAAACTATACAACATTTTAAAACTATTCTTTTGAGATCTGCCCTTGAGATACATCAATCCAACCCATCTTAATTGGCTGAGTATTCTCCCAGTTGTTTCTTGGCACTTCCTAAATGTACACAGAGTTTTTTTTTTCTTTAGATTTACTATAATTCAAATGGAAATACCAAGCCATAGATTATTACTGATAAACATACTAAAAATTTTACAACACAGTATTCAGATATGCTTTATAAATATCTACTAAATTATTTAAGATATTTAACAATTTGAAAATGTTAAACTGATTTTTCTTCAATGGACAGCATTTTTGTGTAAATAATACACTAATCTATCTCAAAGACAGAAGTTACCTCGTCATGATGTAATACTAGAAAGTATTAGCTTTCAGCTTATCCATTATTCTCTCATTATGTAGAGGATACATTAAATACTATATTGATGCTGAAGGTGAATTACAAAACAAACAAGCCGCTATTTGGTCTATGGGGTAATCAGAAATTCTCCCAGAATAACAAAACGTCAGAGAGGACTGCTGGGCTTATGCATCTCCATATGATTTATTGGTGCTGTTTCTGTGCCCAGACAAGACTCCTCAAATTTTGCCTTCATGTTAAAGTCCAGGGTTCTAAGACTAAGAACCCAGAGTAAACTCAAAGGCTTGCTCATGATCATCTACTTCCTCTTACAGTCCCCTCTCCAGGATCTCTGCTTCCTGACTGTAGAATGAGTGTAACCACCTGTGTCATGTTCCTATTGCTGTGCCCTTCATACCATGCTAGACTCTCACTGCAAACTAATCAAATCCTTCCTCCCTTGCATTGCTTTGGTGAGTTATTTGGTCTTTGAAACAAGGAAATGAACTAAGCACTGAGGGTGCACTGTGGAATGAGAGGTAAAACACAGCTGCATAACCAAGAATATAAGCCGTCATGCAGAATAGCTTTTTTTGTTTGTTTGTTTTTTTCGAGGTAGGGTCTTGCTCTACCTCAGGCTGACCTGGAATTCACTATGTAGTCTCAGGGTGGTCTCAAACTCACACAATCCTCCTACCTCTGCCTCCAGAGTGCTGAGATTAAAGGAGTGTGCCACCATGCCCTGCTCAGATGCGTAGATTTAACATAGAACATAAGTCTCATATTCACTGGGATGGAAGCAAATATCAGAGTTAAAAAAAAGTCTCCAGTGGAACTCTGGATACCCTCAAACTCATAATATTCCTGCCTGTCTTCCAAGTGTTGTGATTACAGACATGTGCCACCATAACCAGACACAGAGGTGTTTTTTTTTTTTAAATCTTTGGTAAAGCATATAAAACTTGACATTTTAAGCACTATAGCTTCTTCCAAGGCTGCTATTCTATATGCAGTATTAACTGATTGTTGTTACTTATCACCCATCCTCTTGAACCTGGTAGACAACATTTTCAGACTCTATGAATTTGACTACTCAAGGTTCATGACGTAAATGAGATCAAACATTTTCCCTCTTTGGCCTTAGGTTAGTTCATTTTTCATAATGTTTTCATGTCTTCCATGATATATTACATATATGAACTCTACTTCATTTCAGGGTTGAATGATATTCCACTGCATGTGTGGACCACATTTTGCTTATTCATTCATCCACAGATATATAGATTGGCTACATATTTTATGTTTCTGAATATCTTTGTTATGAAGATGAGCATATAAATGTCTGCTTTCTCTTTTGGTACTAGGGCAAGCACTCTACCGTTGTTCAATACCCTGAGCCAAAAGGTAATATGCTTAACTGTTGTTAATTGTTTTTTTTTTTTTTTAAATTTTTTTTTTATTTATTTATTTGACAGCGACAGACACAGAGAGAAAGACAGATAGGGAGAGAGAGAGAATGGGCGCGCCAGGGCTTCCAGCCTCTGCAAATGAACTCCAGACACGTGCGCCCCCTTGTGCATCTGGCTAACGTGGGACCTGGGGAACCAAGCCTCGAACCGGGGTCCTTAGGCTTCACAGGCAAGCGCTTAACCGCTAAGCCATCTCTCCAGCCCTAATTGTTTGATTTAAAGATTGAATATAAAACTTAGTATTGAATTTTCTACTCTTTTTCTTTCTTTTTTTTTTTTTTTTTTTTGGCTTTTTAAGGTAGGGTCTCACGTCCCACTGTAGTCCAAGCTGACCTGGAACTCACTACGTAGTCTCAGGGTGGCCTTGAACTCATGGTGATCTACCTACCTCTGCCTCCCAAGTGCTGGGATTAAAGGTGTGAGCCATCATGCCCAGCAATTTTCTACTCTTTATGCAATTAAAATGACTGATTAGTTGTCACCAGTGGAAATCTATGTGGTGAAACCATTTGAGACAAATATATCAGAATTAAACAAAAATGAATGCTAATATTTTCCAGATTGGTCTATTGTTTTGTATTTCTACTACAATCTAAGAATTACTAGGACACAACATGAACATTCAAGTTACTGACTCAAAAAGTAAGACTCTACTTCAGGGTAAAACGCTGTCCTGTATGTTCTTCTGGACTTCAACACTATTCAAGAATCATTAAACAATGAATCCTGTTTCCATGTCCAAGGATAGTAGAACAGGTGTGGCTGGATCAGAGTAATTGGTTTTCAGAACAGGTTTAACCTTTCCTGAAGGTCTACTCCCTTAGAAACATAAATATATGAATATAATTAGATTTCTGTTAATGATGAAGAAAAATTTTTTAAGTCTGCAAAGGACATTTGGAATATATAGATAATTTAAGTATATAGAAACCAAACATATGCCAACTAAATTATTCCATGTTGTAAATAATTTAAAACTTACCTTTATAAGAATTTCAAATGATTAGTTTACACTCAGTATAGTACAAACCTGAACTTAACCTACATTATATATATTCGTATAGATTTTTTCCCTCTCTCCCATCTCTCCTTCCTTCCTTTTCCTTTCCTTTCCTTTTTCCTTCTTTCTTTTCTTCCTCCCTTCTTTTTATCTCATTCATTAGAATGTTAACTCTGTAAAGACAGATAAGAAAGCTATTCTCTTTTCAGCATACAGTAGAAATACAGTAGATTTCTTAGGAATGAACTTCCAGAAAGTATTTAACATAATAGATAAGTCAGTTGAGAGCAATTACACAACTTCTTTATTTTCTGCCATGTATTTGGGCAATTTCACTTCAACAGTGAATTTGTTATTATTTTCACATAGCACATGTTACTAATGCCACAGTTTCATTGTCTACATTCTACAGAAGTGCAGATTTCTGGATTGATATTTTAAGCCTTATCTACTTTTGTTAATTCTATTCTCTGCAACATTTGCTCTTGCTTTTTTGTTACATAGAGTATATGTTTTAGATGTAACCTCCAGCACTCTCATTTCATGGAAAACTTTTATTAATAGTAGATAAAATCTAAAGCTGGGCATGGTGGTGGTGCATACCTTTAATCCCAGCTCTTGGGAGGCAGAGGTAGGAGGATCGCTGTGAGTTCAAGGCCACCCTGAGACTACAGAGTGAATTCCAGGTCAGAGCTAGAGTGAGACACTACCTTGGAAAACCAAAAAAAAAAAAAAAAAAAAAAGGAGACAAAATCTGACAATATTATATAGCAACTGGTAGAGAAAACTATACTTTCACAATTTTGGCTATTTCACATTTTATAGTCATCTTTCTTAAAAGTCCTATAGCATAGTCAGCTCTGACTCAGTGCTATTTTCAACATTCCTACTTTAAGTATAACCTGAGAACTATTTTGCTCACGCACTGGGCTAAAGTTCTATAAAAGAGAAGATGTAAAGATTCCAAACTAACAGCATAAATTGAAAATGTTGACCACTAAAGACTTACTCCAATCAGCTCCTAAGGCCTAATTAACCTGTCACTATTCTGCACTTTGCTTCTCCTGTGTTCTTCTCTAATATCCTACTTATACAAGCTTTCTTTTCAGAAGATTTAATTACCTTTCACTCATTTAGACTTTTTTTCCTTTGAAGCCACATTGCAATGTACAATTTCCTTGTTGAATTATTTCTTCATATACTGGCATGGATACATTAGTAAACATTCTGGTCAATCCTATTGTTTACAAGCCACACATTTTTATCAGGGTTTATCTAACCATCAACCACTTCTTCTTACATGTCCTCTTATGACTGCTCAGCCACATTCCAGCATCATTCTTTTCCCACAATCTGTGGGAGGTCTTTTCAATGTTTAACCTTTCTTCATATCACATTTGCTGTCTGATCCTTTCTCCCTCGCTGCACGTTTACAGATATGGCTTCTGTGCCATGGATAGTGTGGAATGTAGGTGTGGAGGCCAGCATGTGACTCCCTCTCAGTTGCTGCTTACAGAACCTTATTCTATCTCCTTTGCCACCCTACTCAGTTCCAACTCCTCTGAAGCAAATACTGTTGGATTTTTCCAATGCTGTGCTTAGTGGATGGCTTGTCCTCCAAAGGGATAAGTGTGCGAAGCTTGGTCCTCATGGAAAAATATGGAAAGGTGATGGATCTTTAAGGAGAGGATACTGGTGGAAGGGGATTAGGTCATGGGATATGACTCTTGAAAGAGATTAGTACTTCAGGTCTCCCAGGGCTAAGTTTTTTTTCCCAAACCAATGAGTTATAATAACAATAGTTCAACTTTCTCATTCTCCTGTTTCTCCTCTCTCAAACATGCCTGTTGTGAGGTCAGTAAGCCCTGGACACAGGCTGAACTTATGGGCCATCCATTCATGCACAGATTTTCAATCTCTGCTATTATATTTTGTCATTATAAAATTCCCATTCTCACAATTTTCTAATAGCATCACAAAATTGACTGACACAAACCATATCAAATTTCTTTGCTGGTCATCTGCAGACCTGTTTAATGGAATATGGATTTTGGATAACTGATTTATTTTTCTCTAGCACAATATACTCCTATTAGAATAAGCAGTAATGTAGACATTCATAGGGACATTCAAGTCACAGCAATGCCTGATATTTGAGTACCCTTTCTTATTGTTTTATTTTTACTTTTTGATTTTTGAAATAAGGACTTACGAGCCGATGACAACCTCAAAATCACTATGTAGCAGAGAATGGCATTAAACTTCTGATCCTACTGCCTCAGCTCCTGACATGAGCAGCTGTTGCATGCCCAGTTGTTTTTTTTTTTTTTTAATTCCAAACATGGGTCAACATTGCACTTAATTTGCAGCCATTTTCAACATTATGTTATTGGCCTCTTTCTATGTGTTGACATTCCAAGCTTGGTTTGTGCACCTTTTTGCTAACCTCCATTTTCATCTTGACCCATGGTTTTTCAGTAATATCTGAGTTAGCCTTTACAACTTGCCAAAGCTAAAGCCAAAGCTTTCTTATGTATTCAATTTCAAGATGATAACATCTCCACAGCTAAACTCTTGATTTCTGTCATCATAATACTTAGGAGAGGGACATAAGAACAAAGGCTTCCCAGTCTTTGTGACTTTCTCTAAAGCAGTGCATAGATTTTGTTAGCAAATCCACTTTGTTCCTCTTTGAGCTTTCTTCTTACTCTCTCCCCACTGACCTCCATCACACCATACTAGCATTTTCTCTGGACTAGTAACACATTAGGCTCTGCTTCTGCCTTGTTGAAGTAAAAGACACAATCCCCATCCTGAGCAATATATACAATAATCTTTTTAGTGAATTACATCATACCATGTGGACAAAATCTTCGAAAGGCTTCTTTCCAACATAAATAGACCCATAGACACAAAGTTCCTTGTAGTTCTGGTTTTATATTGGAACACTCAGAATATTCTACCCTCAGAATCCAATTGTCCTCCACTACTTTAAAAAGTTATTTATTTATTTAAAAGAGAAAGAGACAGATGATGATAGATAGAGATGATGATGATGATGATGATAGATAGATAGATAGATAGATAGATAGATAGATAGATAGATAGATGATAGATTATAAGGAGATGAGCATTCCAAGGTCTGTAGTTACTGCAAATGAACTCCAGACACATGTACCACCATGGGCAACTGGCTTTAAATGGGTACTGTGGAATGATATGTTGGTCCTTTGACTTTGCTGGCAAGTATCTTAATTACTAAGCCATCTCTCTAGTCCCATTCCTACTTTCTGTTCAGATCACTGCTTCAGTACCCACCCCAGGTCTTTACTAATACACACATACATACATGTATGTGAGTACGTGCGTGTGTGTGTGTGTGTGTGTGTGTGTGTGTGTGTGTGTGTGTGTTTTATTTTGGTTTCCCGAGGTAGGGTCTTTCTCTATTTCAGGCTGACCTGGATTTCACTATGTAGTCTCAGAGTGGCCTCGAACTCATGGCGATCCTCCTACCTCTGCCTCCCAATTGCTGAGATTAAAGGTGTGTGCCATCACACCCGGCTACTAATATTTTTAAAACCTAAAATAGCACCAATCTTATTCTTCTCCTACTTAGCTTTGTTATCACTTTAATATTCATCATGGCATGGTTTTATATTAAGTAGCTACTGATTTTGCTGCTGTTTTTTCCACAAACTGTGGGCACATTTGCTAGGGTAGACATTGGGGTGTTTGTTTCATTTTTAAATTGCTCCCTATCTAACCTAAAGAATAGTCCTTTTTATTTTTGAATTTTTTATTTATTTATGTATTTATTTGAGACAGAAAGAGAGAGAGAGAGAGAGAGAGAGAGAGAGAGAGAGAGAGAGAGAATGAATTGGTGCATCTGGGCCTATTGTAAAGATGCAAGCGCCTCATTATGCATCTGGCTTTGTGAGGGTACTGTGAAATCACCCTGGCTTACAGGCTTTGCCAACACATGCCTTTAACCTTTAACCACTGAGTCATTGCTCCAACCCTCTAGAACATTTTTTATTTTTATTTATTATTTATTTATTTTGTTTTTTTGAGGTAGAGTTTTGTTCTAGCTCAGGCTGACCTGAAATTCACTATGTAGTCTCAGGGTGGCCTTGAACTCATGGAAATCCTCTCACTTCTGCCTCCCATGTGCTGGGTTTAAAGGCATGTGTCACCAAGCCCAGCTCTAGAACAATTCTTAATGCACTATCAATACTCAAAGGTATTTGTGAGATAAATAACTGAATTGAATCAATTAATAGTCAAGGGATTACAATATAAGTAAGATTAAAAAATAAGTACAAAATTGCTACTTGTAAAATACAAGTTGGATCTAATGTGACTCACAAATGTTTGGAACATTTCTTGTTTTAAAAAAAAATGGTAATTTAGCTGGGCATGGTGGCACATGCCTTTAATCCCAGCAGTTGGGAGGCAAAGGCAGGAGGATTGTTGTGAGCTTGAGGCCACCCTAAGACTACATAGTGAATTCCAGGTCAGCCTGGACTAGAGTGAGACCCTACCTTGAAAAAAAAAAAGGTGATTTAGATTAAGAACTGGTATTTGGCATTGTGGAAGAGGTATTTTGCAAGCACCACATGAATGCTTTATTGGCTCAGTTGAAATTTCTTTGTATTACGGAAGGTGTTTGATCAGTGCTAAAAGTAAATATATAGGAGCACAAATCTCACTATGGTCAATGCCAGTGGGGGGAAAGCAGTTCTTTGAGGGTGACGTCAGAAGGACCCCATAACTGAGCTGGGCAGAGGAATTTGAATTCCTGTATTTGTTGCTATTAAAATAGTTATTGAGATGATCTTTAAAAAACTGCAATTGAAAGCCAGGCTTGGTGACACACGCCTTTAATCCCTGCACTCAGGAGGCAGTGGTAGGAGGCCCACCAGGAGTTCAAGGCTACCCTGAGACCTGAGACTACGGAGTGAATTCCAGGTCAGCCTGAGCTAGAGCTAAAAAACAAAACAAAACAAAACAAAACAAATCAAAACAAAACAAAACAAAACAAACTCCTGCAATTGAGAATCTATAATGTATGAGCATCCAAACTCTTGAATTCTTATCTTACTCAAATGCACCATTTTAAACTGTGTTTTGTAGTAATGAAATAACTGAAACCATTTTTCTTAATAACCTGTTAAGATATTATTAGAGGGCAAGGCATGGTGGTGAAGCATGCTTTTAATCCCAGCGCTCGAGAGGCAGAGGTAGGAGGATCGGCATGAGCTCAAGGCCAGCCTCCTGGATTATAGAGGGAGTTCCAGGTTAACCTGGGTTTGAATTAGACCCTACCCTGAAAAAAACAAAAAAAAGAATTTATGCAAAGCCTGTTGGCCTCAGTCCAATTCCCCAGTCCCAAATGTAAAGCCAGATGCCCAAAGTGGCACATATGTTTGGAGTTCATTTGCAGTGGCAAGTGGCCCTGGCATGCCCATATTCTCTCTTTCTTTCTTCCACAGCCCCCATCTCTGCTTGCAAATAAATAACAAATATTTAAAATAAATAAATTTCTTCAGAAAAAAAAACACTTCACAATTTATTACATTGTTTTAATAATAATATTGATTTTATATTTATGTAGAAATTTCATTTTGAGAGTCTTTGGAGTTATCCTGAATAAATGCTAAAAAGTGTATAAACATCTTCTGGAGTCAGGCATGGTGGCAAACACCTTTAATCCCAGCATTTAGGAGGCAGAGTTAGAAGATCACTGTGAGTTTGAGGCCAGCCTGTGACTAAGGAGTGAATTCTAGGTCAGGCTGGGATAGAGTGAGACTGTACCTTGAATTAAAAAAAAAACCCACTAGAAGAATAATATATTTTTTTAATGTGGCAAATTCTTGCTCAAGCCCAGGCTGAAATGGAAATCACATTATAATCCCTGGCAGGCCCTGAATTCACAGTCAACCACCCTCCAGCCGCCTCCTGCTGCCTGGTAAGAAAGAAACATCTTGACATTTTAATCAGTGTAGAATATTTAAAGAAATTTGTCCTATTTTAACAAAATATAAAACACAGCTGGTTGCTTAGAGTTCACCTCATATAAATAATATATGTTGCATTGAGTAACTAACTCATATACCTCCAAGGTTCAGAATTTTGTGCATGCTGTATGAGTAAATACACCATGAATACAAACTATGTGGTTATAGGTCATCTGCAAAATCTGAGCTCTTTGATTTTAGCATAGTTTTCACCTTCATTTATTTTTTCATACCTCCACTCTGAGTACAGAAGCAAACATCCTTGCATCCTCAGATACACCTCCAATGTAGAATTTTTTCTGAAAAACTGGGGGGTGATCATTTTCATCTTGAATCTCAATATATACTTTAGCTGTATTGCCTGAAGAGGAAGAATGATACATTTTTACTGATTATTAGAATAAAGCTTATTGAAATAAATGTTTTTCATACTTTCTAAAAGGGAAATGGAAGGAACATATCAGAAAGTCATTTCTAAGTTAATACTAGTAAGAATGCTTCTGGTATAATCACATTAAATTTCCACTACATTTTGGGGAATTCTGGGCATTGAATCTAGGGTTTTGCATATGCACGGCAAGCACTCTACCACTGAGCTCTCGTAACAGCCCAAATTGTCACTATTTATTCACAATAGAGGAATAATTAATTTTTGACTTAATGATCATTTATAAAGTGTGCTAATTTGAATGAAATGCCACACTTGTTCATGTTCTCAAATACTTTTTACACATATTAATTACAATGTCCCAAATGCATACATTATTAAATAACAAAAGGTATCACAAATTATATATATTGTGCTTATTATTTCTGTTTGTAAAGCTAGTGAATATATTCTTCTATCATAATATTTTATTTCAATATAAAAATCAGCAATAATCAGGAGAGTTACTTATTTCTACAAAAAGGAAAACAATTTTATTGTTCATTAAATAATGTTAGTTGTTAACAGTTAATCAATTATATCTAAAGAGACAATTCTCATATGACATAATGTTGTTACATTTTGTCATCTAAATCATATTAAATACCATAATTCAGTGGTCATTGAATGTGAGAACCCTCCATATTATATATCACACTTTCAATGACACATGGCATTTTCAGTAGTCCAAAAATGAGGGCTGGAGAGATGGCTTAGCAGTTAAGTGCTTGCCTGTGAAGCCTAAGGACCCCGGTTCGAGGCTCGATTCCCCAGGACCCACGTTAGCACAAGATGCACAAGGGGGCGCACGCATCTGGAGTTCGGTTGCAGTGGCAAGAAGCCCTGGCATGCCCACTCTCCTCTCTCTCTCTGCCTCTTTCTCTCTCTGTCTGTCACTCTCAAATAAATAAATAAAAGTAAAAAAACAAAAAAAATGACACTTAACAAGGCATGTATGCAAAGAACTGATGACTGTGAACTATCAGAATAATCTCATTCATATATTAACATTTTAATCTGTTTTAATTAAAAATACATTTTAATGAACATAAAAGTTTATTCAGTACATTCTTAAATTGCCCACAAGAAAGGAGACATAATCTTATAGTATATTCTGCAGAAGAATAATAGTGTTGAACTTTGGTTCACTCAGTGTTAACTGGCATCATTTCTCACATTTTTATGGGCCTAGCTAAAGTTCAATATTGGTAGCTGTTAGCGAATGGATAGGATGTAGCTGATACTGTCCCAAGGAATAGCCCAGAAATGTAACTATTCTGATAGTTGTTATAAGATATGAGTAAAATAAACACTGAAGCTAAACAGCTGGACTTCATTCCCTCAGAATGTGTGGTGCTTGAGAGGTAAGCATACTGAATCTCACTGCATCAGACAGGCCTTTATGTGTGCTTACTGTTCCTTTCAGTACAAATGCATGCCAGTGTGCATCCTAGCAAGGGTGAAAAGATGGCTAAAATTTTTTATCTAAACAACACTTAAAGACTACATGTATAAAATACCTAGAATTTTCTTTACATGTTACCTTCATTTTTCCTAGCTACCCTGAAATTTTCACTATTTCATACACTTTTCTAATCTATCCCACCTTTCTGTCTTTTCAATCCCACTAACATACATTTATTTTCTGCAGTTTATTTTTACTCTCCGAAATTGTTGAAAGTTTGTTATCTGATTCCCAATAAATGATAGTTCTTATTTGTACTATTTGTCTGCTCTATGTCATGTTTATTGAATATGTAAGAGCATTAATAAATACAATTGCCACATAATAAATTTTAACATTTTATTCTCTTTTTCCATTGATGATTTCAGCATAGATATTTCCTTAGACTAACAAATTTCAAGCTCATGGCTTGCCATAGGAAATTATCATTTTGAGTTGCTTGTCTTGTAGTTACCTACTCCTACTTTAGGAAATTCCCTTTAGTTGTCAAAGATTAGGATTTGTCAAATAGCAAGATGCTATCACTGATACATTCATGAAAGGTGGGGTTATGTGACACAGGAGAGAAACAAGAGACTAACCTGAGATACTTCTTCACAACTTTAGTCTCAATTCCTTTCCACCCATGAGTTCTAATTTAGTTTGTTACAAGAGACAGTAAGTAGCATAAGAACTCAAAACCACTTATGATGTAAGCAAAATCCTTGTTTCAAAAACATAAAATAATTAAGATATGCTATAGACACTGAAGAGAATTTGACAGTCAATGCAAGCCTGGCTGTTCAGCTTCTGTAGATACTACTGGGATGAAATCTTAAAACTGCTATGCTAAAAAATTACTTGGGATCTAAACTTAGCCCCTTCACACTTGCATTTCAAAACTTTTCACATTAAGCTATCACTTATCCCCTGTGAATTCTGGTTCATCCTTTTAAACATTTTATTTACTTATTTATTTGAGAGAGAGAAAGAGGCATAGAGAGAGACAGAACAGGCACACCAAGGCTGACAGGGCCTCCAGGCACTGCAAATGAGTTCCAGACACCTGCTCCACCTTGTGCATCTGTCTCACTTGGGTCCTGGGGAATCAAACCTGTGTCCTTTGGCTTTGTAGGTAAATGCCTTAATTGTTAAGCCATCTCTCCAGCCCTTGTACATTCTTCAAATCAGATTTTAGCTGTTAGTTGGTAAAATGTACCTAATGTTTATATCATAAAATACAATATTTTTATTATAAACAATATAATATATTAAATGTTTTTAGAGTTCATCTGTATAAATAGTAATGCTGTGGTTTTTGTGGTTTCATGGCTCAAAGGACATAAATTACAACTAGGTTCAAAGAGTAAGCAAAGTTAAAACATTAAGTAAAACTATAAATATATGAAGTGCCTTACTTGTTTCTTTTTTAAAAAATATTTTATGTATTTATTTATTTGAGAGAGAGAAAAAGTCAGTTAGAGAGAATGGGCATTCCAGGGCCTCCAGACACTGAAAACAAACTCCAGGCACATGCACCCCTTGTGCATCTGGATTATGTGGGTCCCGGGGAGTCGCACCAGGGTCCTTAGGCTTCTCCGTCAAATATCTTAACCACTAAGCCATTTTATTTGAGCCCAGCATACTTATTTCTTTTAAAGTATTTTTTTTTCTTAAGGTTTAGTGAGACTGTATTAGATTTAGAGAAGGATAGAGAAGGAAGTACAAAGAAGTCCTACATTATAGAAGGTAGAAGGGGATAAAGCTTGCCATGTGATTCAAATTTGGGTCATTTATAGATTCTGAATGGGGGCTGGACTCACCAACCATGTCCCTAAATTTTTGGCTAAGTTTAATTAACCACAATGCCAGTATCAGATTTAAACCTTAATTCTAGTAAAAGGGAATTCCTTTCTAGGGAGGAACTCAGGTTGTTTATTGAAAAACAATTCTAGGTAACTCCTTTAGGCAATAGATAAGGAGAGGCCAAATACTTTTCTGATCTCTAACACAGTGAAGACTGCAAGGGCAGACCAAAGGACATTCCTACCTTTTCCTTTTGGGAGCCCAGTCATTCTAAATTGCCTTAATGTCCTCCTGAAGAAGCAACTTTAACTGCCATTACAGCATTGGGGCAATGACTGAAATTGCTTCTTCAAGTTGAGTGGGATTGTTGTTGTAGTCAGTTTTGCATTGCTGGGATGAACATCCAAACCAGACACAGTGTATAGGAGGAAGGGATTTGTTTGAAGCTTACATATCCAGGGAAAGTTCTATCAAGTGGCAGAAGTTGTCTCCCATTCATATATTCAAGCAGATAGAGAGACACCACCAGTCAGCACCACAAGCAAGAACAAAACAGGCAGCAAAACAACAGGAAACTGAAACTGCATCAAACAGCAGAGAACTTAGCAAAGCTCAGACTGCTCTGCATACCTTTAGGCTGGAAATCAGATCTGCCTCCAAATGCACCTTAGGGCTGGACCCCGGGATCTGCCCACAGTGACATCTCTTCCAGCCAAGAGGCTGGAAATACAAGTTACAAGCTTTAACACCAGAATCTATTGTGGAACATACATTCAAAATACCACAGTTGTTGAGTGTGGCAATTGGAAAACTCCTTAAGTGGGTCTATCTAAGGAACTAGGAAGGGTATCAGTGAAATAAAGATAGATAGTCCTGGAAGAAAATGTTGAGGAGAAAGAATAAAATTGAGGATTCAAGGGGAAGAGGGCACACAGCAAACTGGAAGTCTTTAGGGTTCCATTCTTACAGACTTTCAGGACTTGGAGAGTGATCAAGGGAACCCAGGTAAATGTAATTAGATTGCTTCAGAACCATCTGAGTGTGAAGTGACAGGAAGATCAAGAAATCCATTTCTATAGCTGTGTATCAAATGACAGTGGTATCTGACATGGTCTGGATCTGTTCCTGTAGATCTTGCAAAGCAGATGAGACATTAGCAGAAATATCAGGAGTATATACACAACATTTAACCATGATAATGGTGCACACCCTGGCTGGAATTTCTTTTAGTCGGTGGAACTGTGAAGTGGTTTTTGTGGTACAATATTCAAGATTATGAATGTAAAAGGAAGTCTGATACCATTAGACTCAAAGGTCATGAACATGCTGACTTTATTTAAGTAGTTCCTTTTTTGTTTTTTAAAACCTTATATCAGATATGTAAGGAAAAGAATATTGTTCCATAAGTGGCAATTTTCACACCAATTGTGTTCAGTTCTGGGTTCTCAGTCAGTGGTAAACATAAACAAATTTTGTACTGAGGTCATCTCTTTCTTCCCACATCCATAAATTTTCCTGTCTTTCTATTTTATCTCAAAATACTTTTGTAAAAAGACAGTCCTTTTTTTTTTTTTCATGGCCTTTTCCCCTTCTTTCATAAACTTTTTGGAGGGGCTGTGTAGATGTCTTAGTGAGTAAAGCAGTTGTTATACAAACATGAAGAGCTGAATTTGCATACCCAGAACTTACACAAATTCTGGATATGGTAAAACACACTTGTAATCCCAGAGCTAGGGTATGGGAAGATAGGGAATTCTAGAGGCTCATTGGATAGCTAGACTAGTTAAATCAGTGAACTTCAAGTTTATCAATAGACTCCATCACTAAATAATAAATAAAGTGGAGAGTTACTAAGGAAGAGTATCAAGATTGAAATATGGCTTCCACATGTACATATGTACCCAACATCAGGAATATGCATGCATATACATACACAAAAAAACAGTTTTCTTCTTAGATTTGGGTATGGTTTCACATTTTGTAAACACAGCACCTCATTTCCAAGTTTGTGTCATGTGCATGCCAATAGCTAAGGGAGTAGATTGTCAGCAATCCTTTGGAGAGAAGAAATTTGGAAAATTGTAAGAGATATGAAGTGTACCTAACTGAAGAATGAAGAATAAATGTTGACCAGTAATGAAAGAAATCTAACATCTGTGTTTAATCCCAAGACTGACATTCATTTGGATACTTTATTTATTAATGCACAACATAGATGGTACCTTGATTCTCCTGGCTTATACAATAAACCTTAAGGACTATATTAACTTCTTCCACTAAATTTTCATGTAAGTATTCCAATATAGTTTTATTTTAATTTTCTTGAATATTCACAAAATCCTATTCTTCCCCATCTTGTCTTATTTAAGGTAGACATCAACAAAAATGAAAACTACCAAGGAAAAATAAGAGAAGTGTTAATAAAACTGACTGGAATATGACATGAGTACCTGATGTCCTGAAGTTCTATGCTTCCCTTCTGTTTGAGCTTGTAGGCTCAGAGTCCAAAAATTCTGATGTCTTTTCTCTCCTGCCTGATTTGGGTTACAGGTCATGGCCATGCCCAGCTGTTTTATATGGGATCTGGAGATATGAATTCTTGTGGATTCAGGCACCCTAATGCCTTCAGGCTTGGGAAGGAAGCACATTTGATCTCTGAGCCAACTCTCTAGCCCAAAACATGAATATCAGCAAAGCAATAGATGACATGAAAAGTGCTGTGCAGGTTAAAGACAAGTTTATAATTGCTCCCAAATATATATTCCCTACACCTCCACACTCAAATCTCTGCTATTTTCCTTCAGGATACATGACGCCTAAGACCCTTTTTATCATTGTTGCTATTATTTTAAGGCAGGCTCTCACTTTAATCCAGGTTGCTCTGGAACTTGCCATGATCCTTACCTTAGCCACAGAGTGCTGGGTTTGTAGATGTGTTTCACCATAGCTAGCTTCCCTTTTATATTTTCCTGTTACCGAAATGTCCACATTATTTAATTTTCTGTGAAATGTCATATTATAATGGTGGCCAAGCCTAGCCTGTTGAGAATGCCATACCCAGGACTTCTACCCTAAAATTCAGGTTACAATAATAATGTTGAAATTTATTTTTATTTTTGTCTACTTATTTTTTTTTTTACATTCAAGAATCAGTAAGTTTAGTTGCTTATTAAACATGGTTCAAATAAAAATATTTCACTAGGAGGAAAAACATTCACTTTCCATTTCCTATAAGGAGCAAAATAAATGAAAATCAGTCTAACAGCTACACTAAATCTTTAGCAAATTAATATAGAGTCTAACACTGCTTCTGCTCCTGGAGACTCAGGGTCTTTTAGCACAGAAGCAACAGAAATGAGAACAAACCAAACATGCAGAGAAGAACACATGTTAAGTTGTAATGGGGTTTTCACTGTGAGTGTAAGAGCCAGCCTGCGCAAAGAGGAGGACAGCTTGCTTATTGAGCAAACAGGAAGCTATTATCGATTTCCTGTCATGGGTTAATGGGTGGCCATCATCTTGCATCAAGGACCTCAGGTATTCAAGCTGGTGTAGCTGCTGGAAGAGCAGGCCTAGAGATAAGCCCCCAGGGACAATCAGCACTGCACACAAGGCTGAATTCAATTTGACCCAAAGGTTCAAGCAGCAAAAGGGAAGACAAGGACTACAGACTTTTTCATCCCATTCCAGTTACCGTCAGACAACTAAAGGCTAAGTGAAGCCAGAGAGTTTCTTTGGTTTTGCTCTTGGTAACTCTCATTTTATAGACAGATCTGATTTTATTATGATATTGTGGTAGAAACAAAAGCTAAAAGTTGAACTGATTCACTGAGTTACTATAAAAGTTAATTGTTGAGGAGCTAAACTTGTCTTTTTCAGCAGATGAAAAAAATCCCAAAGAGAGAACTGTCCAGAAAAGGCCCAAAGGGATGATAAGAAGGACAGACAGTTTAAGCTAAAAAAAAAAGTAAACACAAAGTTCATTGTTAGGGCACCCTGACTACAGAAACGATTGATATGTGAATTGCTATATCTTGCTTGTTCACTTACCCCTCCCCTTGGCTATGAAAACTATAAAATGAAAATAAAATCTCAGCTCAGGGCCAGAGCTTCTTTGGAGAGCTATTTCAAGCTCTTTGTGCCCCAGGGAAATAAACTTTCATTCATGCTGGTGTTGCAGTGATCTTTCCAGAGAATTTCTACAACAATATTAGGAATGGAATGGAAAACCTTGATGCATGCAAGGCAAGTATCTACCACTGTTCTACATCCCAGACCTTGTGAACTTACTCTGTTTAAGCAGCAATAGACTGGGGATGGCTAATGTCTGAATTCATATGTTGGGCTTTGAGAGGCCGTGAGGCCTAGTGGAACTTCCTGAGCCTAGCTAAAGTTTGGCTAACTACCTCTTGCCAGCTATGACTCAGCAGGGGGCCAAATGGCCTCTGTCTGCTACTTCCACACAGGAAGTTAGAGTTAGAACCAATCATCTCAGAGGTTGCGGTATGCTATTGGCCCTTACATCTCACCTCATCTTAAAATCCCCACCTTCCTTCTCAACATTGTATAAACACCCGCCAGTAACAATAAAGTGAGTTCCTGCTTTGACAAGACTCCTGGCTGGGTGGTTTTGTTCCTGGCCCAGTGGTTTTGTTCCTGGCCATAGACACCTACCATCCTCCTCAACCCCTTGGGAGGAAACAACGAGCTTGGTCCTCCCCCAGCACTACCTGGGGGGGGGGGAGAAGGGGGAGACTGGCATTCATAAACACTGGTAAGAAGTTAATGTGATTTAGCAGAAAATTCTGGTAATTTCTCTCTTATCTTGTCTTATCAGACAATTACTCAGTTTTCCTTTTTTAAGAAATATTTCTGTTAGGTATATAGTTTAATCAATTTCAGCTATGTGCACAGCTTGATAGGTATTAAAGAAGTCTCAGTTTATTTCTAGTGATCAGTTTTCTGAAGCAAGAGGAACTGAGTTTCCACTGTAGAGCTCAGGACCTTCATTATTAATCAAATGCTTGCTACTTTCTGAAATAGAGAGCAAAATAAGTTTGCAAAATATTTATGATTCAAAGACTGATCTTGATTTGGATTCTCAGCTTAAATCTTAGAAAAAGTTTGATTTAGGGCTGAAAAGATTTCTCAGTGGTTAAGGCACTTGCCTGCAAAACCTAACAAACTGGGTTCAATTTCCCAGTACCCAGGTAAAGGTGGATGCACAAAGTGGTGTATGCATTTGGAGTTTGTTTGCAGTGGCTAGAGGCCTTGGCATGCCTATTTGCATTCTCTTTCTCTGCTTGCAAATAAATAAATAAATAAATATTTTATTTTTAAAAAAGAAAAGGTTTGAATTATGGAGCTGGTGATGTAGCTAAAGAGCAGAGTGCTTCCCTGGCTAGAATCAGGTTCAGGGTTCAATATTCAGCAGTACACATAAACACATTCATACACATACATTATTGACTATTAACCAGAGCACTCTAAGTGCAGTTCTTGAGAAGGAATATTACATTTCTTGCCTTTAGAATCAAACTCATTCTTGGGTATAAGTAAGGTAAACCATTTTATAAATTCCTGGGCCCTCAAACACTTCATTCATTATTTACATTTTGTTACTGGGAACCAAATCCCAGGGCATTGTTTATGATAGGCAAGCAGTCTATCACTGGGCACCACTTGCAGTCTTTTTTATTTTTTTTTTCTGAGGTAAGGTCTTATTTTAGCCCTGGAATTCACTCCATAGTCCCAAGATGGCCTCCAACTCAAAGTGATCCTTCTACCTCTGCCTCCCAAATACTGGGTTAAAAGTGTGTACCATGCCTGGCAAGTCCGTAGTATTTTTTTGTTTGTTTGTTTTTGTTTTTTGGTTTTCTAGGTAGGGTCTCACGCTAGTTCAGGCTGACCTAAAATTCACTCTGTAGCCTCAGGCTGGCCTCGAACTCACGGTGATCCTCCTACCTCTGCCTTCTGAGTGCTGGGATTAAAGGCATGTGCCACCATGCCCAGCCCTAAATCCTTAATTTTTTGAGACAGGCTCTCACTAAATAATTCAGGCTATTCGTGATCTATCTATGTAGCCATAGTGGTTAAGTCTAATCTCAATATATTTCTGCCTTTGTTGGGAATACAGGTTTGTATCACCAGACCTTCTAATACATGATCATTAGGTGGGGCTGGAGAAATAACACTGTCGGTAAAGTGTTGTCTAGCATGCATAAGGCCCTGGGTTTGATTTCTAGCACCACATAATACCAGGTATAGTGCTACGAGTTTGTAATTTCAGCACTCATAGGTAGAAGCAAGACTATCAGAAGTTCGAGGTCATCTTCAAGTATATAGAGAGTTAAAGGCTAGCCTAGGCTACATGTGACTTTGTCTCAAAAATAAAGTCTAAAATGTGTGAAGCAAAAATACTGCAAATAACATACTATTAATATTTTATTAACTGGTCTTCAAATTTGAAAGTAATAAAGTATTAATACACCTTCTGGAACCATTACCATATATTTGTGGTATAAATATAAAACACTTATCATACATGACATTTTATATTGAAAATTGTAATAGTGATATCTCTCAATATTGTTATTTTAGTTATGCGAAGAATTTTTTAAGACAGTCAATAATAGGACATTAGCATTATCTGTCACAGACCTTCTGCTTGAAAGCAGAAAAGCTGAGAAAATGAAATGTATTACAAGCTTGCACCCTAAAGCAAAACCATAAAATGAAATCAATAGCATTTGAGTTGAATCACCATTTTAAGCTTTATCTTAATTGCTCTGTCATTTGTTCCTGACTGAAAGTCTTGTTATTGAATCAACACAATTATATATACATATATATAATCTTTGGTTTTCTTTTTGGCATATAAAGATAATTACAATTTTACTATAAAGCAAAAATTGCCTCTTCAGTTATGGAATTATATAAATTAATCTCAGCTATAAAATTGCATTTTATCTCTTTTCTAGTACATAAAAATAAAAACATGGATATAACATTGTGACAGAAATACCAACAAAAGTTTCTGTGGAGAGTTTTATGGTCATAGTCTTTTGTGAAGCCTAATTAGTATCCATAACATTTTATCCTGTGAACTCAGAAGTGACTGGGCCATTCTGGGAAGATATCAGATGAACAAGAAGCAAAAAGGTATGAAAATTCAAAATAGCATATTAGAAGTAGCAATGTATTCATTTGGAAGTGTATAGATCATTCTTTGCTTTTACATGTTTTCATATATATAAGTGGTATACTTTGATAGTAAACTGACTTGTTTTTATTAAAAAAAGTAAAAAGGGTAGTGGTCAGTGTGGGTCCCAGTCAAGGAAGTAAGGATGCCTTCCAGAATGAGACTGAAGATGAAGAGAGAAAACCTATAAGACCAGGGAGTCAAGAGAAGCAAAGTGAAAGACAAAATAGGAGCCAGAGCTCTACCTCCAGCTTTAACTGGAAGGAAAGGAATCCAGCAAAGGTCTTTGACTCTCTAACACAATATCAAGTTCTGTGAGCATCTAAGCAAGTTCTCAAGATTGAAAGCAGTGTGGCTCAGTCTGCAGCAATGGATATCTGAGGGAAGTCTGTCATAAAAAGGCCATAGATCCAGTGTTGGAAGGTGTCAAGGGCAGAGATCCTACTGAACTGGCAGTCCCTGGTGTTGTGGGTTAGATGAGCTAGCCTATGCTAGAATGTTGCAGATCCAATGCCAAATCATTGGGATATTTTTTAATATTAAATTTTACTTATTTATTTATTTGACAGAGCAAGAAGGGAAAGAGGGAGAGAAAGAGAGATGGACAGGTCTCCAGCCACTGCAAACGAACTCCAGATGCATGTGCTACCTTGTGCATATGGCTTACGTGAGTCCTGGGGAATTGACCCTGGGTCCTTTGGCTTTGTAGGCAAATGCCTTAACTACTAAGCCATATCTCCAGTCCTTGGATTATTTTTGACATTTCTGAAAGTCATTCATTGTCCAACTCTATGCCTGGGTTAACATTCTGATGACTATTAGACCTCTAGAAAAATATTCATATCTATCTATTCAAAAAGCCAAGAATAACATTTCCTAGTACCTGAAAACAATATCCTGTAACCCACCTACCCCAGCAATGTAATAGATAAGTATCTTGACTAAGGATTTTCTTTATTCCGTAACCAATAAAATATCATGAATATCATTCTGCCACTTCCACAGTGGAATGTATCATTCAGGGCAAACCAAAGGTGTGTTCCTAGACATGATCCCTCATATTTGACCTATGAATAAAGTATCTCTTATTCCCTTGAAGGTGACAGCTGTGCTTTGCATCAGTACTATCGTTAATGCAATATGAAAGTAGTGGCAGAAAGCTATGTTTGACCAGCTTTAGAATAATGTGCTGGGAAGTAGCTGGGAATACAGATAAAAGAGAATTTCCACCTTTTAATGTTGGTTTGAGTAATTGAACACATAAAAGTTCATTATAATATTTTGTGTAACATTTATATTTTTAAAATGCTTTTATATATTTGAGTCTAGCTCTGAAAAAGGATTTATACTGAAAAGTTAAAGTGTTTTAAAAACTTAATGTTGAATTTGTGAAATAAGCTCTATAATTGTATTTAAATTTTTCATTTAATATTAAATTCATTTATAGTACAGTTTTAAAATTATCTTTGAAAATGATTATTTTAACAATATCTTGGGAAGAAGCCATAAGAAAATACTTATTATTTAGTTTTTTTTGGGGGGGGAGGGTAGGATCTTGCTGTAGACCAAGTTGAACTGGAACTCACTTTATAGTTCCAGGCTGGCCTCAAACTCACAGCAATCCTCCTACCTCTGGAAATATTTCTTTAATGAATTAAATTTCTTGCTTCTAATGTTTGCATTTATATGATATGAGACAATGCTAAAAATCCATAGGATAGCTAATTCCAAAGCTAAGGAGAACCTTAAGACAATTTGTTAATTAACCTAAATTTGTATAATGGTTTTCTTATTTGCACAGCTAATGGGCTGGGGGTTGACTACAGGCCATTAAGAGTTGTTAATAAATATAACTATGTTGGAAATACATGCATTTGTATTTGAAAATGGAGACAAAGGCCAGTCATGAAATGTTAGTAAATATTTAAAGCATGGGGCACTGAACAAATGAAGATTTACCTTTTATATTTCATGCATTTCTGAGAAGGTAATTCTTGTTTTTTAAATTTTTATTAACATTTTCCATGATTATAAAAAAATATCCCATGGTAATACCCTCCCTCCTCACCTCCACTTTCCCCTTTGAAATTCCATTCTCCATCATATTACCTCCCCATCTCAATCATTGTACTTACATATATACAATACCAACCTATTAAGTACCCTTCTCCCTTCCTTTCTCTTCCCTTTATATCTCCTTTTTAACTTACTGGCCTCTGCTACTAAGTATTTTCATTCTCATGTAGAAGCCCAATCATCTGTAGCTATGATCCACCTGTGAGGGAGAACATGTGGCGCTTGGCTTTCTGGGCCTGGGTTACCTCACTTAGTATAATCCTTTCCAGATCCATCCATTTTTCTGCAAATTTCATAATTTCATTTTTCTTTACCGCTGAGTAGAACTCCATTGTATAAATGTGCCACATCTTCATTATCCACTCATCAGTTGAGGAACATCTAGGCTGGTTTCATTTCATTTCCCAGCTATTATAAATCGAGCAGCAATAAACATGGTTGAGCACATACTTCTAAGGAAATGAGATGAGTCCTTAGGATATATGCCTAGGAGTGCTATAGCTGGGTCATATGGTAGATCATTCTTTAGCTGTTTTAGGAACCTCCACACTGATTTCCACAATGGCTGACCAGATTGCATTCCCACCAGCAGTATAGAAGGGTTCCTCTTTTTCCACATCCCCACCAACATTTATGAGCATTTGTTTTCATGATGGTGGCCAATCTGACAGGAGTGAGATGGAATCTCAATGTTGTTTTAATCTGCATTTCCCTGATAACTAGTGACGTAGAACATTTTTTTAGATGCTTATATGCCATTCGTATTTCTTCCTTTGAGAATGCTCTATTTAGCTCCATAGCCCATTTTTTGATTGGCTTGTTTGATTCCTTATTATTTAACTTTTTGGGTTCTTTGTATATCCTAGATATTAATTCTCTATCAGATATATAGCTGGTGAAGATTTTTTTCCCATTCTGTAGGTTGCCTCTTTGCTTTTTTCACTGTGTCCTTTGCAGTGCAAAATCTTTGTAATTTCATGAGGTCCAGTGATTAATCTGTGGTTTTATTGCCTGAGCAATTGGGGTTGTATTCAGAAAGTCTTTGCCAAGACCAATATGTTGAAGATAAGAAGGTAATTCTTAGATTTGTTAGTGGTTCTTATCTCTGGGGCACATGCCTGTGCATTTGATAAAATTCCATTGTCTTATATATACATTTAAGTCATAGTGGCTGGAACAACTTGTATTATATTTACATGTAAGAACTTATGTTATCTCTATAGCGCTATTTCTAGAAATTCAGGATAACTGCCTGTTTTTATATCCTGAATATTTAACAGAATGCTCTTTCTAAATTTGCTTATTTCAAAGAAAAATGTCACCTATAGCTTCTAATTACTCTTCTCATTTACTTATGTTTGCAGTAAATTCCATTACATAATTTAAAGTTTCTCTACCTTTCATCTACATTTTTATTCAAATCATTTTATAATCTAAAGAATCATGTGTACTTTATAAAAGCTATAAATGTCAGCAGTCAGTTTAAGGGTTTTAAAACTTCAAAATTATGGCCTTCATTTTTTTTCTTTTTATTCTGTTTTTTGAGGGATGATCTTGTCCTAGCCCAGGCTGACCTGGAATTCACTATGTAGTCTCAGGGTGGTCTCAAACTCACCATGATTTTTCTATTTCTGCCTCCTGAGTGCTGGTCTTCAATTTTTTAAAACTATTTTTTATTTTTATTTATTTATTTATTTGAGAGAAAGAGGGAGAGAAAGAGAGAAAGGAGAGAGTGAGAGAGAAAAAGAGAGAGGCAGAGAATGGGCATGCCAGGGTCTCCAGCCACTGCAAATGAACTCCAGACACAAGTGCTACCTTGTGCATCTGGCTTACATGGATCCTAGGGAATCGACCCTGGGTCCTTAGACTTCATGGGCAAGCATGTCTTAATGTCTTAATGTCTAAGCCCCTGGTCTTCAATTTTTTAAACAATTTAATAAATCCTATGATGTATAGTCACTGAAGACATTTTATTTATTTTAATTTCAAAGCATTGCATAATCAGATTTTTTAAATGATTAGGTTATATCTTTATTTTTTAATTTTTTTAAAAATTTTATTTATTTATTTATTTATTTATTTATTTATTTATTTATTTATTTGAGAGTGACAGACACAGAGAGAAAGACGGATAGAGGGAGAGAGAGAGAATGGGCGCGCCAGGGCTTCCAGCCTCTGCAAACGAACTGCAGACGCATGCGCCCCCTTGTGCATCTGGCTAACGTGGGACCTGGGGAACCGAGCCTCGAACCGGGGTCCTTAGGCTTCACAGGCAAGCGCTTAACCGCTAAGCCATCTCTCCAGCTCGGGTTATATCTTTATAAGCAAATGTACAGTTATCTACACTGCTTTAGTAGGTAGCATTTGCAATCATGAAATAAAGGGATTTCTTATAGCGATCATAGTTGCTAATCTGATACAGAGTGTTTGCACTGCATTTCCTGACATTGCTCCCATCTTGCTGTATTTCTTCTCATAGCCCCTGGATTCTCTTGCTGATGGTCTTTATTCTCTCTTTTGCTCCACTTTTCTAAAGATATCGCCCAAAGATATGCTATAACCTGATGTCCAAGGATGGTGTTAAGGTAAAAGATGAATGTTTCAGGTAAGATTTTCCACTTAACAACCTATGGGTGCCCCTACTCTATGAATAGTATAATTTTCTTGGTTTTCTAAATTTTAAAGTGGATGCAATTATTTTTAAAGGCTCAGTTCTTTAATGTTAAAGAGTCTTTTCTCAATGGATAGTAAAATAAAAAGAACATTTATTATGTTGCTAGTAACATCTCTTAAAATGTCAGTCCTTTCCATAAATTAGTTTTCACTTGCTTTTCTGTGTGAGTAAACTATATTTCCCTGAGATGTTTGAGAAAGTTTTTTACCATCACAAGTCTCCTGTTTTAACAAGTCACAAGTAAGAAGTCACACTATTAAATGTCCTGTTGTCATGTGTCCTTTGTAATAGACACTCATTCAGGACATCACAGTGTATAACTAGGAAGTTATTAATTAGTGTATATAGAAAAAAGGTAGAATTTAACAATATCTTATGCATTGTTTGTAGGATATTACCTTGACATTTCAGAATTTAATCATTCCCATCACTGCTAAGGTAAATGGGTTCATTTCCAGCAATTGATGATCTTTCTATTTTCTCCGTAGAGAATGTTATCTTACACAGACATACTCTAGTAGTAAATGAGCAGAGACATCATAAGTCTTGCCAAACTCTTTTTCTGTAACTCACTTTTTGAAGGAACTCGAAGGTTGGCAAGAACTACTTCCAGAGAATCAGCTTGTACTCGAAGCACATAGTTGGTCCGTGTCTCATAATCCAGAGGGGCATTCACATAGATAACACCTGTGATATTGTTGATGCCAAACTTACCTGGAATAATATACAACTCCTTGTTATTTCCTTGATACCATAAAGAAAATTCTATTGAACAGTTATTATAATTTTGACAACACTAAGGACATTTTAAACAATGATAATGCAAAACAGTGACAGGATACCAGTTTTTGGAAGCTACTTTACTTGGATTATCATCATCAGTATTTCCCTAAATAACATTGAGATTCGAGTTTTTGACGTGTGTTATTTTGAAAGTGTTCTGAGTATTGGTGTTTTTTTTTTTTTCCTCAATGTTACACATGTGAGGAACACTGTGTAAGGTTCCTCTTACTGTGGCTTTAAAGGGTCCTACCACTGCAAAGGTCATCAGGAGAAGTCTTCAACAGAGGCCTTATAGAAACCCATTTAATTGTGCTTAGTCAAGTATTTTTTAAATTTTACTATATGATTTTACTGTTCATAGTTTGATGCATCTTATCCTAAAGGCTTAGGACTTTGATTAAAAACAAATTATTGGTAATTTATTGGTTACTTTTATAAAATTATTTACTAGATTTACTTTAGACCACTTAGTTCTCTTCACAAATTTTTAAAATATATACTTTTATAGAGGTGAAAAGGATACATTCTTAGTTGGGCATGGTGGCACATGCCCTTAATCTCAGCACTTGGGAGGCAGAGGTAGGAGGATTGCTCTGAGTTTGAGGCCACCCTGAGACTCCTTAGTGAATTCCAGGTCAGCCTGGGCTACAGTGAGACCCTACCTCAAAAAAAAAAAAAAAAAGAAAAAATAAAAAAAAGAAAAAGGATACATTGTTATCTGTATAATATCCTAATTCATACTTCTCCATACCCCTTGTTTTCTTTAGTAATTATCAATATCCCTTGCTTTGTAGTAATTATCACAAAATAAGTATTTATCTTAAAATTATTCATCTGCTGTTATTGGAAAGTTCCTTGAACTTAACAGAACATTTTTCTTCTTTTTCTGTTCTTCTGACTGGAAGAACTAATGTTACAGAATAAATGGTGGGCATTTGTTAAGTGAGGTGATAGAACATGGATAGATGCAAGACAGCCACTGTGGCAATAGGTGTTATCATAAGCCACACTAATGTGTTTTCATAGAAGTGGACAGGGTGAGTATTGGAAGCGCCTGAGATGTACAGTTCTTTCATATATGGAATACCAGGGAAAAGGAGATTCTGTTATATTTAGAGATAAGGTGAAACAGTGCAGAACAAGAGTGGGGGACACTGAGCACTTCTGAAGGCCAGCTCTGGTGATGATTGGTCACCCCATGTTGGAGAAAGTCCCTGGCAACATCCTTCTAAACTGTTGAGCAGCATCAACATTCATGCTTTAATACAATAGCCAATATCACTTAATGCATTGAATGAATATTGACTTTCACTTGACTAACTACAATATGCCAGGATATCCAGGGTGTCAGAAAGGAAAACAGTGAACAGCTTACTGGTGAATAATAACTGAAGTAAATAAGCAGTGTGACAGAGCTGAAATCCTATTCCCAGAGGCCAGAAGATTATTACAATTCTGAAAGTGGTTGAATGACAAGATTTGATGCAGGATGATAACTGCATGATAAATTTGACTTTTGGGGGCCCTCTGTTTTATAACATGCATGGCTGTTAATACTTATGTGGCTCTTTAGGCATTTATGAAACTAGTATCTATGAAACTAAAGCTTCTCAGGACTAGCATGACATGGGGCAAGACTTGTGAATGGTACAGGCAGTGGGTATAGCTGACTCTAGAAAAGAGTTATCACTAAAAGCTGAAAGAACAATGTATCCATTTTGAAGAAATGCCACTAAAATTTTACCAAAGGGAAAAGTGAAGGCTTTTCTAATTAGATATCCAGAATTAATTTAGGGAACAAGACAATTTGAGCTAATGTAACTAGATTATTAATTAGTTGTCAATTGCATATAAGATAGTCACAATTCATTAGAAATATATGATAAAGCATAATTCAATCAAAAATTCATTTTATTATCTGGACACTGTGACTCATGTCTATAATCCCAGTACCCGGGAGGCTGAAGTTAAAGTCACTATAATTTTAAGGCCAGGCTGAGCTACATAATGAGTTCTAGAGAAGCCTGGACTAGAATGAGACCTTGTTGCCTCCAACAACTTAAAAAAAATCATCTTATTATAGTTTTGTTGACTTGTTGAAAGCACAGCAACCATCTCCACTCACCTTCCTCATTCCCTGCAACAATGGAGTACACAATGCTTTGATTGATGGCTGCAGCAGATATCACCCCAACTATGGTTCCTCTTATAGCAAGTTCACTTACAGGAGGGGGTCTGTGGGGTTAGAAAAAATAGTTTGTTTATTCTCTAAGACAATTTTTCAAAGCAATCTTGGTGTCAAAAAAAGTTGAGGGGAAGTTAAAATATTTACCACATAACTACAGCTGCCACAATACATGGTTGCCTCCTTTTACACCACCCACAGGACAGCCATGCATACGTAAGAGCTGATGGGCCAACAATGATATAACAGTCACCTTAATTCGACAGTTTACATTAATTCACTTTTGGTGTTATATATTCTGTGGTGCTGGGCAAATATTTAATGACAAATAATCACCATTCTGGTCTCCTGAAATATACTTTCACAACCTATCTATTCATCTTCCCTGATCCTGAAAATCGCTGTTCTTTTCACTGGGTCTAGTTTTTCCCATTCCAAAGTGTCCTTCTATTGAAATTACACAACATATAGCTTTCCTGATTATTTTCTTTTTGTTAAAAACATGCACCTAATGGTCTTCCACATCTTTCATGACTTGATACTCATTGGTTTTTGAGACAGCATCTTATGTAGCCTGGCTGTTGTCCTAGCTATGTAACTGAGAACAAACTCTGATCCTTCTGCTGCCTTTACCTCCTAAGTGCTGGGATTACAGGGGAGCATTACCACACCCATTTTTATGTGGTCTTAGAATCAAAGCCATTAACTTTGCTAGGCAGACTGCTTTCAAACTAAGCTATATTCTCACCACCCTCATATCTTTTTTAGTGCCTCAAATTATATTAATATATAATTTGAAATACACAATGATGATTCAAAAGTTGGGCTTGATAGACATTGATAAATTCATAACCTTTAATATAAATAGAAAATAGATTATGTGTTTCATCCATGTTGCTTGATGATTGATGATGCTGAAATGAAACTGTTCAGGCTTAAAACTAGAGAGCCATAGAATCAGGGCAAGGCAGATAAGACCTAATATGGTCCTCTATTATCTCCTCCTCACAGCTCACTATCTCCTGTTATGTAAGGGTTGCACCATGATTCATTCTTAAATAAAATTATATGCCACAGTTACCTCAAACAAGAGGGTTTATAGCTGGATATGTTTCTCTAGTCAGCAGACTCTATTGACTGTATCCCTTGCTGGGCTGAATGACATCAGCTGCCATGAGAAATAATCAATGACAATATACTGAAGGAGATGTCCACTACCAACTGCAAAGAACCAAAGCTTATCTCAACAACCCATAAGAAACTAAATCCTGAGAACACACTCTTGAGATCAGAAGTGGATCCAAGCTCAAAAAGCATTGAGGGTTCTGTGTGAACCATGAAAGAGGTTCTGTCTGTAGCTGAACTTGATGAAAGCCTGATATGAAACCATGAAACTTTAGACACAGCTAATCCCTGAATTCCTGACTGAAGAAACTTCCAGTTAAGTGTGCTGTGCTAACACATTCAGCTCATCATGATATTCTCATGTTGCAGTATATAACCAATATGCAAGGCTTGAAGCCTTGAGCAATAAGTTATAAACCTGTGACTAGTCAAATTACATACTCTTTATTAAAATGTTGGACCTGCCAGGTGTGGTGGCACACGCTTTTAATCCCAGCACTCAGGAGGCAGAGGTAAGAGGATCACCATGAATTTGAGGCCACCCTAAGACTACATAATGAATTCCAGGCCAGCCTGGCCTAGAGTGAGACCCTACCTGGGAAAACCAAAAACCAAAACCAAAAACAAAAAAAGTTGGACCTAAGAGAACATGTTAATCATGGAGTAATTTGCAATTTTTGTGGGAGTAGAAAGATATTGGTTGTCTAATTTGCTACTATATGTTCAGAACTAATATATTTTTAACATTAAAATTAAAAAATGTTTTCTTATTTCAAATGTTAGTATGTTCTGTTCATTTTAATTTTTTTAAAATTTATTTACTTTATAAGACAGAGAGAAATAGATAGAAGCAAGAGAGTAAGAGAGACAGAGGAGAGAGAGAAAGAATGGGCATGTCAGAGTCTTCAGCCACTGCAGATGAACTCCAGACATATGTGCCACTTTGTGCATTTGACTTATTTGGGTACTGGGGAATCAAACCTAGGTCCTTTGGCTTTGCAGGCAATTAACTGCTAAGCTATCCCTCCATCTCTGTTGTGTTCATTTTTGATGCTTTAACTACAGAATCAGGATAGAAATAACAAATAAAATAAAGCAACTGATGTAATTCAAGAGGGTATTTAAATCCTATGCAAATACCTAAAAGCATTTAAATTCTACTTGGTACTGAATTCTTAAAATTTATTTATTTTTGACAAAGTTTTCTCATTAACCTTTGCTTTAATTGATCCTAAATCATGCTTCGTTATCAGACTCAAAACAATTTCCTCCTCATAGAATTGAGTAGACTTCTATGATGATTGAACATTAGCTTACAAAATCTCAATTCTTTTCTACTTATTGTAAGACAGGACCTATTATATTCTTGTTCTATGCCCTGGAAAGT
This sequence comes from Jaculus jaculus, assembly GCF_020740685.1. Lineage (NCBI taxonomy): Eukaryota > Metazoa > Chordata > Mammalia > Rodentia > Dipodidae > Jaculus > Jaculus jaculus. The sequence continues at coordinate 128,349 of NC_059119.1, forward strand.
ATCACTTATGTTATATAACAGATCACATACTCTCTTTGGAGGCAACTATAACTTGGAATATGAAATGAGGAAGTTAATATAAGTCAGAAGCCATATTATAGCTCAGGAACAGTGACACGGAATTGCAGGCAGGATCCACCAGCTGGCCCTAGTGTGAGTCTCCAGGAAGGAGGAGTGGACGGGAAGACTGGACACTACATGACTGGGATGTTTATAGTGATCTCTAGACTTCAAAAATTTAAGTTTTTTTTTTTTTGAATGGGAATTTGGTGAACTTTTAAATTTTGACAACAAATGAAAATTTATTTTTATAGTATTTCTTATAAACTAGACTTGATTTTAGGGTTAAGAGTATATGACATTTTTAGAATAAACATATCTTCTAACATATTTTCCTGTTATATCCTCTGTGATTGATAAAATGTGATGTATCATTCCTTACTTTCCAATATAATAAAAACCTACTGATTAATTTTATAACCAATTAACTATTACCAGTAAAGGGTTTTTCAGAAGTTTTAGCAAAAACAAGTCTTTCATTATTAATTCACATACCTGCAATTCTTCTTCCTATAATACATTTTTCTTTCAATAGATCTATTCTTATTTAACATTTTTTGTCTTTGAAGGAAAGATTTCTTTAAGTAGTTTGGCTGATCTGGAATTTGCTATGTAGTTCATGCTTGTCTGGAACTTTTAGCAACCTCTTGCTTTTGCCTCCTAAATGCTGGGATGACAGGTGTACATAACCATGCTTGCATTAACTTTGTAAACACTGATATGAAACCAAGAATTGTTTGATCTAAAACTCAAGGAGACTCCTTTTGAAAGCTAAATTTATTGTGACTTTAAATGACAAAATATTTTTAAAAGGAGTACTTGAGACATGGTACAAGTATATACCCTGACTAATACTTGGTTCAAAAACTAATGTTATTATTCAAATTGTTTTTGATTCCCTACTGTTCCTTTACTTCTAATTCCCTGGTCCTGGTAGGTCCCATTATGCCTTGCTTGGGGAGGCCTGGCTCTGTCAGCTACGGAATCAGGCCTTTTGCTCTGGTATCTTGACGGGCCACTAAGCACCAGTATCCCTGTTCACCTGAGTCAGAGGGTGAAGGGACCAAAGGACACAAAGTTGCTTCCTCCTTAATAAAATAGTTTTCCTAAAATGGAGATACAACACAAAAAAGCCAGCGAAAGTCAGAAAACTGAGAGATCTCCACCAAGGATGCCTAGTCATAATACAGAAGCCTCCAATGAAATCATAGAAAAATCAACAGAAATTAATTCCCAAAATGTAAACATAGTAACCAATGAGACCCTGACCCCCCCAAAAAAAATCACAGAACTTGAAGCAAATTATAAAAGAACCAACAATTGTATCAATGAAACTGAACAGAATCAGCTCCTAGAGTTTTAAGCATTTGACGGTAGTCTTAACTTGACTGAAAAAAAAAAATGTTAGAACCAAGAAGCTGGGCATGGTGGCACACGCCTTTAATCCCAGCACTCAGGAGACAGGATTGCTGAGAGTTCGAGGCCACCCTGAGACTACATAGTTAATTCTAGGTCAGCCTGGGCCAGAGTGACACCCTACCTCAAAAAACCAAGAAAAAAAATGTTGGAACTCTTCAAAGAGATATGAATAATTTGAAAGTAGGTCAGGAAATAAAAGACCTCAACAACTGGTTGATTAAGCTTAATGGAGACTTGATCAAATGCAAGAATGAACTACAGGAAGCATCAAGAAAATCATAATTCGAATTGAAATCATACCTCATAAAAGAGATGGACATGATACAAAATAACAAAACAGAAAGGAAAAGTCAAATCGAATTTATAACAACCTCTCTAGAACCAATCACCAACAGAGACTCACATGGAAGACATAACCACTGAACTAGAATATAAGACAGATGAAATTATTCTGCAGGCCGAAAACACTTTGCTAAGTTCAAAAAATCAAGTGAACAGAATATCAGGGAACTGTGGAACACCCTAAAATGACCAAACATATGGATCATAGATATATCAGGAGGAGAGGAAATCCAGACAAGAGACACAGTAAACATCAAGAGCCAATAAGAAGATCACAATAATAAAATAAACCAGACTAAAAACAGTACATAACACAAGTATGCCCCTAACCCCACGAAACACCTCATCATGGCAGGGATTAATTCAAACCTCACAGTAGTAACCTTAAATATTGATGGTCCTAATTCACCCATCAAAAGGCACAGGCTATCAGGATGGATCAAAAAACTGGGCCTTCTATCTGCTGTCTTCTAAAAACCCACCTCACCACTAAAGATAGACACCTCCTCAGGGTAAAAGGTTGGAAAATGATATTCCAAACCAATTGAAATGAAAAACAAGTGGGTGTTGGTATAGTAATATCTGATAAAACAGACTTCAAACCAAAATTAATCAAAAAAGACAAAGAAGGCCACTTTGTACTCATCAAGGGAATGATCCAACATGAGCACATCATAATCATAAATACATATGCACCAAACACAGGGGCACCACAGTTTATAAAACAAAATCTACTTGACAATAAAACAGAAATGAACACTAACACTATCATAGTTGGAGACTTCAATACTCCACTATCATCAATAGACAGATCGTCTAAGCAGAAAATCAACAGGGAATTAATAGAACTCAACAACATCATAGAAAATTAGATCTAATGGATATCTACAGAACTTTTCACCCCAACTCTACAGAATACACATTCTTCTCAGAAGCCCATAAACTGAACCATAAGAACTACATGATCATCTCAATTGATATAGGAAAGGCCTTTAACAAAATACAACCCCACTTCATGATCAAAACACTGGAAATAATAGGCATGGAGGCTTTATATTTCAACACAATAAAGGCTATCTATAAAGCTCCTAAAGCCCAAATAATTCTTAATGGGGAAAACTCAAGGTGTTCCCACTGAGATTGGGAATAAGACAAGGATGCCCACTCTCACCACTGCTCTTCAACATAGTACTAGAAGTACTAGCCCAAGCAATAAGACAGGAGAAAGAAATAAAAGGAATTCAAATTGGAAAAGAAGAAGTCAAGTTAGCCCTATTTACAGATGACATGATCCTATATATAAGTGACTTGAAAGTCTTCATCCCAAAACTTCTAAAAGTGATAAATTCCTTCAGCAAAGTATCAGGATACAAAATCAATACACGAAAATCAGTAGCTTTTCTATATGCAAAAGATAAATATACACAGAAATAAATGAGGCTGTCCCATTTTCAATAGCAACAAAAAAATTAAATACCTTGGAATAACACTAACAGAGGATTTAAAAGAACTATATAAAGAAAGCATAAAAACACTAAAGAAAGAAATAGATGGGCTGGAGAGATGGTTTAGTGGTTAAGCGCTTGCCTGTGAAGCCTAAGGACCCCGGTTCAAGGCTCGATTCCCCAGGACCCACGTTAGCCAGATGCACAAAAGGGGGCGCATGCACCTGGAATTCATCTGCAGTGGCTGGAAGCCCTGGCACATCCATTCTCTCTCTCTGCCTCTTTCTCTGTCTGTTGCTCTCAAATAAATAAATACAAATAAACCAAAAAAAGAAAGAAATAGAGGAGGACTTGAGATGATGGGAGGACCTCCCATGTTCCTGGATAATTAGAATTATTATTGTGAAAATGGCAGCTCTATCAGAAGCAATATACAGATTTAATGCAATACCAATAAAAATGCCAGCATCATACTTCATTGGAGACTGAAAAAATGATCTCAAATTCATATGGAATGGCAGAAGGCCTAGGATATCCAAACATATCCTCAGCAAAAGAATAAAAGATACCTCTGGTGGTATCAACATACTTGATCTAAAGCTGTATTACAAACCTGTAGTGACAAAAACAACATGGTAACTGGAATAAAAACAAACATAGACCAATGTAACAGCATTGAAGACCCAGACTTTCAGGCAAGCAACTATAGCTGCTTGATCCTTAACAAAGGTGGCAATAATGTAGACTGGAGAAAAGACAGCATCTTCAACAAATGGTGATGAACAAATTGGATGACCATATGTAGAAAAATGAAATAACACAAAAATCAAGTCCAAATGGATTAAAGACCTCAATATAAGACCTGAAACTCTTCAAGTACTGGAAAAAAAAAAAAAAAAAAAGGAAGAGTCTTTATAATATAGGACTGGGAAAAGACTTCCTGACTAAAACCCTAGTAGCCAAGGAAATTAAACAAGCACTCAACCAGTGAGATCTCATGAAGCTAAAAAGCTTTTGCCCAGACAAAAATACCATAAGCAGAGCCAATATATTACTCACTGAATGGGAGAAAATCTTTGCCAGGTATACCACTGACAGAAGCCTAATATCTAGAATCTACAAAGAACTCAAAAAACTAAACAATAAAAAGTCAAACAACCCACTCCAAAAGTAGGCAGAGAACTAAATAAGGAGTTCTCAGAGGAAAAATTACAAATGGCTAAGACACACTTAAAATGTTCAATATTCCTAACCATTAAGAAAATGCAAATTACCCAACTATAAGATTCTACCTTACCCTAGTAAGGATAGCAAACATTAAAAAAAAGAAAGAAAATGAATGGTGGCAAGGCTGTGGAGAAACAGGAACCCTCATTCACTGTTGGTGGGAATGTAAGCTGATACAACCACTGTGGAAGTCAATTTGAAGACTTCTGAAAAGGATGGATATAGGGTTACCAGCAGACCTGTTATTCCCTTCCTGGGAATTTACCCTAAAAGCTCCACATCTCAGTTCAGAACTATTTGCTCAATCATGTTTACAGCTGTTCAATTTATAATAGCTAAAAACTGGATTCAACCCAGGTACCCATCATTGGATGAATGGATAACCAAGATGTGGTATATCTACACGATGGAATTCTACTCAGTAATAAGAAAAAATGACACATTGAAATTTGTAGAAAGATGGTTGAACTTGGAACAGATTCTAAGTGAACTCACACAATCACAGAAAGATAGCCATTGCAAGATCTCACTCCTCTGCTGTTCCTGACCTGGATAAGCCCATGTTGCTGACATAACTGAATAGCATCTTAAAGCTTGGTCGATAGGAAGGGTAGGGCTTGTGGGAAGTGAAAAGTTAGGGATGGGGGCACAAAATCTGAACCCAAATTGAATTGTTGCTATAGAATCCTATATCCTGGAAATCAGACTAAAAGGTGGAACCCTCAAGCAGACCTTAGAGGGAGCACCTGAATCAAAGGGCCCTGAAGAGAGTGAGATGAAACATAACCCCAAATTTCTCCTGTTTCTCTTTCTTCTCTGGCTTTTATTTCTTTTTACTTAGCCCTGGCTTGTAATTCCCTGGACCAGGATGTAGTCTATATCCACAATGAGCTGATCAAAGAGACCTAACAGATCTAACAAAACAAACAAGATAGACATCTGTCAGAGCATTTGATTACTCACCAGAGATTAATGGTAAGACTCTACTTCTGAAGGCACCAAACACTGTTGGCATGGACTATGGAGAGACCTGGTTGGAATCCAGAGGAGAGCCAGTACTCAGATATTTAGCCCATATAGTGCCCTACATGTGCTACCAGGGGAAAGTGGCCAACATCTGTCCAAGCAACTCAAAGTCTAAGCGACTCAGAAGCAAACAACTTGGTTTGATGCTCTCACAAGTGCAATAGTGGCACACAGCCATGGTGAGTAACAAACTGCTCTTGGATTGGCTAACAGATCCAGGCTGTGGAAAGGAAACCATATTTGGAACTGGGAAACAAGTCAGAATCATATCCAGATAATGATTCTGCTTTCTGTTGTCAATCTTCCACTAACCTTAGACTAGAAGAGTGTCTAAACCCTTTTAATTCTCTCTAAATTAATAGTGGTTATTCCATTTAGCCAGTACTGACTTCAATCTCTGTTGAAGAATCTGCTTCTCTTTTTCAGATGGTGCTGGACCTGAGGAGATAAGTGACTTAGTGCACTCCACCTTGGTCTCAGCTGGTACCACAGAAGAACTGGGGAAATGAGCAAGAGTGTTGCTCTCTTAGTTATGCCAGTATTAGCACAAGAGTGATGCAGAAAGGTACTGAGGACACTCAACACCTACCAAACCAAAGATGCAGATGCTTCTAAGTGCCTATTACTGAAGTGTGGAAGAGGGAATGGAAAGATTGTTAGAGCTACAAGTTGGGACATTTTTCACAGAGACATTGCCTCTCCCCCATAACTGACTGCTGCCCCATAATGTATGACCCACAATCCCCACTGTGTTGACCTGCATCTCTAAGGAAAGGGTCCTCTTCAGAAAAGGGGCAGGAAGGAGGGTAAGGATGGTACTAACGTGATGTTTACATACAAAATATGTCCAAATCTAATAATAAAACAATTAAAAAATTTATGGAATTATTGGTGTTAATAACTGAATGAGTGGTAGTAAAAAGAGTTTAAAGCAGTAAATAAAAACAAAAAATAAACCCCACAATGAAACAGAAAGCTTATGCCTTTTAACACGTCTCATCTCAAACGTTACTGATGAGAAAACTTCAAATCTTCTTTGGTGGAAAATTTTAAATATATCTATTAACTAGAATATCATACTGTACAATGAATCTCTTGAACTTATTTTTTGTCTCAGTGAAATTTGAATTCTATGAATTGTCTGAATACATTTTTCCTTATTATCTACCTCCTAGTAGCCACTTTTATATTCTGCTATTAGAAGTTCAGGCTTTTAGATTTCACATGTAAATGATGCCACGGTATTTATATATTTTGTGCCAGGTTTATTTCACTTAATATAATATCTTATTGGTTTATTCACATCACTGGGAATTATAGTATTTTTTTCTTTGACTGAGTTACTCCATTAATTATAACACATTTCCCTTTCCTATTCATCCACTGATGGACTTATATTTTGATATTGTATCTTGGATGCTCTAAATAATGCTGAAATGATCATGAACCCTTGGGCATCTCTTCAATTCATAGCTCGTTTACAAATGGACAAAATGCCTGCATGGAATATTCTCAAAAGAAGATATATAAATGCTATAGGAAAATACCACAGCTGGTATATGAAAAAGTGTGAACTGTTCATCAGGGAAAAGGAATGGAAACCACAGTGAGAGAAAATGACCTCCCACCAATGAGACTAACTATCAGCCAGCATATCATCTAATCTGTGTGAGTATATTCTATCTGAAGGACTCAGTGTTGGTGTACTGCAGCCACCATGCCATGTTCTAGCTGGTCAAACTGTGGAGGACCTCTGTTGGTCATCAGGAGAAGGACCCTGATGGTCAGTCCAAGGAGGATGCCTGCTAGTCAAGTCAATAAGGACCCCTGTTGGGCAGCCTAGGAGGGGCAATGTTGTTTGGCTCAATGAGGACCCCCAGCTGGTTGACTGGAAGAGGATGCTTATTGTCAGCTGAAGGAGGACCTATGTTGGTCAGCCAACAGAGGGCTCCTGCAGTTCTCAGACAATGGGGTCTCCTGGGACTCCTCTTTAGTGAACATGCTTCACAGTAATTTCAGAAATATTTCCTCCTACTTGTTCTCTCTTCTAGAATTCCAGGCTGCATTGGTCTCTCCAGAATGTCATGTATTTACATTTCACAATATACATTTCATTTACATAAATTTTAATACATTGGGTCCATCTAAATAATGACTATAGTAAAATAACTTGTAGTATACAAATGTTTGATCAGTTTTTTTTCTTTTCTTTTTATAGTATAAATGAAGATGAAGTAATTACTCTCCAGTTTTAAACTTAGTTTTATTTGGGGGTTCAAGAAATAATAATAAAAGTAAATGTTATACATGTCGCATAAAGCTCCTGATTATTTTAACTGCTGCACTATTTTAGACATAAAAGTGTTTTTGAATAGATAATATGGAAGTTCAGTCTGATTCCATTGCTTTCTTTCTACAGAAAGAGGAATTTATTTTGACATGCTGAATTCAATATATTTGCAAATCAGTACCAATTAAGGAATTGTTTTTATGTCTGCTATGAGGATATGTAATAAAAATAAGAAAATACACACCCATTGGAACTCCTATTATTTGTAACCTTGCAGTAATTACAACATGGAGATCTAATTCCATGTATTTAACTAAAGAAAACAGTTTCAAAAGAAAAATAGTTTTGAGAGAGAAAATAGTTTCAGGAGAAAAGTACTGGCTCCTCAAGGAACCTCAGGATGAATTGCAGAAGAAAATCAATAAAGCACAAATACTAAGACGGTTATCTCTGTAAAGAGTCATATAGTTGCCAGGTGTGGTGGAGCGTGCCTTTAATCCCAGCACTTGGGAGGCAGAGGTAAGAGGATTGCCGTGAGTTTGAGGCCACCCTGAGACTACATAGTGAATTCTAGGTCATCCTGGACCAGAGTGAGACACTACCTTGAAAAACAAAAACAAAACCAAAAAAAAAAAAAAAAAAGTTACATAGTAAACTCAGTCTGCAATCTAGGGTAGTTGTGTATTTGATTTTTTTATTGTTATAATTACATGATATATTTGGACTACTCTTGGTCTTTTGAATTTTAATTCTGTAAAAATCTTCTGAAGAAATTCATTATAATCTTCACATTTTCTGATATCATTTCCCAAAGTTCTGATTGATCAGGCTCAGGAATGCATCTGGAAAAAGTTTCCAACTAGAAAAGAATAGAGGTCTGAATATCACACTGCAGAGAAATGGTAGACCTCTCTTGGTGACCTAAGGAAGATTATATATCATCTCTTATGTTATTCCTTAAAAGTTTGTAAAGTGAGATACTTATTTCTGACATTTGTTGAATGTACCAATGGATACATTTTTACATAAACTTTTCTTATGCTTATCATACAGCAAAAGTTCCCTGAGTTTTGCTTCCTATTGATATCACAATTTTGTAAGATTTTCTTCTGAAAGATTAGTTTAAATACAGAACTCTGTGTTTGTCTTGTATATAGTCAGGTCACCAATGCACAAATAACACTTGGCCACATCTAATAAGCCAGTATTGTGTTATGAAGCATGTCTTATGCACTCTGGTTTTCCCTGTGTTATTCTAAGCCTACATATATTTTAAATATGAGATGAAGATACTAACTAACTTTCTTACTATTTATGTAGCTTCATACCCACAGGTTTTAGCTTCACTCATGCATGCAACTATTATGAATGAGACTGATGAACTCAGAGGTTTTTGTCACTGAAACTTAAAAAGAGCAGCAAGAACATTAATTAAACTGGAGTGAGTTTATTTGTGGAAGTTTACTCATTCATTCAGTGTTTACTGAGTATATATTGTGTGCCAGTAACTTATTAAAGCAATGTAGATAGAAGACTGGAGAGATGACATGGATTCTGTTTCCCTGAAGGCTGAAAGACTTTTTGTAATGTAAACCATGAGGAATACTCTGGAAAGTGCATTGATTCCAGGCACCCTTCAATTTTCACTAAGTAATCTGTGAATGTTGTTTATACTGTTTGTTTATAAATGAATAACTGTGAGCTGAATGGAGAACTCTATCTTTAATGGGGTGAGAATAGTATGGATAAGAGCAAGGTAGTTTTTTTCTGATAGGTAGTTAGCTAGGGTCAGGCCCATAGAAACATGCATGCCACTTTGTCTGCCCTGTCAAGGCTAGAATTGTTTGATTCAGTGTCATCCAAGATGGCTACAAGAAATAACTCCAGCTTTTTTAATTTTGTTATTATTATTTTTTAGCTCCCCCCACACCAGTCAATCAGGCCCCTTTATTACATACCTGAGCTAGGTGATGAGGTATATTTTAATTGGATGCCTGCCTCATATAATTGTACTTGATCCCCTTACCCTGCAAGCATCTTCTGCCTTTTTCTATTTGAGGGGGATCTTCTCTGTCTCTCTTTCCACTTCCCACCTATGCTGGTAATTTATTTTCATTTGGGACTTCCTTTTTCTCTTAAGCTTAACTCTTCCTAAGATAGTTCTCATAACTTACTCTTCCCTTGCGTCTGAATTTTCAGTTCTTTGCTAATATGTATACGAACTTGAGACTTGAGTGCTGTGAGTTTGGTGATTCTAATGCAACATAGCTCTCCTTTGCACAATTAGACCAAGCATATCTGTAACTGGATATCTGATTTCTTATGAAAAACCCATGCTAGAATTGTTTGCATAACTTGTAATGGCCTCCAATCAAACATTTTTGTATTTTTACATGTTTATTCCTATTCTCTGTCTTATAAATAAATTTGTTCATTTGAGTTTTGCTAAAGATATGATAATAAACTTCTGAAATGAGCTAAATTGTGGATTTATTTGCTATTTTCTAGTGATAAAACTAGATTCTAAGCCCTGAGCTATGAAGTTTAGTAGACAACATAGAATTTTGGTGTTAATGAAGTCATATAAATAATATCCACAAAGAAAAATAAAATCTAGATTTATCATTTCATTTTCTGACAACAGTTGAATATTTCTCCTCAATAAAATGTAACAAAATAGACATTTAATTTCCACTATAATTATTGGAAAATAGGTATAAATAACCTTATAATATGTTATACACACCCTGGAAACTTTGTGAACATTTACAATTACGTCCTTTACTGAAAAGAATGTGTAGTCAATACTTTCTGAGGGAGACTTTCTGCTGAGTCAACACTTTTTGCTGAAATTTTCTGAAGGAGGAGGGAATCTACATTTTCATTTACATGTCTGTTAATGAAATTATACTTGGTAATTCATTTCTAGCTATAGTTTTACTTTATGTCAAGATAATTAGAGACAAAATAAAAATTTTCCCTAGCACAAACACATTTTAAGACATAAAAAACCTGAAATTCTTCCATTCTCTGTCTGTCACTAATTATTTCTTTCACTCTCTCCCCTCCCTCTCTTTTTTTCCTTTTTTGGTTTAAGGATTTAGCCTAGGCAATTACTCTACCTCTGGGTTATGCCCCCAGCCCTGAGAAGGTCCTCCTATCTCAATTTCTCCACAAATTTAGTAATTTTTTCTTTAGAACTTATTACTTAGAGGTTTAAATGTTCATCCATTCAGTACACTTAATGTTTCTGACTGACAGTTTAACCTTTACCCTCTTAATTTTAGTTAGTATACTGAAAAAATATTTTATTTTGTTTTCTTTTCTGAAGTAGGGTCCCACTCTATCTCAGGCTGACCTGGAATTCACTATGTAGTGAGAGTGGCCTTGAACTCATGGTGATCCTCCTACCTCTGCCTCACAAATGATTAGATTAAAGGCATGCACCACTACAACCAGCTTGAAATTTAAAAAAAAATTATTTAATACCTCCTTAATTCTGAACTTTAGTTTTAAAATTCAGAACATAAGTATAAAATAAAACTTTGAATACAGTAATATTAAGTTCTTATCATTTAAGACAAAATCTTTATTCTTTTTTTAAAGTTTTTTTTGTTTATTTTTATTTATTTATTTGACAGTGACAGACAGACAGAGGAAGAGACAGAGAGACAGAGAAAGAGAGAGAAAGAGAGAATGGGCATGCCAGGGCCTCCTGCAAATGAACTCCAGATGTGTGCGCTCCCTTGTGCATCTGGCTCACTTGGGTCCTGGAGAATTGAACCTTGAACCGGGGTCCTTAGGCTTCACAGGCAAGCGCTTAACCACTAAGCCATCTCTCCAGCCCCAAATCTTTATTCTTAATGTGGAATACATGCATACAATATTCTACTTTTCTAATACATCTGTATATCTAATATGTCTAATACATCTTTTGATGAAAAAGCTATTAGTGTGGTGTGTGAGTTAACAACGGATAACTTTTCTGTTCCTCTATTCCAGAAGTGAAGTTGTTCTTCCTTTATTCTTTTTTTCCAACTCCTGCCTTTAATTTGTCCTGTGAAAGTTATGCTATTACCACATAAAGTGTAGCTTCTATGATTATTCTCACATACTGTAAAGCTGTGTGGCAACTGCATGCAAAGAATTCTGTACATCTGAAAAGCCACGCAGAGAGAAAACTCAAAAACTTTTGGTCATGTTAGCTCAGAAGTGTCCAGCTGATATTAGTACAGACAGTTTACACCAGCATCAAATACATAAATGATTTTTGTTGTTAGCAGTGGGTTTGAGAATCAATAACAGAGATTGGTTGTCACAAGTGCAGGGTTGTAAAAACAAGCATTTGGCACTGATTTAGAACGGTCTGATAGGCAGTGAAGGAAAAAAGAGCTTGGAGGTTGGAGGACTGGAGAAGGAACTGCTATAGGCGTCCATAGAAGTTAAGTGATCAGGAAATATTTATTCAAGTCTAGCAACATGACAACTCTAGATGAGTACTTGCAGACATCCTGGTTGTATTGTCATCTTAGTAGCTTGACAGAACATTGCAATGTGTGCCAGCTTTTGTCAGTACACCATGAAGTACACGTTTTAGAAAAGAGATGAGAAGACTGGCTAGTGTGGTTCTTATCTCTGATTCTTTGTAATTTAGAGAACTGTCTTGTTCATATGTTTGTATTAGGTGGAACTGTGCCCAGGAAACCTTGCTCACATTTGGATTTGATTTTTTTTTTTTTTTGATGGGATTCTGAACTTCAAGCCTACTGGTATAATGATTAAAGAAAAAAAAAAAAACTTTTGGATAATCTGAAAGCCAAAGTGTTTAGTTTTGTTTTTGTGATTTTTCACAAATAAAAAAGGTAAATAATTGCAGGGGATGACAGACCATGGCCAATGACAAGGAAATTATGCATTGTGCACATGTATTAAAACATCTCAATGTAGCCCACACATATTTTAATTTTTATAGCTGAATTAAGAAATAGGTACACATTTTTCTCTTTGTCTCATTGAGAAGCAAATTGGTCTTTCCCTGCCTGTGAGTTTGGGCTGGCCTCCTGGGTTGCTTGGGTCAGTCTAATGTGGCTGTAGGAGTCCACAGAACTAGTGTCCAGAAAATAGTTATGTATGTGTGTAGGCATATGTGTGCACCTGTGTTTGTGTGTGTGTGTGTGTACATGTGCACGCATGTGCTATATTTGGGAACAACACTGTATGACTTTGAGTCAAAGGTGTCTTCTCTGTCTTAAAGCATGTATTATCTCTCTAGATTCTTTTGAAATAGTTTATGTATTTTTTATTAGAGAAAGAGAGGGAGAGAGAGAGAGAGAAAGAAATCGGCAGATATATAGAGAATGGGCACGCCAGGGCCTCCAGCCACCACAAACTCCAGATGCAAGTGCTACCTTGTACATCTCACTTGTCTGGGTACAGGGGAATCAAGCCTGGGTCCTGCGGCTTCATAGGCAAGCTGCTTAACCACTAAGCCAAATCTCCCCAGCCCTCCCTAGATTTCTTTAGGGAAAAGGAGATATAAAGAGATGCATCCATTCTTCAAAACTTCAGCAGTCATCCTACCCAGCAGCTCATTATGTAGAGGTTGTGACAATCTTAAATTTCAAAGAAATTTGAGAAAAGTTTAGGCAAATTTCTTACTTACTCTAGGGACCAAAACTCCTTTTTAGTAGAGACTACTTTAGGAAACTTGAAATTGGGACTGGGAAGATTGTTCAGTGATTAAAGGGCTTATTTGCAAAGCCTAGAGGCCAAGATTTGATTCTCTAGTATCCGCATAAAGGCTAGGTGCACAAAGTGGCATATGCTTCTGGAGTTTGTTTTGCAATGGTAAGAGGCCCTAGTGTGCTCATACTTTTTTCTCTGCTCATAAATAAGTAAAAATAATACCAAATATAGTGTCTATTTTTAAAAGAAAATATGAAACTGCAAATTCCATGAAAATCTTTCTTACAAGACTTCTGTCCAACATTATAATTGAGGCATTGGTATTGTTAGTCATTATTGTTGGTACAAGGTACCACTGAGATTCTGTCACTGCAGAAGACATCTAGCTTCCTTTTTTATCCACCCTATTTCTTTGTTTCTCTGGAGAGTACATATATAATCTTTATGAATTCACTGTTCACAATTTAAAAAAAATATCTCTAGTTATGAACACAGGAGGACATTCACTTTTGCTATGGCTTAAACTAACTTGCAAATACAGATAGCCTATAATCCATTCTCCCCATTGCAGCTCTTAACAATAGCCTCACTTTTCTCTCAGCAAAGTGGAGTTCAGACTGAGTTGAAATCGTTTTCCCTTAATACAATAGCTTTGAATGAGCTAATTGTCTGATTAAATATGTTATGTGAGCTTTTAGCCTTCATGGTAGCACTCATGAGCTAAGGTCGGGCTAACACAAATTCTATCCAACCAACCCATGAGTCATAAGATACAGCAAATGGTTATTCTAAGCCACTATATTTGGAGGAACATAAGTACAAAACTTATACACAGGAATATTCTGAACAGATAAAATTAGATTCTCATTTATCAGGAAATATTGCTCTGAGCTCTTATAGGACATATCAAAAATCAAAGGTATACAGAGAGATAACAGTGATTACCTGTGATAGTCCCTGTTTATGGCCACTGCCCTAACTTAACATAGCATCCCCTTTTACTTTCAAAACTTCCATGCGTTGGGAAATAAACTATATTATTTAAACTATGCTGAGAATTACATAGATAAAGTAGAAAATTCAGTCCTCTTACTTGAGAAATTTACATTTATTCAGCAAGATGAAGCATATATGCCTTCAGGACTATGTTTATAATTATATAGTCTGTTTTTGTTTTAAAATATTTTATTTTTCTTTATTTATTTGAAGAGATAGAGAAATAGGCAGAGAGAGAAAGAAAGAGAGAGAGAGAGAAAGAGAGAGAATGGGTGCACTAAGACCTCCAGCTGCTGCAAATGAACCCTAGAGCCTGCTCCCCCTTCTGTATTTGGCTTGCATGGGCCCTGGAGAATTGAACCTGGGTCCTTTGGCTTTTCAGGCAAGTACCTTAACCACTAAGCCATTTCTCCAGCCTTGTTTTTATTTTAAATAGTGATAATGTTGTGTTCATTTCTCATAACATGGTACATAAAAAGTTAAATCTGGATTAGATGTACTTTTCTTTATGCTTGCATATCAGGAGGTAGGCTACTAATTCTTCATAAAAACTATTACAACATTATCCTTCAAAGCAAAGTCTTTAGATTGATTTTAATATATTATATTATAAATTATATCATTGGCATTTGCTAAAAATTAATTCATATTATTCTGCAAAGTACCAATTTTTATTTTGATCTGGAAATTGATATCATTATTTTTAGACTCAAGAGTATTTGAAGTTTTGAAAATGTCAACATATTCATATCTATAATTTTATTTTTTGGTTTGTTTAATTTGAATATTGTTAGAAGTTAAGAAATAGATCAATATTTTCTCTATGGTTAGCAAAATATTAATGTGTTTAAGAAGTTAAAAAGAAACACCTTAGAGCCAGGCGTGGTGGCGCATGCCTTTAATCCCAGCACTTGGGAGGCAGAGGTAGGAGGATCGCCATGAGTTCAAGGCCACCCTGAGATGACAGAGTTAATTCCAGGTCAGCCTGGACCAGAGTGAGACCCTACCTCGAAAAACCAAAAAAAAAAAAAAAAAAAAGAAACACCTTAGGAACATTTGGCCTTTACATACAGATATAAATTTCAAAGTTTTAATTTTTGTGGAAATTATATTTTAAAACATATCCTTTAAATAACTATAGATGTAAAATTAAGTATAAGAAGGTTTGGTACTAAAAATTAATACATTTCCATTTTAAATGAATACTAAAGTTGTATTATAGGGGCATCATAATTTGTGAAAAACTTTCAAATTTTCTTAGATTAATGTTTTCATAAATGGCATAAGATGCAGCCTTTCCTACACAAAATCAATATTCACATTTAGTCTACCTGATCTGTTTCAGATGTTTTTACATGATATTTACTTCCAAAGCTGATCACAAGTGAATTCCAATTTGTACAAGACTGCCTTTCTGAGATGAAAATCAAATGTCATTCTTCAGGATCTAGTGCACTTGACCTACAAGACTGAATCTGTTCTTAGGTAATATTACAGACTTAACTAGTACTAGGACTTGAATATTCCATCATAGATAAAATGAGAAAATTAATGAATTAATTATTGCTATGTAACTATTTCCCAGAAGATGTCTTATCAGACATAGAACTATGGTGGTAGTGAGGCTGTGCCTCAAGGCTTCAGATATAGGAATTGACCTTGCCCAAGCTGTTGTACCCTGAATATGCTGCAGTGTTTGTGTGAAGAACATGGGTCTCAGGGTGACTCAGAACAGCAGAGAGGCTAAAGATCACTTTTGGTTATGACTTGAGGGTGACCTGGTTATCATCATCACACTTAAATGACACAGTAGCATCTTCTGCTCATTCCTGCTATAATTTAGTATTTTAAATTAATTTTCAAATTTCCTGGGTGTCTGATGATAGAAAGGTATCAGTCTTTGCAGTACTCATGTACTACTGAGTACATTTTGACAATAATGCTGATTCTTAGGTAGCCATAAGCAGTAGGATACAAGATTAGTTAATTTATAAATCAGGATAACAAATGAACTGAGTCATTCCAAGCAAGTTTTCCAATTGTTACACAAGATCTGAAGGTCAAAATTCACTTCATCTATGCTGTTGTAATTATAGCACAAAACAATTGGTTAGTTTTCTGTTCTCCAAGTTAACAATTTTACTAATTAATTCTATTTTCAGTTTATACTTAAATTCAGAGATGGTATGAAATAGTAAATTATCCATTGAGTAAAATGTTTGCGGGTTTTTTTTTTTTTTTTTCGAGGTGGGATCTCATTCTGGTCCAGGCTGACCTGGAATTTACTACTTTAGGGTGGTTTTGAACTCACAGAGATCCTTCTACTTCTGCCTCCTAAATTCTGGGATTAAAGGCATGTCCCACCACACTCAGCATGTTTGTGTTTTTTAAAAGTGGAATTAAACAAGATAACTCAGTGTAGAAAGCTAAGTGAGTAGTATTATCATTCTAATTGTGACCTAGGCTTCAAAACCTCAAGATTTCAGGTGAAAGAGAAAAAGCAATGTGATAACTTGGGAGAACTCTGGAGGATGACTTATAATAACAAGATGGGCTCCAAGTGAAAGCCAGAGAAAGAACATCACCCACTGAGTTTACATAAGGAGGAAAAGTCTTAACTCATTCTTCTATCCTTTTTTTTTTTTTTTAACACTTGGGGTTTCCAAGGAATGCCCAGAACTGACGTGAAGCATTTTGGAAAAGAAAGGGGAAGTCTGGTTGGACTGAAACCTTTTGAATGTCATGCTATATCTTCTGTATATGTCTGTACACCCCAATTCTTGAATGGGGCAATCCGTCCATAGTGTTGTGATTGGAAATTCTTCAGACTTTCCTCTGTACTCAGCTTTGAATATCTGCACACCATGCATCTTAAGCTCAGTCGTACCAAGGTAGCAAGAGAACATACATTAATTTGTATATATCTATTCCTGTGTTTTACAGTATACTACATTTGTCATATAAATATTTGTTCCTTCTCCAGGGCTGATCATCTTGAAGTAGTTTATTGAAAATCTAGTGAAATCAAAATTGGAGTACTGCATGATTACTTGGTGTGTACATGTGGTTAGTTATGAGTCTCATAATGCTTATATAAGTAAGCATGTATGTGTATATATGTATGTATATATGTGTGTGTACATATTGCATAATCACCAGTGAGTTGGTATTAGGAAATAGGGCCTTAAGGAGATAATTAACTTTAGCTGATGTCACAAGAAGCAAGCCTCATCATGGGATTTGTGCCTTAAAGAGACAATAGAGAGTTTTCTTTTTCTGTCTGCCATATGGGGACATGGGAAGATGGCAAACATCTATCAGAGAGGAAGGCAGCCTACACCAAATGATGCTAATGCATGAAACATGGGCCTTGGATATATAGTCCCATGATAGTTAGAAAATGAATTTCAGGATATTGCCCATTTATCTATCTTTTCTAAGCGTTCTTATTCAATATTGCTTCATAAAACATACCCATGATTTGTTCAGTGAAAAATTTTCCCTTCTAAATACTATCTCTGAGTATAAGTATTAACTGAGAATAGATTATAGTAATAAAGTTATTAATGGTCAATTATTAGATGATATAATTAAAAATAGTCACAAGAACATGTGTAAGAGGACTTTTACCTTCTAGACTTTTCTAACAATTTCAAAATATATCTAGTTTAGCTCAGTTCATTTATTATCCTGAATTACTTAAAGTCATTTGGTGACATACAGAACATCATTGATATAATATAGGATTAAGACACATACATCTGATGATATAGAACATAGTACTATAAATTGCATGCTAGATTTAGAGGTATATTGTACCTACCAATAATGAGAACCTTAAAGTCTACTTCTCAACATCAGTTCACTAAATACTTTAAATTTATATTTTGTTTTATTTATTTTGATTCAAGGTCTCACTCTATCCCACGCCAACCTAGAACTCACTCTGCAGACTAGGATAGCCTAGAACTCACTGTAATCCTCTGATCTCAGCTTCCCAACTATTGGGATTAAAGGCCTGAGCCACTAAGGCTATGACTTAGAATTTAAATCACAAAGTATAATGCTGAGTTTGGCAAAGCTTGCTTTATTATTTTTAAAAACCCAGCATTTATTAAAGCATCACTAAGACATATCTTTTCGACTAAATAATTTTTATAATTAAAATATATTATTGCAATTTTGAAATCACATAAGAATTGGAAATCAAGATCACTGATAAATTGATGTTACATCAATTTTGAGACACCAAATACTTCATATATTTTAAAATCTTATTGAATTAATACCTGTATTCCTCTTGGGTGAAGCGTGGGATCTCTCCTGGATGTAAAACCAAAATTTTCACTGTGGCGCTGCTTGACAACACAGGCTCACCATCATCAAAAGCTATAACCACTAACTGAAAAAGTGAGATGGTTTCACTTCAACAATTATGAACAAGAAGAAAAAGAAAACAAAACATCACTTGTATATACCTAAGAAGGTTTTATTCATTTGGTTTCTGTTTATGGTAGTGGGAGCAATTACCATTTCCCATTGTTTCCGAGGAAAGAGATACATGCTAGCATATACTATAATGTCCTTTAATTTTCTTAAAAATATAGCCAGGCTAAAGTTTTCATTTTTATTTGTTAGAAGAAATACCCATAATGAGTTACTAGCTGTATTAAGAAAAATCAAGTATTAGTAGGCCAGGTATATTATACTACATATATGTAGTTATAAACTGTTCCCTCCATCCCACTGTTGTCTATAGTTAAAATGTACCTTTGTAGCACCAGGAAATTTATTTAAAATGTGTTAAATTCAGTTACATCAATAGCAAAATGTTAATTAACTTGCTTATAAAAAGAAATTAATTTTCAAGTGAATTAATTGTGATTTACAAGGCTGAAATGCTTCATGCTGGAGGACAAAAGGGGAAATCTTTACAATTTAATGGCCTTTGCTATATAATCTCTTAAAACAATTGTTTATAAAATCAAGTTCTTATGATATTAAAAATAAATTCTAATGACACCAATTAAACTTTGATATCTTGAAGGTATAGCTATAAATTGTTGCTATAATAGCTTTTACAAAGAAGGATTCTAATATTCATGTTAAGGCATATTCAACATTTTCATAATCATGTTTTTCCCTGGTATTTATATTCTTTTAGAAGTTTCATGTTACTAACTTAAAGAAATGCATTGTAAAGTATAAGCCATCTTTTTCCTTAAAATTTTTTGGAAGCAGAATATATCAAGAATGTGTGAACTTGTTCCAGTGAGTGAACTGTGCACTTATCATAAATAAATAGTATCTGCAAGTAGAAAAGGACAGTCACACAAGAAGTTTCAAAAAAACTAGTGTTTCTTGCTATAAAAATGGTGGTGTATAGTTATCCAATATCAAGGTATCAAAAAGACAAAGAAACATATAATGGTTTGGCTATACCACTAAGATAGCTTGGGCATTATATAACTGAGCATACGTCAGACATTTTGATGATTTTAGAACCAGTATTCACATGCTTGCTTGTACATAGATGCACATCATAAGGCCATACAAATAGTTTGTTATACCCAAGATGGAAAATACCAAATGGTTTTATTTGATACTTATCTGTTTGTTCCCTAAGCTCCTTTAAAGAAATAATGTTAAAAAAAGAAATAATGCTTATTTTTATTTATTTGTAAATGAAGAGAGACAGACAGAAAGAGAAGGAGAGACAGAATGGGTGCATTAGGACCTCAAGCCACTGCAAATGAATTCCAGACACATGGGCCACATGGTACATCTGACTTTACATGGGTACTGGATAACTGAACCCAGATTGTTAGGCTTTGCAGTCAAGTTCCTTAACCACTTGGCAATCTCTCCAGCTCAACCAATGTTTTCATTTCAAAAAATTAAATTATGGTGACATATAACCTGCCAATATTAAATGTTATACAAGCATCATAAAAAATACATACTAACCTTAAAAATTGTTGTAGGTTCTTCATTAAGATTGACTCTAGTTATTACTTTTCCAGAATCTTCTTCTACATCAAAAATACTGGCAGGATAAGGAAACTGCACATCATCTACTCTGTACCTCACATGACTTGAGGGCGTGCCCTAAAATGAAAGTATCATAGTTAAGATGAAAGAAAAGAAGAGTGGTGAAGTTGATTTTTAAAATGAATGGGCTTGTGGAAAAGAATTGTATTTTATGATTTCCAAGGTAAATGTGTCAGAATCTTTATTTCTAGTGGACAACTCAATCTGAACTAATGGCTATTAAAATGATTTACATAAGAGAAAAAATAGTAATTTGCCTTATGCATCTTTCCTTTCATTCTTTATGTCTCCTTAAATATCCGTTGTCACTGGGTATTTTATCTTTTGTTATAATCATGTTTTTTCTAGTTTTACTTATCTGAACTTTGTTATACTCAGTGAAGGTTTTGTTAAAGTAGAAGAATGGATAAAAAAGGGAAGGAAACAAAAGTTATTTACTGTCTACACTGCTGATGGCCATGCTGAGTATTGATATAAATAATTTTCATTAAATTCAGCAAAGTGAAGTGAGGATAGTCAGCATTTGTTGAATGTTTATGATGGACAAACCATCTTGATGTTATATGTATGTTCCTTTTCATGGAGGTGAGGAAGGCTGTATCATCCCAAAGACAGGCCAACGTAAATGAAAATACCAATCAAAAATATAATGTGAACATAAAAGATATTTTATTTATTTATTTGAGGGGGGAAGATAAAGAGAGAGAGAGGGAGAGAGACAGAATGGGTATGCTAGGGTCTCCTGGCACATGTGTCACCTTGTGCATCTGGCTTTATGAGGGTGCTAGGGAATTGAACTTGGGTCCTTTGTGTTTGACGACATGTAAGACATCTATACATCCCTCAAAAAAATTTAAGCTGGGCATGGTAGCACACGCCTTTAACCCCAGCATTCAGGAGGCAGAGGTAGGAGGATTGCCATGAGTTCGAGGCCACCCTGAGACTCCATAGTGAATTCCAGGTCATCATGGGCTAGAGTGAGACCCTACCTCGAAAAAGCAAAATAAAATATATTTTTAAAGAAATAATGTCCAATGATTTTTAAATATTATCAAAATCACTTAATGGAGATACTGACAGTTGTGGTGAATTAACTCATTATAATTGGAAGCCAGGTTGATTTTATTTTGAATTTATGACAAAAACCAAGTATGAACTGGAATATTTCCACTACTCAGAATTTGTAAGTCTCTACACTGTTAGAAGTCAAGTCAACATTTTAGGTCCAAAATTAGCATGTAGCAGAGTTTCCTTTAGACTGAGACATATACAACTAAATTTTTTATAAAGGAAAAATGCAAACTATATTTGCTATATTTGCTTTGGTGGGTGGGTAGGGGGAAAACATGGCCTTACAGGCTGGTAACTATTTTGTGTAAGATGAGTTTGAGAACATTGTTCTCTGTAGCACTGACCATCTGCATGACTACATTTAAAGAAAAGGTAGTGATGTCATTAGTTTCTGGATTATAGTTGTGCTATAGGACAAATATGATAGATACCAGTACTCCTGTAAATTGGTAATTGATGTCACAGCACATCAGTATCTTGAAAAATGTCTTACTTAGACTTTACTATCCTTCTACTTCCTACTAGCTGCTACATCTCAAACCTCTACTATTTCCTGTTCTCCTTGAACACATAATATTAGTGTTTCTCAAGGTTCTGACCCAGTATTTCTGTTTACTCTAAGCCCTTTGACCTTCTCAAAAGCCCCCTTCTTTAAACACTTTCTTATTCATTCGTAACACATACATTTTACTTTCTGATTAATCTTTTGACTTTTAAAGTCTGTATCAGCCTCTGTAACATTTGAGCAAATATTCTGTTACCAATTTGAAATATCTAAAACTAGAATGCTGATTTTCTTTTGCAACTCTCTATTTCCTAGGCTTTGAAATAATGCAGATTTAGAACATTACCAACCTGCATTATCTCAAAGCCTGGCAATGCTCGCTGATCCCTTCATCCCCACTGACATTCCACAATCAAATCACCATTATGTCCACCAATTTCACAAAGATTCATGTTCTGATATTTTTCCATCTCTCCCAGCCACTTATTTCTGTGGTGGACACTTCATTGGTTTTTCTGTTTACTTTGACTATCATTACCTTTTTTTAAAAATAACATTTTCATCCAGGTTTTGTGGCTCAATCCTATAATAGTAGAATAGTAGATTGAAGCACAGATGAATGTGAACAGCTATGGATGAGTTGTTAGCAATGGAGACTCACAAGCAAGTATTGTACAATATGAATGTGAGAAGGTATGTATCATAAAGACAAAGTACTACAAGCATTCCTCACTGCAGCTATGGGGGATAAGTATGCATTAAATGAAACCGGAACTCAAGTTCACACTTCAAATTTTATAATAAAGTAGATTTCATTCTCACTGTACACACACATAAAATGGATTCTGATTTGTAGACCTCCACAATTATGTTATACTTAGAGTTTGATATGGTAAATAATTTGACTATGAAAATGGAAAGTAAAATCAATTTCCTCTTTTAAGATCTTGGAAATTTTATCTGAAACTCTAGAACATAGGATACATATGTATCAGTGAAGTAATATAATGTAAAAGGTGTCAACTTAAATAAAACCTTCACTATTTCTTGGCAGTAACTTGATGAAACATGTACACATTTTATTTGCGGGAATTAACATGCCATAATGTTTCCAAGAAAACTTTGTTCTCAATCGTAATTACTTCATGAGTCTAGGCAATACTCTATAGAACTAGAGGCAAAATTATCCATGTTCCCCATCACCACAGATGTAATGATAAGCAAGAGGAAATGCTGACATCTATGCATCTCACATAATCTCAGAGCAAGATACTCCAGTGAATCATGTCTCTTACATCTCATGAAAATGCAGTTTGATGATAATTAATTGATCTTCAGTATCATTTTTTTCATATGTAAACCCAAATTCTAATACTGTAGTCATCATTCAACAATTTGGAAGGACTCTTGAAATGTGAGCCAACCATAATGGTCCCCAGGAATGACATGATATTTGACATCTCTTCATGTAGGAATTCATTAATTTGTTTGTACATATATTGGGCTTTGTTTTAAATAAGATTTGAGTTAATAAAGCCATGCAAAGCATTTAGGTGGGTGCAGGCTTAAGGATCACGAGTTCAAGGTAAGATTTTGCTACAAGCGAGTTATAGGCCACTCTGGGGTACAAAGGACCCTACCAAAAAAAGCAAGCAAACAAACAATCATGGTGATATGTATTTTTACATAAGATTTAAATATTATGTGTCCCAAAATATGAGAGTGTATCAAGTTTTTATGCCCTTAATATGCTAAAACTAACATGTATGAAACTTAATAAGTATTAGTATGAACAATTATACCAGAGCCTTTAATGTGCCATACATATCAAGATTTATCAATACAAATAATCTTATAGGATAATGGAGCCCTGGCATATTGTAGACTATCCAGTCACAATGGAACATAACAATAAAATGTAATAAAGCTCTATATTATGGGGTAGGAATCATTAATATAGAAAAATAAATTTGAATATTTATCAAGAAAATAGAAAAATATTTCATTTTTATAATTTAGTAAATTTTTACTTTTTATTCCCATTTTTATAGGTTAAATACAATATACACTGGCATAATTATTGTGAGAATATAATTAATTTCTACAGAAGATAACTGCAGACCTGTATGAAAGATGTTTTGAACAAATAAGCAAGGGGAATTTCAGTGAGACTCTAATGGACCAAAATGATTAGGTTCTTACTTTCAAGGCATATGTTGATTTAGCCATTTTCCTTAATAGAATAATTAGCAAGAAATTGTTGAGAACTACATAATTTCCTTTATACTAAAGCAATCATGTTGCATCAGGAAATACTAAACCTGTTATTATCATTTAACACAAACATTGGTCAATTTCTTTACAAATACAAAAAGGTTTTTCTCCCTGTAGAGTTACCAAAATTATTACTTCTAATATTTTCAAAGGAACTTTGATTCATTTTGAGATAGTATAATTCACAAAATATTCCAAATGTGATTCTGCACTAGGAATAACTATAAAGTGGTTTGTATTATTTTGCCATTCATAAATTTGTCATTTTAAAGTAATTCTAACCAGATGCCAGCATGTGAAATTCTCTATGCAACCCTTGAGATTTATTTTTCATTTTCATTTTCTATCCTTCCCTGGTATAACTAATGTGTTTTGACAATACAGTGAGTCAGCATTCTTACAGGTTGTCCTCTATGTCCGAGAACACTTATGTAAGTAGTATATGTCAATAGTTCAGTTTTTTTAAATTTTTTAAAAATATTTTATTATTGGAAAGAGAAAAGGAGAGAGAAAGGGGAAGATAAATAGCAAGAATAGGCATGCTGGAGCCTTCAGCCACTATGAACAAACTCCAGATTTATGTGCCACCTTGTGCATCTGGCTTATGTGGGTACTGGGGAATCAAATTTGGGTCCTTAGGCTTCACAGGCAAGCACCTTAACTGCTAAGCCAGATCTCTAGTCCCTATAGTTCAGTGTTTATAGACCTGTTATAAACACATCTATTAAAGTCCTTAAAAACATATGCTTACCACAAAAGATTTTACAGTTAAGCATAATAATCTAAGACATCAAATAACTATGTGATAGGTAGCACCTGCTCTGCATAAATGATACCACTTAATCCTTACATTAGCCCTATAAAGTGAGTAGAATTTATTTATATTGGGTTATGAATACATAACATGAAATGAACCACCTAAAAGAATGATCAATGTATAATACATTTTTGTTAACAATAGGTATTGTATTATATAGTAGAATTTTATAAAAATTGCAAGTCACCCAAATTACCCAGTTGTAAGTGGGCAGAAGATTTGCATGAATAATTCTACAAGATTTACAAATGGTCAACAAGCCTAGATGTGGACAAACTAGTCTAGTCCTTTGTTTTTTGTTTATCATCTTATCAGAAAAAAAAAAAATCCCTGCATGTCACAGGAGCTAATTTGCCCTAATGGATAACTATAGTTATATAGATGTATATATATATATATATATATATACACACATATATATATAATTGAAATATATTATATAATTATATATATATTATATATATATGAGAGAGAGAAAGAAGCAAAGTTAGTATGGGTGCACCAGGGCCTCTTGAGACTGCAAATGAACTCCAGACACACAGCACTTTGTGTATGTAGCTTTGGGTAGGTACTGAGAATTCCATACTGAATGACAGAGATGGCAAAGACAATGATGAAAACACGGCTAATAACTCTCTGGGTGGCTTCTCTGAACTCAGAAGAAGCATGTAAAATTATTTTACACTTGCAATTATATTTTCAAAAAAATGTAAAAATACTCACTATCCAGTGATGGATTTTAAGGTTTTTTTTTTTTTTACTATTATGAACATATGTGATCTTTCTTCTGAAGAATATGTATTCCATAAATCATAAACAAAGCTTGCGAAAGAGAGATTTTAAATGTCTAGATAATTCTTATAGTCTTGTGAATTTGTTTATAAATAAGAAAATTTGTCAACATTGCTGACAACCATGTTCTAATTAATTCTTGCATAAAAAGAATCTTATAAACTACTACAGTATATTAATGAAAATATTTCTTTAAGGTAAGAAATTAAGTTTTCATGGTTGCCTTATGCTTCACTTCTTAGAAGCAAGCAACAAGCAAACTCCACTTATTTATTCCAATTATTCCATGGCTAACTACTGACAGAAGACACTATTCTGGCAGGCATTAAAATAGCCAACAGACATAACTCCTGTATGGTACAGTTTAACCTGCTGCTTCAGAAAAGTATAAAAATATGCAAATAGAAATTACACTTGCAGTGTGTGTGTGTGTGTGTGTACATGTGTGTGTGTTGTGTGTGTGTGAGAGAGAGAAAGAGATAGATAGATAGAGAGAGAGAGAATGCATGAAATGGGAAGTCTCTGGTGAGCAGAAAGAAAAGGTTAGCAGATTTTAATACACACGATCATCCATCATTCCCACCCCATTTCTGTGAGAACTATATAATGTCAATCCTATCACAAGAGCAAAGCTGGAGAAAAACCCCAAGTGTTAGAATCCCCAGAAGATTGCTCTTCTCTCCAGAGCACTTTATGTTTGCATTACATGCATTTTATAATTTTTAATTTATATTCAGAAATAGTGCTCTTCAGAACTTTCAGACCACATTTTCAGACCACTTTACATTTGATATTTCAGAGAGTTTTCTTGTTACTATTTTATGGTATAAAATGGATGGTTCTCTGAAGAATGAGTTAAAAACAAACAGGATGTTTTGAAAGACATTGCTAGTCTTTACACATCAAAATTATTATTTCAAACTGATAGTTTTATTTGCCACAGAAGAAGTTGAAACTATGCTACATATAATTCTTCATCATGGCGTTAAATTCTCAGTCTTCAAATGACCAAACTAAAGCTTTGGGATAGTAATACATTGTCCTAGAATCATATATAACCACATTTCCAGGATTCTGGAAGACTTACAAGTACAGAAGAACATTCACATAGCTACATATTTATACATATTTAATTATTCATATGTTCTATAACTGATTTCTGTGTGCTAAACTTAGAATTTGATTGTGACTACAAATTTTGGAGTGAATTTTTCTGCTTTCAACGACTTTACATTCTAGTTTAGAAGAAAGGCAAATGTTCATAGTAGCAAAAAAGCGTAAAGAATTCAGTAACCTGGCTGAAGAGATGGCTTAGAGGTTCTGGCACGTGACTGCAATGCCAAAGGAACCCAGTTCAACTCTCCAGGACCCACGTAACTCAGATACACAAGGGAGTGCACACATCTGGAGTTTGTTTACAGTGGCTGGAGGCCCTAGTGTGCCTATTCTCTCTCTCCCCCTGCCTATTTCTCTCTCTTAAATAAATAAATAAAAATAGTTAATAAAAAAATAAAAAGAGCCCGGCGTGGTGGCGCACGCCTTTAATCCCAGCACTCGGGAGGCAGAGGTAGGAGGATCGCCATGAGTTCGAGGCCACCCTGAGACTACAGAGTTAATTCCAGGTCAGCCTGGACCAGAGTGAGACCCTACCTCGTAAAACCAAAAAAAAAAAAAATAATAATAAAATAAAATAAAAAGAATTCAGTAACCTTTCACAAAATTCTGATCTTATGTTATCAATATCAAAAATGTAAGCATAAAAAAAAGAAATTTAGGATTCAGTTCTTAAAGGTTAAAGGTGCTTGCTTGCAAAGCCAGCTGGCCCAGCTTCAACTTACCAGTACCCACATAAGGCAAAGATGCACAAAGTGGCACATGCATCTAGATGGGGTTTGTTTGCAGTGAGGAAATAAATAAATAAAAATAGTTTTAAATGAACGAACTTTAAAACCAGAGATTTCTCTCTTGACAAGTACTCTAGGTAACTATGCTAAATCTTATAGAGAAGACCACAGATCAAAATATGGTCTCTCATTCTAATGTATGATTTGAATGTCAAGTAGGTACAAAGTCATAGGTGTCAAAAGAAAATTAAGGATTTTCCATCTGCAGTAGTGTTTTAAAGTTTGTCCCATGTAGAACAGAGGAACTACTTCTAGTATTTCCTAATGTATGGTCTTAAATTTAACAGTATCTTAAGTTCCATACCAATGAAAAAGTTCATAGAAATGAGTATGTTAAAATAGTGTTTGCACACACCCATTTCTTACAATGTGCTCTAATTTCCATTTATAATTCTGTCTTACCAGCCAATGAAAGAGGTTCTTGATGGTAAAACTTGGTTAGTACAGTGGACAGTATGCAGTTGATACTCAAACTTGTGTTAAATGGAACTGAAGGCATAATACAAATTTCAACATATTTTTATCTGTCACGGGCCACTTTACATAACACATTAACCACCAACTTCACAGTTATCATTTGTATTTTATGTGCATGGCTAAGGTCTTTTGTTTATTATATTTACAAAGATGTGATAAATCAATTTCACATATATTTTAGTCCTCTCAAGCAAAGAAACTCCAGAGTTAAAGGTCATTGCTTTCAACTTTAACATTATTGTTTCTCAAGACCTTATGGTCACAGTAGACTCTCCATGGCTTGTCTCAATTGGAGCTGAAAATTTTTATGACAGCTATTAAAATTTTGTTAAAGAAAAAGCATTTCAGAAACACAAATTAGGGCTGCAAAGATGACTTAGCAGTTAAAGTGTTTGTCTGCAAAGCCTTAAGACCTAGTTTTGATTCCTCAGCACCCATGCAAGCCAGATGCACAAGGTGGCACATGCATCTTGAGTTCATTTGCAGTGGCTGGAGGCCCTGGCATGCCCATTCTGTCTACCTATCTGCTTCTTTCTCTCTCTCCCTCTTCTTCCAATAAATAAAATAAATAAATAAAGTACAAAAACACCCACAATTTATACAAGGAATAAAAAAACAATTTAAAATCACTTGTATGATTTAGAGTTTTATTTTTTTTCTTAATTTCTAATAATGGTGTATTTATTTTTTTGGTATTTATCAAAGAGTACTTATAGTATGAGTTTGCTCAAAGTAAGAATTTAAATTATCAACATCCAGGTGTTATGAGATAAAGAAAATTATAAAGCTTACTAATGATGCATGAAGAATTTTTATATCATGTTATTACTTTATATTGTATTAAATGTAATAAGAAAACACTATAGAATATTTATATCACTTTAACTATAATAATATTTAAAACCCTTTGTCTTAACTGACAATTAGGGATGTTTAGAAGGATGCAAAGATGTGAAGCTTCTAACATCTGAAAATAAATATTGTAATATTGTTTTACCAAAACATTCTATATTAATTACATGTTATATGTGAATATTGGGCTTAATAATAAACTATATATGCATGAATAATGTGGAGATTCAGTAAGTATAACATCTATGCACAAGTGAGCCTACACTTTTCAAAATATATTTTACAAATAAGTTTTACATATTTTACATGACAGTGATTTCCAAATGCAGATTGCTCTAAATATATTTATCATTAGTGTTAGGCATATTGACAAACAGTAAAATTAGAGCTGTAGTTAAAACTTTTGCAATAATAGTCACTTAAAGTTGGTATCTGTTGATACAGTACACAAATGCCTATGAATGGAGAAAAGAGAAACCCTCATCACTCCCTCTGTTTTCTTGGGAACTGGGGTACTTATGAGTGCTAAAGAGCTTTCTTACATAGCTCAGAGTATTAACCAGTGTCTTCTACTTACAGGAGGGTCTGCATCTTCAGCATAAACCATGGTGATAGGTGTACCCTTGACTGCATCAGGAGCCACCATTCCCTTGTAGATACGTTTGCTAAAAACTGGAGGATAATCATTCATATCCTGTAAAACGAGTTCAGTGGTTAGTATTGCAGGTGAAAATGACTGGGAATATCATTCCCAAGTTGACCTTGGCTCTTACATCACAAATCATTTGCCACTGTCTTAAGTTCCATTACTCTTTCTACAGACTGGTGCCCAGAGGGGACTGCCAGATCCTTTCTCAGTATCTATGTAAGTGGTATCAGTAAGAGGTCAATAGTCTTTCAGCACCCCTTTCAAAAAAACACTTTTAGAGACTGAAATAATGCTTGAACTTTTCTCTAAAATGTTTCTTTATAAAAATTATATTTGTTTATTTATTTATTTGAGAGAGAAAGAAAGAGGCAGAGAGAAACAGAGAGAGAATGGGCTCATCAGGGCATCCAGCCATTGCAAACAAACTCCGGATGCATGCGCCACCTTGTGCCTCTGGCTTACGTGGGCTCTAAGGAATCAAACCTGGGTTCTTTGGCTTTGCAAGCAAGTGCCTTAACTGCTAAGCCATCTAAGATGTTTATTAAAGAATAAGGTAAAATTCTGTCCTATGAAAATACAAAAAAATCCTTATTTCTTAAAAAAAGTCACACTAGGAAATAGGATAAATGATATCATTTTTATATCTTATTTTTATTTATTTATTTGAGAAAGAGAAAGAATGGGCACACCAAAGCAGACTCATGTACTACCTTGTGCATCTGGCTTATGTGGGTCCTGGGGAATTGAATCTGGGTCCTTTGGCTTTGCAGACAAGTGCCTTAATCAGTAAGCCATCTCTCCAGCCTAAGGATGGTATTATATTATTTGTTTTGGTGTTCCTTTTTGACAACTTCTTTGTGTTTTTGCAATGACTTTGGATAATTCTACACACTAAATATAATTATATGTACAGAGAAAATTACAAAGGCAAACTGTAAAATATTCTTCAATTATTTTTTCAGTCTGATAAATGCAAAATAACAAGAGTTAGTCTTCCCTGAAACAGAAAGTAAGGATGGTACTCAGTATTACATATATTTATAGCTAGAAAATATTATCAACTTATTTAAGGAAAAATGTTATACAATTTTTATGAATCTCATTTATTTTCACACTTTGGTGAGACATGATCATTTTTACTTATTAAATACTAAGTTATTCCCATCTAAAACTCAGTATTCTCAGTCTGAGAATACTGGGTGCATTAAAAAAAGATGATTCTGAAACACATCATTTAACTGCCACATGGCTAGAAATACAATGACCTAAATAGGTAAGTGATTATCCATACAAATCCATTTGGCAGAGCCAAACATAAACCAAGTCCCCTAAGAGCACAAGTGTTTTTTGAACCTTATCATTTATGAAAACCCTCAAGGCTGGAGAGATGGCTAGGCACTTGCCTGCAAAGCCAAATGACCCAGGTTCATTTCCCCAGGACCCAAGTAAGCTAGATGGTCAAGGTGGGACATGCAACTGGAGTTTGTTTGCAGTGGCTGGAGACTCTGACATGCTCATTCTCTCTCACTCTCTCTGCCCCTTTTTTCTGTTTGAAATTAAACACACACACACACACACACACACACACACACACACACACACACACCTTCAGCTGGGCATGGTGGAATATGCTTTTAATTCCAACACTCAGGAGGCAGAAGTAGGATTACTGTGAGTCTGAGGTCAGCCTGAGACTATGAGACTGCATAGTGAATTCTAGGTCAGCCTGGGCTAGAGTGAGACCCTACCTCAAAAAACAAAAACAACAATGACAAAAAACTTCACATAAATATTTCTTAGTAAATACTGTTAACTATAAGAACTGTCTTGTTATTTGAAGGATCATTACACACAGGGGTGTTTTGGCTGCTTTAGGTCACACAGACACACAAAATAAAATATTTTAATTATCTATTCTTCTTTAAGATATCTTTTCTCATTTGCTATTAAATAAAAGAAAAACACTCTATACATTATTTGATATTCATCCAGATATAACAATTTTCCCTTCTAATGTAAACAGGAAACACATAGACTAACCAAGTCTCTGTTTTTCTGGTAGAAAGGTCAGAATAATTATCCCTAACAATCAAACAGGTTTAGTGCTATGTGTACAGTGGAGTCGAGATCTGAGCTGGAGTATGAGTAAACCTGCTGACCAGTTAGAAATAGGTCTTGAAAGAAAAGCAAAGCTAAAACCTAATAGACTCCATTTCCTTTTGACATATGATGTTCAGAACCATCTATAAAAAGAAGAGTGCCTTTATAAATTATGGAGTGGAAAATCTGAACATGTAAATGTGCTTAGAAGAGCTGGCCCTCTACCATGTGGGATGTGAAGCTATTGATCTGGTATACAGACACAATATAGGAAGCATTAGCATACATAGACTCTTGCTCTTTCTAAAGTGGCAATTAATTGAAGAAAGGTACCTTATAACCAAATAGGGTGAAAATTATTTTTTATCCCTTAGTTGTAACATCTGTAGGTTTCAAAAGGAACCAAACACCACAATTTTCACCACACGGTTTTCCAAAACTTGACAAGTTCAGTATATTAGTAAGCCTCACCCACACCTTTTGTCCTAAGAAACATAAAACAGTAACAGTGCAGGGTAGTTTCTGGAAAATTTGATTCTTCAGGGAAAAAAATAAAACATGCTTACTAATTATATAAATCAAGTTTTTGATAAAATTTAAAATGTTGAGTAATGGGGCATGTTCTCTTTTTCTTTATGTTTGAAAATTATTCACCTAACTTGCCTAAGTGAATGCACAATGGACAATTTTGGAATCTGTGCTCACAAAGTGATTACATATATACCTAAGGCTGCAATAGCTGAAGATAATTAAAGATTTCTTCTTCTTCAATGATTTTGCTTGCCACTGATAGCATAAAGAATAAATCAACATGGTTATGTGTGGCACATTGTATGTATTTTTATGTTATAATCCTTTTCATGGCTAAGATGTGTAGACATTTACCTGCAGGTCTTCTGCAATGCATTATTTTGGATGAGATAATGTATTAAAATGCAATGCCAAAAAGCATAATCAATAGTTCATAATATTTACGCTTCAGGGACATTGAAAGAAAATTTATATAAATCTGCTCTGTATAGGTATTCTATTATGAAGTGAATTAAAAAGCTCAACTCTCAATAACCATCTTTTTTTTTTGTTTTTCCCATTATTCCACTAGAGGACAGAATTGGCAAAAGGAAACTAGAGCCTCTGCTCTAGTTAATTTTATCATTAAAACACACACATAGTAGTTATCGTACTATGGTTATATTTGTTAATCTAAACAAAAATTAGTTTTAATGTTTCAAAAGAACATTATGAATGTTATCATGTTTCTCAACTAGAAGATCACCAGGTATCTCATTATTTTATGTTTTAACAAGTAAAGCTTACACTTTATTTCCATGTATCCAGCAAATTATACTGTTCCTTAAAGTACTGTTAATTAACAGGAAAGGAATGTGAGTTTTATTTATTTATTTACCAAATTAAGGTCTAAAATAATCATAAAAATCATTTTGGCAGAACTCAAAGTAGATTTAAAGAATTATTTCAACCCCAAGCAAGGCATATAGGAGCTATCTGGTAAGTATGTGAATGAATGACAATTGGAAAATCCACAAATAATCAATAAAAATCAGATAGTATAAATTAATAAGTGATAAAATGTGATGTGATTTTTCAGAGTCATAGATAAAAATGCAGGCCCTCTACTCCTTTAACTCTAAGAAGATACAGTGGAGCAGCTTCAATGAACGTCCTTTTTTGTCATGCTGGGTCTGCCCATTTTGTACTGTCTGGTGACCATGCTCTCCAAACCGGAGGAGGTGTTGAAAATACTTGACAAAATGAAGTTAAATGAGTAAATATTTGTTTGGGGTTAGTTTCATGACTGAAGAGCATAGTGGAGAGAAGCTGTTTGCTTTATGTGGAGAGGAATTTAAAGCATGATACATCAGTAACAAAGCCCCTCTCCATAAATCCTTTCCTATATGAATCCAACAACTCATTGTGACTTTTAAAACATTTTATGGATGACATTAAGAGCTGATAATTTATTCTTTTTTACAAAAATAACTGTTTCTGCTCATTTTCAAACAAAGTTCTTTAAGATGATTTTCCTGTGGTTTGTTTTGGGTACAAATAGCTCTTTGATAAATATCATGCAATTGTGTTATCAGCAAAACACCATGTTAATGCTACAAATAAGTAGACAGAGAGCTGAAAACCACCAAACCTGGAGATGGTCTATGTTTGTGGAAAAATTAATATTGTATTCCACTCTTTCCTTCAAAATAGTGATAATAGCCTGTTGTTTCAGTGTGTATAATAGAATTTTAAATTATACTTATATATCTCACTTAGTTATAAGAAAAAAAAGCCAAGTTTTGTTTTCAATGAACAATAAATAAGGATTAATTTCAATTGGGCCTGGCAGCCTTGGTTGCTGGAATATTTGACTTCTCTGAGGAACACACTGTCAATTCTGAGGAATGAATGAGTCTCCATTGAATATCTTTCACTCAGATGCTAACATGACCCTTATAATATATGAAGGGCTTTTTTTCCTTCTCAATTCTTTTATTAATTATGAACATTACTGTATGAACAAATCTTGTATTGGTCCTATTCCTCTTGTGTTATTGTCTTGT
The DNA here is from genome assembly GCF_020740685.1 of Jaculus jaculus. Taxonomy (NCBI): domain Eukaryota; kingdom Metazoa; phylum Chordata; class Mammalia; order Rodentia; family Dipodidae; genus Jaculus; species Jaculus jaculus. Next base: position 162,907 of record NC_059119.1, read on the forward strand.
CGCCTCTTCCCACCTCCATTCCATTGAGGGCTTTCCTCAATGGAGTTGTTGGTATTCACAATTGGGTTATGAATGCAGCAGTCAGTCTCTGTGAGAAGAGGAATGCCACTGGATACTCCTTCCCACCATGTGGCTCTTATTCTCTCCCCTCTTCTGCAATGTTTCCTGATCCTTGGTGAGTGTGTTTTAAGTCTATTTCAGTATTGAGCTCTCATATCCTCTGAGCCTTGGTGGGTGTGTTATAAGTCTATTTCAGTGTTAAGCTCTCTGCATTCTCTGGGTTTCTGCTTTGATGAATTATGAGTGTTCTCAATATATGAGGCTTAATTCTAGTTAAGAACAACAACAACAAAAAGGCTTATAAAGAACATTTTTAGCCAGGCACAATGGCACATATTTTTAATCACAGCACTCAGGAGGCAGAAGTAAAAGAATTGTTATGAGTTTGAGGACAGCCAACCCATATGATTTCAACTGAACCCAGTTGAGTCAACTCAGATGCTTCCAAATAAACCCAATTCAGTAAACTTAAATTATTCCAACCAAACCAGAGTAGACAGCTCAGGCTACAGATATTCATAACTATCAAGTTTTTTCTTCTTTTCTTTACCATACATCAATTGGATTATTTTCCTATCTCTAATGCTAAAGCACTCAGTTCATAATATTTGGATAGGAAAGGGAAGGCCAACCTAATAAGTCCTGTAGTTTTTATCTGGTCTACATAGTATTTTACATAATCATTGATCCATTCAGATTACTCCTATTTTAGTCCTTTTTATTTGACTCTCTATCATAACAAAATTTCATTGTTGTTTGAATTTTGAGGGAAGGGTCTCTATGCAACCCAAGAGCTCCCTATTTAGACAAGGACTCAAATTGTGGTGACCCTCCTGCCTTTGCCTACTGAGTGCTAGGACTATAGCCATTGTGTCTGGTAGAGGGAACACATTCTTTACCACCCACATTATCATGCTTCTTAGATTATTTTGTGAGTATATTTCAAATTTCTAGGTAACATAAAACAATAATGTACCAAAACATCATTTTAAATTAAACATTGAAACTCCCAGATTCTTGTTGATTTTGTTGTGCCCCTGGATTCTTTCCAAAGCTATTACAGCACAGAAAGTTATAGTTTAGGTGAAAAGTGAATTAAGAAAAACAGGTTACCCAAGAAAAGATTTGTGTGGACTAGCACCCATTTCCAAAGAAAACATACTAGTGAGTGAAACTGCAACTCCATGAAATAGATAGCTTTCCTGCTCCTCGAACTGATATAGTGTTCAGGTTAAGAATCCAAAATTAGGGGCTGGAGAGATTTCCTAGTGGTTAAAGTACTTGCTTGCAAAGCCTAAGGACCCAGGTTTGATTCCCCAGTACCCACAAAAGCCAGGTGCGCAAGGTGGTGGGTACATCTGGAATTTGTTTGTAGTAGTTGGAGGTCCTCGTGTACCCATTCTTTCTCTATCTCAAATAAATAAATAAAATATTAAAAAGAATCCCAAACTGGAAGAATAACATCATCATTTAAACCCCTGAGAATGAATGAGACAGCTCCTAATGAAATCCCCCTAGACAGGTTTAGTATTTGGTAATGAACGGGAATTATGCAGCTTACTGCCAGAACATTGGAAGTGATACCAGCAGCAACTAAAGAAATATGATTGCTGTCTCTGTGGGCAGATAAGCCTGCTTCAACTATTCAAAAGACAATGGCATGTTTTCTGAATCCCAGTGCAGTATCACTTGAAAATCTATGTACAAGGAAAAACCCAGTCATGCCAATTACATAATTGTTAAACCTCAATATTCATCTATGACTTATATTAGCACTTTATAATTTAAGCAAACCAATTGCACAGATCTAGTTAATTTTCAAACAATACTGAAGATAGCTGATTCCTTCCTTTTCCATCATCCATAGAGTCAAGTATGCTATAAACATGAAATGAACATTGGCCTTGTATGGTGGCACACATCTATAAACCCAACACTAAAGGAGCTGGTGAAGGTGGATTGTTGCAAGGTCAAGGACAGCCTTCGAATATATTGTGAAACACTGTCTCAAACAACAGCAACAACAAACAATAACAAAAAGGAGAAATGTAGAAAATACCATTGACTTTCTTTGCATTTGATCTAGACACAGTTACTGAAATCAGCCCTCAAAATTTGCCCCATCTTCAGGAACTAATTTTTATTATAGGAAGAAATGCATCTGGCTGTTTTTATAGCAAAAAGGGCTAGAGATGTTCTAAAAGATTTAGGCCTGTTTCAAGTTAAATTCTACTAAAGAAGTCACTTTCAAAACATTATGAACTGGGGCTGGAGAGATGGCTTAGCAGTTTAAGCGCTTGCCTGTGAAGTCTAAGGACCCTGTTTCGAGGCTTGATTCCCCAGGACCCACGTTAGCCAGATGCACAAGGGGGCACATGCGTCTGGAGTTCGTTTGCAGTGGCTGGAGGCCCTGGCACGCCCTCTCTCTCTCTTTCCCTCTCTCTCTCTTTGCCTCTTTCTCTCTCTGTCACTCTCAAATAAATAAATGAAAAAAAAATTTAAAAAATTATGAACTGTAATCCTCAGGTGCCACAAAAACCAAACTGAAGATAGGGAACCAACATAACCTGTAAATACTAAGATGAGGAAGTTTAAATGAGGATAGGAGCCTCTGGTCTTTTGCACAGCTCCTGGCACAAGGATTTTGGCGCTCAGCAGACAGGTGGCACCAATAGGCCACTGGGTCCTTGCCAAAGACAATATTTCAATCTTAGTGTGAAAATCTGTAAACTAACATTAATCAAAAATTTATATTTTCAATTTAGTTTTTTCTTTTGTCTTCCTTCTTTCTTTCTATCTCTCTCTTTTTTTTTTTTTTTTTTATGAGTCATGATGTCTATTTCCCACATAGCCTGCGCCATGCTGAGCATGTCCTGCCTGCACACAGGCACTGGGACCTTCTTCCAAATGGCTACTATGGCACACAGCTTCGAACTCAGCATGCTCTGACTTCTGCCTCCAAAATGCTGGGATTAAAGGGGTGCACCACCACACCCAGCTTTCATATTAATTTTCTTTCTAGTTCAGGAATGTTTTGTGCTTTTTAAAATACAAGCTTGTTTCTGCTGTTACCTGGTCAAATCTGCCTGTAATCCTCAATGGTATGTATTGTGGTAGGACACCATTGCAACTCATGGTAATCCAAGTGTTCATGTTAAAGTTAAATTGTTTCAGTCGATTCAATAACTTACTAATATTCATTAATTTTATTGATGGACTTATTTGAAATACTCTCTGATATTTGTTAAAGTCCTTCATTGATCATGTCTTCTTTTTCTCTCTTTCCTCTCCCTCCCTACCCTCTCTCTCTCTCTTCTTCATTCTCATTTTCACTGTGTCTCTTACCCTTGCTCTGTCTGGCTATGTCTCTATCAGACAGGCTCTGTCTTTTTAAACATCCAAACTTCTATTCTGGGACCAGAAGGAAAATAATCAAAACAAAATAAAAACCCATTAACCACTTTCATATTTCTATGTTATTCCATGACCAAAACAAAGCACTTTTCATAAATCTGACATACCTTTTACTTAATGTTACCTTAGAAAAAATACCATCGAAAGCTGATTTTACTGCTACATTCATTTAGAAAATTAACTTAAGGATTCATTTGTGTGCATTTGTCACTGAGTGGGTTTCCCAGCTTTTGATACTGAGACATCTGGTGGAACACACACATATTTACTTTTCTAGAATGCTGATGAGGAGCATTGCTTCTTTCTGAAAAGAACAGAAGAATCTGAATGCTTAGGATGAGGCGCAGGGCTCTTCACACATACTAATGATGGAGAAGTGTTTAGTGTATGACCTACTCTCATATCTTTTTTTGAGATGTGTCTTAAAAATAAGACTCCAAAGGTTATGAGTGTCATGCTCTTTCAGACAATTATCTGCCAAGATGTGTAATAAACAACACAAATTCAGGAAGCTTACAAAAGCCCCTCAAAAAATAGGGGATTGAAATGTTTAAGTCAGAATCAACCATCAATTCTGTATGTCTCTGAAGCTTTACTTATCCTATACTCCGGCTTCCAAATTAAGCAAGAATAAGTCATGGGCTTAAATATTCTCGACCTTCCATACTACATGCATACTTTTTAACATTTATTTTAATTTGAAAATTTTATGGTAAGTTTATATTCACAGTGGAATTTCGGTGACATAGTCCAGTGAAGTGATGGCAACCCCCACATGAGTGACATGGTCACTCTTCAAATGCATGTTTAGTGTCTCTTATGTTCACCTTGCCTGCTTCCAAGGGTTCCTGCATTTAATTCCCCAGCACCCACATAAAGATAGATACAAAAACTAGTGCAGGTCATCTGACTCTAAACCTATTTGCAGAGGTAAGAGACCTTGTAGCCCCCCCCATGCAAATAAATAAAAGTAAATAAATACAGTTATTTTCTCTCTGTGTCTCTCTCCATATACACTCCCCATCAAATAAAGAAAAAAAACCTACAAATAAATATAAAATTCAGAATAGAAAAAATAACCAAGTGTTGGAGAGATGATTCAATGGTTAAAGCCACTAACCTACAAAGCCTGCCTACCTCTCAGTTCAATTCCTTAGTTACCTATGTAAAACCAGATGCACAGTTGACAATGCATCTATATTCATTTGCAGTGTTGTTCATTCACTCCCTTCTCTCAAATAAGTAATAGTAATAAATAAAATATAATAATAATTTAAAAAATCTATATGTTGTGTTGGGCATGGTAGCACATGCTTTAAAAAAATTTGTTTATTTTATTTATTTATTTGAGATCAGCAGACAGAGAGAGAAAGAGGCAGGTGGAGAGAGAGAGAATGGGCACACCAGGGCCTCCAGCCACTGCAAACGAACTCCAGGTGCATGCGCCCCCTTGTGCTAATGTGGGTCCTGGGGAATAGAGCCTCAAACCCGGATCCTTAGGCTTCACAGGCAAGCGCTTAACTGCTAAGCCATCTCTCCAGCCTGGTAGCACATGCTTTAAATCCCAGCACTCAGGAGACAGAGGTAGGAGGATCACTGTGTATTGAATGTCAGCCTGGGAGTACAGAGTGAGTTCCAAACAGTCTGAGCTAAGTGAGATCCTACCTTGAAAACAACAACAAAAATATGTATCTTGGGTTCATAGCACTTAGTTACTGTGAATTGTTGGCAGAGTATATTGTAGGTATAAGCAATAGCAGCAGCACATAGAGGGAGGAAGTGGAAGCCACACACATTCCTTACCTTTATGATCACTGTGACAGTAGCAATGCCAGGTGGCATTGTTCCATAAATATCAAAGGCCTCCACTAGGAAAGTAATAGTCGCTTCTTGGTCAGGAAATGCCTCATAATCCAAACTCCTTAATAGTGACAATTCTCCTGTAAATGGATGTAGTGCAAAAAAGTGCTTCACTTCAGGGCTTCTTATCCGATAAGACACATTTGCTCCAAGATCAACATCTTTGGCCTGTGACAAGTTAAGCAGAGAAGTAGTTACTTCATGGGCAATATCCACAAGAATGTGTTGTGTGGGGCAGTCCTGCAACAGTGTCTAAAATAGCAAGGACTCAATAATGAGAAAGACATTTTTTTTTTAAAAAAAGTAACTTCTGTTAAGTAATTTTTCATTTATCATGAAAAGAAAATGGGAAAGAGGGATAAAGGCAAGAACAGATAGACAAATATATGTAGAAGATACATAAATACATGATAGATAGGTATATGTCTAGAAAATTTTGTAATTGTTAATTTTGTTATCCTATTTTACCCTAAAAGATCCGTAATTAAATGAATCTTACCATAATAAAGAAATAAATGCTACAAAATGTCACTTATTACTTACTGAATTAATAAACATAAAATATATAAAATAATTATTGAATGATTTTCAGAAATAGGTACTAAAGGCCTATGCAAATTACAAATATATAAGTAACAGTTCATTCTCACATGGGTCATATATAGAGTACTGAAGGTTCCTCTATTATAAGTCTCATGTTTGTTTTATGAGGTAGGGTTTCTTTCTAGCCCAGGCTGACCTGGATTTACTATGTAGTTTCAGGCTGGCCTCAAGTTCACAGTGATCCTCCTATGTCTGCTTTCTGAGTACTGGGATTAAAGGCATGTGCCACCACACCTGGTTACAAGTCTCATGTTTTTATTAATATCCTCAGAACACTTATTAAGTACAAGTACAGTGACAGAACAAAGATGAATAAAAGAATAAGTTCTACATGTGATATGAAAATAGGGAGGTGTAATATGGGAGGTGGGAAGTTCTAAGCAGAGGAGAGCATGTACACAACCTCCCAATAATGACACAGCCTGGGGATCAATCCTTGAGAATATGGCCTTTGAAATCAATACAAGGTCCACATTAAAACGACCTAATCCCCTTAATACATGTAGAGAACACCATGTTGTCTGTTCCTTTAGCTCCTCAAACTTCACAACCTCCAGCTCTTACTTCTCTGAATTGAATCATTTGTTTCTTTCTTTGCCTAGTAACTCTGATTTTCCCCTCATTTGACAACTTAAAAATAGCAAAGGTACTCTTTACACTTACAATTTGGGTAGGAGATTTCCTAGGTCCTTTGTACTAAGGATCTCCTTAAAACACCCAACCTACTTTTGTACTGCTCAAACCAAATGAGATCCCTGGGGAGCAGGCCATCTGTGTTGAATTTGTCACACTCCCAAAATCTAGGAGAGGATTTGCTATATGTCAGATTTATGGAAAGTTATTAAACAACGTGTATTTGTGGGTTAACTTGTTCTACTGTGTAAAAATGGTAATATTATACTTGAGAAAAGGCAACTTGTTTGTGGGAGAGAATGTAGTTAGTAAGGCAAGTTATACCCAGGTAAATGTTTATTTATTGAAAATGAAAATATATTGCAAAATATGGAATATAATATATTTAAAGTATAAGGAAAATATGTATACATATTGCTATATAAGTAAATGCCAGTACACATACACATTTATATCTATACAAATACCTATTTGCCATTCCTGTGAACACTTTGATAAATATGAGAAATACACAAAAATGTTTAATATTTTGGGGGGGCTGGGAGATGTCTCAGTGGGTAAGAGCTCCTGCTTCACAAGTATGAGGGCCTGAGAGGGTCTGAATTTGATCCCCAGCACTCACATAGAAAGCTGCACCTGTAACCCCTGTCCTGTTGAATGCTCACTAGTCAGTTCGTCTGACTGGGGAAAAATATCTGCAATGCTATGTTCAATGAGAGACTCTGACTCTCCAAACAGCACAGAAGAGGGAAAGAGGAGGCCTGCAGGTGTTCTCTTCTGCCCTTTTACACATAGATGAATGGGGTGCAGGTATTTGCTCTCACACATGTACACATACTATACATACAACACCATATCACACCTATACTACACAAATACCACACACACACACAAGTTTAATATTTTCAGGCAATAATCAATCACCATTTGTTTTGTAAGCCAGAATATTGTTGAGTGTTACAAAAACATATGACATTACTTCTGTAAATCAAAAAAATGTTGATGTTTTTTTCTTAAAGAGGCAACTTTGCTTCCCTTACTTTTGTGGGATTCCTAAAAAGAAGGTTTTCACATAAAATACAATATGCACTGTTTGGGACAAACATATACTAAAATTTATTTGTTATTTGAATTTAAATCTTATGGATTCCATACCATTTGCTGTTAAGTTAAACAGCCTTAACTTAACAGCCAGTCTTTCACGGTAGAATTTAAAGAATAACGCTCTTTCCACATACCTCTATTTGAAGGAAGGTGGTCCCAGCTGGCAGATTCTCTTCCACAATGACAGTATATGTAGAATTGGTAAACACAGGACTGTTATCATCAATATCCAACACCTTAATGTATAGTGTCAGAGTAGAGTGACGAGGGTGCACTGCTCCATCTGTTGCCACAACAACCAATTCATAGTGGTCCATGACCTCTCTGTTCAGCTTCACAGCTGTGTAAATGCTCCCATTGGAGGTAATGCGGAAGAGGTTGTTAAAGTTACCCAGACTGTAGTGCACTTGACCATTTATCCCTGCATCAGGGTCTGTGGCCTAAGTAAAATGGAAAAAAAAAAAGAACTTACATATTAGCTTCTAGCATGCTGCTGATAAATTATGACATTTTTTCCAATCAAATATTAAGTTTTCTCTAAAACAAAAATGAAAAAAGATAATGAAGTTACAATGTATAACCTAAACCATGAAAAAATAAAAAATAATTTAATTAATATAATTCTTATAAATGAATGTTGCCTACACTGGACAACACAATATTGTAATAGAAAACACATACAGAAGTATCAACTATGTATTATTATTTATAGGATGAATTTGTGATGTAAAAAGAAAAAACAGTTAATTAATGGACATAATTTACTGATAGTATTTTAAGATTTTATGGGACTTTTTTTCAAGTACTTTAAGTAGTCATTTTCTTACTTAAATAAGTTCAGGCAATGGGTATATTACCTCACATAATCCTTCAAATCTTCTTATTAAATAAATATCTCAGTTCATTTCTCAAATGATAATATGAGCCTAATGAAAATCAGTTTTCTTGCCTAAGATTATAGACGAAGTGTCCTAGAGCTTAGGACAACATTACATATATAAAACTAACAAGTAATTATAGAGATAATGAATGTTAAGTTAAATAAATACATAGATATGAAATATGAATTTAAACCTATTCCAAAACATAAATGGGAATAAGAGTATAGTAATTTTAAATAGCTACCAAGAACCACTATTAAATATTAAAAAATCAATTAAAAGTTAATTAAAATTGTTGATAAGAAAAAACACACTTCTCCACTTGTAGTACTTCAATGCAATAAATAGTAATAGCTGCAACTTTATAATCATCTGTCCATGGTTCATGCATTTTACAATCTATGTCTTTGTATGAGGCCTAATTTACATATACTTATTTTTTACTGTGTATTTTTGGGGAAAATGATTTCTAGAATATAGTTAAGTAATGATTAAAAATAAAAATGTGCTGGAGAGATTGTACAGTGGTTAAGGCACTTGCCTTCAAAGCCCACAGGCCAGGTTCAATTCCCAAGGAACCACGTAAGTCAGATGCACAAGGTGGATCATGCATCTGGAGTTGGTGTGCCGTGGCTAGAGGCCCTGGCATGCCCATTCTCTTGCTCTCTATCTGCCTTTTTCTCTCTCTCTCAAATAAATAAGCAAAAATAAAGATAAAAATAAAAATAAAGACCTTGGTGGATATCACAGCTTTGGGTATTTGGCAGAAAAACATTTGACACATTTTAATCATTAAAATAAAAATTAGAGTATTCTAAAGACAGCCAAATAATTATTTATGAATGATATCATGGGATATATAAGGGCAAAACAAAGTCATTTGGAACAATTGTGCACCCATATTTTAACATGTCACTTGAAAAGGGAGTAAAAAATTGTATTTCTTAAACATACAATATATTCTCTTTTTACTAATAATTTTTGCAACTATCTTTTTAGAGTGCTGTATTGCCTGAATCTTTATCATCATTTATATAGAAGCCCATCACTGGGATTCCTTTACTGGGGGCCACTACTTTACTGTAGATCTCTCAAAGCATAATTACCTTTTGTTTTTTCCTTTTTGATTTATGTTTCTTTGATAGGCTTTTACTCTGTACCCTATACCTATATGGAACATTATGGAATCTTCTTGTTTCAGATTTCTCAGCGCTAGGATTACAAGCATGGCCCACAATCAAGACATGCTACCATAGGTGGGATCATTGAGAGAGGGAACAAAAAGAGCGGGGCATGTACGCCCCTCACTAAGGTGCCTGGTGTGACTAATTAGTACTTGACAGCTATTCATTCAATTTAAAACATTTTTCTCATTGTACTCAAATTATTTAGAGAAAAATTATTTCCATTTATTCTGACAATATTCAGCTGGAAGCAAATCTGAAGATAAAAGTGAAATACTATAGCTCTTGCAAAGATGTGAACTACTATGCAGCACCTGTGTGAAACTGAGAGCAAGGTTTGCTCCAAATTTTGCTTGTCCATTACAGCTATTTAAGAGGTCCCACTCTCATTTCTTGCCTTGGAGAGGATTCTATAGTAGTTGGTGATGGGGGGGGGTCATATGGAGAACTTTGGCAGTGAATTTAATGGTATTGTTAGTGGAAATGCATTTTAAAAACTATTATATAGCAACTTCAAAAATTATAAAATATTGTTGACTTCAAATGAAGCCGAGCTATTTCAAGCACTGTGATTATTCAGGTAAAAGGAAAGTAGCAATGTAATGACTCATAATGAGAGTAACTTTTTGTTCTTCTAAATGTCCTAATATTCATTATTGAATAATGGCAAACAGCTTTCCTGGGCACAAGAAAGCAAATATAGTGAGATTAAAAATGTTCAAAACTGCAATCAGAATGAATTTCTTTTCATGTAATATTAGCACTCTGAAATTCTCAAGTCCTTGGACTCTAGAAATGTGGAAACCAATGATGTCTGAAGGGTTCAGGTTAGGGTTAGAAGCACAGACCTTCCATATTATTTGAATGTTCCAGAATGAATCAACTACTATTAAGTTTTTGTCCTTCACTTATAGATTAATGTTAATAATTGGCATTTATTTCACCACTTCTAGATAGTCTTCATAAAATTAGTAATATACTTATGTCATGATAATTTATCAATAAAAATATTGTCCATGTGTAATGTGTCTTCTGACATCTGCTAAAAAATTAAGAGTAATTCTGTCCTGAAATACATAAAGATTTTTGATAAGACATACTAGCCTATTTTTATTCATTTATCCATTTTACTTTTACTTAGGGGCATTCTTACATAGGTTCAGTTAACACAGACATCTCCAGGGTTCCCTGAGAATTTTGATGTTTATCCACTAAAGAACTCATATGTGAAGTTAATCTATTCCATAATATTTTTAACTTAATAACTAAAATATAAGGAGAATTAAATTATATAAGATCAATAACAGAAACCAAAGTGTTTTAGTTATTACAAAATCAAGCACTAATATTTAATGTTCTAACAGATTAAATTTAGTTCATATTAGTTTAGATACATGAAAGAGAAACTTCATTGAAACAGTTTATGTGATGATGTCCTACAAAGAAATGTATGCTATGCCTGGCATGGGAAAAAGCATTACAAAACATGACTTTTATTTGTATTTAAAGTAAATTCATTGTCACTTGAAAAATAAATATACATGTCTCTGTGTTTATGACCTCGTCTTAAAATCACTGCAGTGATATCTAAAGAAATAGAAGAGTTATTTTACATTAAACTTTCCTTTACTCATAACTACTGCAACCTGTCTTCTCAAATCTGAAAAGATAAATTCTCCCCAAAAGAATCAGTAAATAGTATTTCCACACAATAACATTTTGACAGCTGCCCACATATTTCTCCAAAGCTATTTCTTTTTCAGTGTTCTTAAATTCTTTCCATTCTACCATGGATGAACCACAATTAAATTGTCTTGAAGGGTTTAAATATTTTTTTTGCATTGCATTTTCTGATTCCACCAAATTTAAGTGCATGTCCTTCCAGGGAGGATTCCTGTCATTCTGTGTTTATTGTAATTGCCTAATTACCTGTTTGTCTCCTAGAAAAGAAACAACAATTCTTACCATTCACTTCCTAATTACCATTCTTCATCATGGTCAAACTAATACTTGTTGAATAAAAATTTAATTAAGACCATCTAATTTACTTAGCAGAAGATGTCTTACACAAAAATTTGGCTGAATCTTTCAATAGCTAAGCAATCACTACTAGTTACATAATAAATTGCATTTTACCCTAGCATTCAAGAATCTATGTGGTCTTGTCCTCCTTTGGTTTTACCCATGAATATCCATAACTAAATTTTTGACACAAATCTGTTTCATTCCCCTTTTGTTTTTTTAGTGTTAGTAAGGATGCAAGTGATTCTACATCTTGGTAGTTTACCTAAATCCTCAATGTTTGTGTCTTTCAGATGGGACATGCATCATGAGTGTCCTGCAATTGTCTTGGCTTTGCTTCAGACAGGAAATCTGTTGCTGCATGCCTCATCTGGTAGAGAGCAATAGGAAAGGAGATAACAAATAGCATTACGTAGAAATGGACTGGTGTGAGCAGAGGTATATGTAACAGAAAAAAAAACAAAACAAAAAACTGTTGCCTGTTCAGTTGCAATTGAGGTATTACAACCTTTGAGATTGGGCCAGCTGACCTGTACTGGGGCAACAGGAAGAATGTAGACTCTTTTGAAGGGGCCTGAGTGCTCAAGGAATGTCCTGTTCTTCAAAGTCTGCTTTATTCCCCCTCGATTAACAAATTGGCACTCTACCTGGTATTGTGGAGTATAGGAAATGGAAAACAGAGAGGATCATTGAGTTTGCAACATGGTCTTGTGTTTTGGAAATGGCCGGGGGCAGTGTGAAACAGGTTTGATGGATGCCTGCATGGAGACCTGATGAAGCTGTGAGAATGAATCATGGATTGTAGTGGAGACACAGTATAGAGGCTGAGACCACTAGATGGCTGCCAAGGAGAGCTGTCGGCCCCAGATGAAGTTTTCTAGGACTGTGAGTAGCCTAGCTGGAGGGGAAGAATTGGAACTCCAGAGAGTTTTTGCTGGTTAGGTTTATCGGATTTAAAGACTTGTCACTAGCTAAAGTTGTTGGACTTAGAGCTACAGAGTTTGGTGTTTGCCCTGTTTAAATTGTCTATTGCTTGAATGTTTCCTTGCTATGCCCAATGCCATCTTTTACAGTATGAATATTTATTTTGTGCCATTATGTGTTTTGGGGGGATTTTTTTTGTATTATGCCTCAGTTAAAATACCTTGGATTATGGGGATATTTGAACATCATTTAAATTAATAAAAAACATGGGGTTTTTTAAAGTTGCATAAATACATTGCAAATTAAATCATACATGGCTATCAGTTTATGGGGGCCAGGAGCAGCATGAGGTGGTTTAATTCAGGTGTTCCCCATAAACTTAGGTGTTCTGAATTCTGGGTTCCCAGCTGATGGAGACTGGGGAATTAATGCTTCCTGGAGGCAGTGTATTCTTGAGGGCAGGCTTATGGGTATTATTACCAGTTTCCCCATGCCAGTGTTCAGCACACTCTTCTGCTCTTATTGTCACCTTCCGTGGGCCCGGGGTGATGTCCACCCTCTGCTCATGGCATCGCTTTTCCTGCCACCATGGAGCTTCCCCTTGAGCCTGTAAGCCAGAATAAATCTCTTTTTCTCACAAGCTGCTCTTGGTTGGAGATTTCTACCACCAATGTAAACGTGACTGCAACACCTACTTTATTTTATTGTCATATGCTTGTATTGCTTCCCAATCAGACAATTCTTCAGTCTAAGTGTTTAGACTTCCAAAGCATCTGAGAAAGATAAAGTGAACATGTAGTACACAAGTACATTTCTTTAACACATGCCTTGTGACTATTTTCAGGAATACTTTTACAGTCCCTGTATTAGTCTTTCTTCACTGCTGTGACCAATATAAAGTATAATATAAAATATATTATATTTTATTTCTTTTATTTCAATAAATAAGCATCAATTTTATTGAATCTAATAATTTAAGACTGGTACAATCATCAGCTTATTCTCTATGACATGGGCGTAATCTCCAGCAGATCACTGGTAGGTAAGTCCAGAAACCTCATGACAAATGACAATTAAATGGGGAGGGAGGGAGTTCAACAGCAAGTGTAGAAGATGCCCCCCAAAGGGAAAAGCAGTTCTGGAAAAGGGGAGAAAGGGGGTTATGCCTCTGGGAGTGACAGTGCTGACAAGAAGGCTCAGGGCCCAAAAGGTGGTGGCAATGCAGTAAAGGTCAGACACATTCTTTGTGAAAAACATGGCAAAATCATGGAGGCCATGGAAAAGATAAAGTCTGGAATGAGATTCAGTGAGGTGGCCACACAGTATAGTGAAGATAAAGCCAGGCAGGGGGACGACTTGGGTTGGATGACAAGAGGGTCCATGGTGGGACCATTTCAAGAAGCGGCATTTGCCTTGCCTGTAAGTGGGATGGATAAACCTGTGTTTAAAGATCCACCAGTTAAGACAAAATTTGGATATCATGTATTATGGTTGAAGGCAGAAAATAAAGGTATGAAATACAGAAAAAAAAATAGGGAGGGAGGGCCGGGGGTATGGAAACAGACTGTACACAAAATACTCAATTCCTAGTTTTCTCTTTAAAAGTGGCTAGAAAAAAATCAAAATGCAGCACTTTAATCAATTATTTACACTTCCTATGTAACAACGAAAAAATGTACATCTTAGAAAACATATTTCATAACTGCCCCACTGAAAACCACTGGGTCAAAATAGCAAACCTTCCATGTAGTATCCATGAAGCTGGGTTAATTTTCCTTTCCCAAGTGGATTTGCCATGACTGAATTTGAACACACAGCATTTAAGTGTAACGATAAAATTTTAAAATGTCCCCAAGGTCAAAGGTTTAGGTTAAGTCTTGCTCCTTGTCCTGCTCCCACCCCACCCCGACCTGAGATTAAATCCTAAATCTTATCTCATTTATGGCCTGTATAATTCTTGGCAGTTTGGGACGAAAACTTTTGGCTTCCACTGGTAACTAAAGAGATGTATTGAATAGAATTTCATACATTTCAAAATTAGCCTAAGTGTAGAAAAAGGCAAAAATGGAAGCATTTCTATGGCATAAAATAACTGACGTAAGCAACTTACTCTGGATCATGATTTCAAAGGTGTCATTACACATGGTGGAGAGAGTGTGAAGGAAAGAATGGTTATAATTAACGTTCAGTGGACCAAAAAAGAGAAAAAGAAATACCAGCAATGGGACAATTTTCTCCTCTTGTCACTTTTATTCTGTTCATGTCACCACTCCATGGGCTATGCCCCACCGCCTATCATGTGTTTGGTGGGACTCTACTCTTAGTTAAGCCTCCTAATTCTCTCTGGGAATACCTCAAAGAGGCACTCAAAGAGGTTATTCTAAGTCCAGTCAACTTGACAAGGAAGATGGAACCACCACAGGCTCATGAAAATAACAGCTTCATAGTTGAATGATATTTGTATGGCACTTTGACTGTTCTTTGATCCTTTCTATGTAGGACTTTTTTTGTGTGAAAAAATGCTAATAATAGCTTATTATTCCCATCTCAGCTACCCAACCATGCATAAATGAAAACCACAAGTTAGCATTTTAATCTTCTTTTAAAAATATATTTCCAGTTTATTAGAAAAAATTAAGGTAAGAAGATACATTTCTTTTTGTAGAAGAATATTATTGGAGCAATGATATCAACTAAATTATTAAATTGTATAATATGTTCTTTGTTTTGGCACCTGGAATCCCTTATGAAAATAAATTTTTAGTTGAGTTTGAAAACAAGTGTAGTATATATGCTTAGTCAGAATTAAAAATAGAAGTTTGATTTTCAATACTGTTTTAGGTCATTCTCACATAGATCTCTTGAGTTTGTTTGTTGTAATCGAATACCCAAGAAATTTCATAACCACTATATAGATGTTTCTGTACAAATATGTATCTCTAAATATATACGATGTATTTATGTAGAAATATGCATCTGAGAAAAATATATATGATATAATGCTTTCATCATACAAGACAATTTTTATCCTTTGGGGATAATATGTTCCTATGTAGAAAGCAGCTCTCACCACGAATAGCTCTACGGTCTTTGTCACATTCCAAATGTGAGCTTGCCACATAGAAATATCCTTTTAGCCTTCACTAGGATATTATCACCCTCTCAAGTATCTTCCCATACATATCAACATGATGGAAACTCAGAGAATAGGGAGCTGTAGTTAACATCCACCACATTTTAATACTAGGGCAAGAGAAAAGTCACATCAGCATGGTTCATGTGTTATGTCCTTTACTTACTCCAGGCATCTCTAGTCTCTTGTTGTATTCTCTCTCAAGTATGATACAAGTTTTACTTTCTTTTTAAAGAAATAAATTTGACCACTTCCTCTATATTTATTAAAAATATAATATATTTCTTATCAGGTATCTTTCTTTTTTTTTTTTAATTTTATTTATTTATTTATTTGAGAGCCACAGACACAGAGAGAAAGACAGAGGGAGAGAGAGAATGGGCTCGCCAGGGCTTCCAGCCTCTGCAAACGAACTCCAGATGCGTGCGCCCCCTTGTGCATCTGGCTAACGTGGGACCTGGGGAACCGAGCCTCGAACCGGGGTCCTTAGGCTTCACAGGCAAGCGCTTAACCGCTAAGCCATCTCTCCAGCCCATCAGGTATCTTTCTTATATTGCAATCTCACACTTTATTTTTATCATTACTCTTCAGTATTCAATGTAAGCATGCATCTGGATTTTTTTAAAAGCCAATACATTCCTGCTTTACAGTCTTCTTTGGAACCATGATGCAAGCCCCTATGGCTATATAACTTTTTTATTCTGCATGCCTATAACAAGAAAACCATAGAGATCATGCCAAGTTCTGTTGTCAGGTTAGAATACTAACTTACTACCTTGGTCCATGGCTTTAATGATCCCCAAGTGTCTGGGCAGATGAGCTAGGGAAAATATTTCCCTTGGTAGTACTTTGTGAGTAGGGGTTTGTAGCTCTATATTTTCAGGCATTCACATTTTAAAAGAAAGTCTTTTAAATGTGTTTACATTTTCATATTCTGGGAACTTTCATTAAAAAGAGGGGTGTCACTCTCAAGGTGACTTTCTTGGTATCCCAGTGCAAAGTGACTGACATCTTTTGACAATAGTAATCTCTAACAATGGTGATCTCTGTGCCAGTGTTTGCAACTTTACTCATGCTCACATTCATAGACAAATTGCACATGTTTCACATTTTCTGTTCCACTTTCTGCTCCCTTTCATTGTAAATCTAGCTGAAGGAAATGATAAGTAATAATGTTAGAACCTGGATATTTTGCTGTCTTAAAATTCTGCCTGTCAATTAAGTTATTCCATTGCTTTTGAATTCTGTACCACTCTGAATTTTACAACATGGGAGATGGTAGTAAGACTCTTTGCCATAATGTACATTGGATAACTCCTGGTGCAATTTTTTGGTAGAGAATTTGTTCCCATCTGAAACTTCATGAGTACGGCCTTCACTGTATTGACTTTTATAGGAATTTTGATCTTTGGAGTTACCACCAGAAGAGCTTATTAATCTCTACATATAGCACAAAAGTGCCTCTCTAGTACATTCACTCATAGCATTATCCTGAAAACCTGCTCTAGAAAGGCCCCCAGTCCACATGCCCATGTACCTTCCTCAAGGGCCCCATTCTCTGCTAACAATTTTCTATATTAGTTACTTTCTTTGTTGCTGAGACAAAATACCTGACCAAAGTCACTTATGAGAGGAAGATTTATTTTGGTCTATGGTTTCATAGAAATTTCAGTCCATCATAGCAGGAAAGTCAAGGTGGAGTTCATGGCAATGGGATTATTGGGATAGAGACTCAACAGTTGTCAGTATACTTAGAAACAGAAAGCACCAGATAGAACTAGAAGCAGGCAAAACCTTTGTAGTTCACCTTTAGTGGTCTACTTTGGCTAACTAGCTCTTCATGTACCAAAGGTTCTATAACCTTCCAAAATAGAGCCATACCCTTGGTACCATCTGTTCAAGAATATGAGCTTGGGGAGAGTTCACATTCAACTTACTACACAAGCTCATATTGTTTCTGACATGACAACCATGAACTATAATAGTAAAAGGTTCTCTTCATTTTATTTATAATATCATCTTCACCTCACTTGACAAAAAACACTGAGAAGAGCAAGGTATAGATTGTAGTCTCTTCTGTTTATTTAACTGTAATTCATTCCTGGAGCCAGTACTAAAATTTAGTAATTTATAGGTACATTCCATTTCCTTATTCTACGACTTACTAAATGGGCTTATTTTGAACCTTGTGTTGTATATCCACTCCTCTGCTAACAAATCACTGATGTAAGTGAAAGTCATGTTTTCTACTTTTATGTCTGCCGTACATAAATTAGGAACATTTTTTTTTCGTATTTGTTATTTGGGGCTGTACTTCTTGCAGTGGAAAAATGAAAATAGTTGAAGAAAATGTGGAACTCCCCTTTAAATTGTAAAATAAAGATTATAATTGTCCTCTGCTCCTTTTTTCCTAGTTGCCTCTGTCCAGCACACATTCACACATTAGGGTGTGAAGTCATGTTTGTGTTAAGATAACTATCATGCAGCCAGCCTTACTTAAGGCTTGGTTGGTTGGTTTCCTTCCATATAAATATAAATGGTGTGCCACTTAACTTAATAGTAAATGTAAGTATAAACTTTTTAAAAATAGCAGATTTGTAAATACTTAGATATTTCATAAACATACTTAAGTTTTTATTATAAAGAAAACAAATCAAAGCCAGGCATGGTGGCACATGTCTTTAATCCCAGCACTCGGGAGGCAGAGGTAGGAGGATCACCATGAGTTCGAGGCCACCCTGAGACTACAGAGTTAATTCCAGGTCAGCCTGGACCAGAGTGAGACCCTACCTCGCAAAACCAAAAAAAAAAAAAAAAAAAAAAAAAAGAAAACAAATCAGACTGGTGATTAAAAGATGGGGTAAACCAACTTGATAACTTTTGTTTTATTGCCAGCACTTAGGCAATAAGCAGAACACTTTAATGTCCTTGTCTGAGTGAAAAGATTCTCTGAGCACAGTTGAGAATTGGTCTATGAGATGTTATGTTTATGCACCATTGCATTTCACTAGAAAGAGTCTAGTCAGTCGAATAAAACAAGAAAATAGCAGTATGGAATAAAAGAGCAGATATAAATGGTAAGGTTATTTTTTTTGGCAAAGTTACTTTAAAATACTCTGTAATAGTGAATCTTTGCAGATAATAAAGAAGAAAGTTGTTGACTTATTTCAAACTTAAAATTTGAAGAATCTAAATGGAGACCAGAGCTACATGAAAAGTATGAGGTGCTTTGATTTAGTTGGCCCAGAGGAAACAGTACTCCTGCAACTTTCATAAAGATTGATTGCTTTTGCCTGAAATTTGTCTGTGCAGGCTTAGATGAGTCTGATATGGAGACATCATAAAACCATTAGATAAGACTGCAAGCTCAGAGGGACTTCTCATAAAAATATCACCACAGAAGCAAGCAGACAATGAAGAAGAGGCTGTATGTTATATATTCATGCTGTGAATTATGACACACAGAGGGAATATTTCCAGTACTAGGTTTCAGAATCCCCAGTGTAGTAATCCTTCTGTGATATCATAAACTATAAATAGTGAGAAAACAAGCTAAAGAAATATTGCCTGCTTTTATATATTCATTTTCTAGGGAATCATCTGGATTATTTTTTTTAAAGCCTCCCATCTTTGATTCTTATGATTTGACGAAAAAGCTGTGTTAGTATACAGGCTGCATTCTTTGGGAAGCAGGCTATAGTAGACAGCCTCACTTCACTGAGATGAACTTCCAGACCAGGCACAGATATGGAGGAAGGGATGTACTTGAAATTACAAATCCAGGTGAAATTCCATAATGGCAGAAGAAGCTGGCCCACTTTCACAGGTCCAAGGACAGCTAGAAAAGTCACAAGCCACTGGGCATGGTGGCACATGCCTTTAAACCCAGCACTTGGAAGCAGAGGTAGGAGGATTGTGGAGAGTTCGAGGCCACCTTGAGACTACATAGTGAATTCCAGGTCAACCTGGGCTAGAGCGAGACCCTACCTTTATAAAACAAAAAGGAAAAGCCACAAGCCACAAGCCACCACCAGCACCACAAACAAGCACACTTCAGAAACTCCAGTCAGAGCTCAAGCACTTTGCATATTTTTAGACTGGAATTCCAAACCCACAACCACACCTTATGGGTGGACCCTAAGATCCACCCAGTGACACCTTCTCTAGCCAAGTGATACAAATCTAAATTACAAACTTTAACAAAATCCTGAATATATTGGTCTTTTATTTAAACTACTACACAGACCATAAGACATAGATTAGTTGCAAGTGCTTTATTGGGATGGGCTTTTGAAATCCATACTTGTGGAAGACAGAGAAAGCAAGATTACATTGAGGGAACAATCTAACTGAATACAGAGCCAACTACACCCTTGACTAAATCCAGAAGGAATTCCAGAATTATAACTACAGTTCCCGTTTGTTCTGAATTGATCCAAAATGAGTAGGTCTTTGCTTTCCAGTATAAGTCACAATGCAGGCCACAGCAATAAGAGTGATACCTTGGGCAAGGGTGAACCCTGAAACAGAGAATTTCTGAAGTGATCAGAAGTTGTAGAGTCTGCATGTCTCACTTCCAGAAGCATAGATATGAATTGTTTCTTTAAGGGAAATATGGCTGGAGGGTCCGTGTCCTCATCATAAACCTTTACCTAAATCCTTCTCAATAGATTATAAATTTCTTATTTTATAGAATATAGCATACTTTATTAACTCATACACTGAGAATTAATACAATATCAGCCACTTATTGTCAGTTCAAACAATCAGCATAATTATTGCCTTAAAGCTATAAAAACTTATGACTTAAAGTTACAAAAAATTCTATGGTTTGAATTTTTTTGCAGGGTCTCTCTCTAGCCTGCATTGATCTAGAATGCATGCTGTAGCCCAGGGTTGCCTCAAATTCACAGTGATCTTCCTTCCTTGGCCTCCTGGGTGCTTGTAGTAAATGTGTACACCAGCACACCCAGATATTAGGCATGATGACATATTTACTATCAAACATGTCTGAAATTCTCACATGATGTTATAGTTTGGTGGTCCCCAGCTGGGGGTATCGCCTTACTAGTATCTTGACTTTAATATGCAAATGAAAGTGTCACAACTGACTCACACAGCCACCAGTAAGTTCAGGGTTCAGTTTGATGATATTTTGACCTGAAAATCCCTCTTTATTAATTACTCGCAGTAATTTTACTGATTGTTATGACTCCTCATTTTCTTCCATTCAAATTGCCACCTGAGTAAAGTAGGGAAATAATATAGACCCTAAAACACAACCTAGATACTCATCTGCTACAGAACAAAGTTTGAAATTAGTCTGAAAATTTTTAAAGGAAACCCTTAACCTCACTATGATGTTTTTTGAGGTAGGGTCTCGCTGTAGCCCAGGCTGACCTGGAATTCAATATGTAGTCTCGGGATGGCCTTGAACTCATAGTGATCCTCCTACCTCTGCCTCTGAAGTGATGGAATTAAAGGTCTGAACCATAACACCCAGCAAATATTTGTTTATTTATTTGCAAGGAGAGAAAGAGATCAAATAAATAATACAGGAACACCAGGGCCTCTAGCTACTGAAAATGAACTCTAGATGCATGCACAATTTTGTGCACCTGGCTTTATATGGGTATTGGGGAAATCAAACCCAGGACATTAGGCATTGAGACAAGTATCTTACCACTGGGCAATCTTTTCAGCCCCTAATTTATCTAAAAGAGATAAAAAATGTTTATTTAAAACACAGTAATAAAATATAATGATTGGTATTGTTTTTCTTCAGCTGCTACATATATTCTGGAATATAAATTGGCATTGGGTACAGATGCTCATGTACTACCAGAGGTAATTAATCATGATTGTGCATTTGCAGACAATGGGATGGATATTTGTGTTGTCTTTTCATTTAACCATCACATCAAACTTGTGAGAAAACTATTATGATCACTTTTGTTTTACAGATGAGAAGACTGGTGTTATACAAACTTAAAATTGACCAATGTGTGCAGTCAATAGTCAAATTCCAACTCCAACTCAGATTTTCATGTCAAATCTGCTTTGCCTACCACATGAAAATTCCTTCTTCCCTTTCTCTCTGGCTCCCTGCTCCTCATAGTTACATACTGTACTCCAACTGACAACTGCACACTTTGAATCTCACCCACCATGTTGATTATTGTTTCATGTGTATATTAATTTCAATCTAGTGAGTTCTAGATGATATGAGTAGATCACTTCTTAATGAAGTGAAGTTTTAATCTTTTATCTATTTCTGTATGCTAATAAATAAATATATTAATGTTTTCAAAAACCTAAGCAATAAAAATTAAAACTATTCTCTCAAAAAAGTGGGGTCCAGAACTGAATAGGGAATTCTCAAAGGAAGAAATACAAATGGCTAATACTGTGTGAAGACACACTACACATTTCAGAGACATGACAGAAAGCAACTTAACTGCAGGTTTAGTATTCTCTATAGATGTTCAAATCATTCTCTGACAGTGTGTACATGTTAGAAGCTTCACAGAATCTGAATGTGTCACAATATAAAGATTTGAATGGAATTATTTGCTTTCCAACTTGGGTCATCTTCTGTTATTGTTACTGTAGATAACTTCAGGCCCTGTTGTTTTATACATGCCTAATTAGAAAGAAAATATCCTTAATGAAGCCTTGATGTAGAGCTATATAATAGAAAATATTGCTTGAATTAAGACAGCCTATGTTATGACATCATGCTTACACGAAGAAAGATAGGAAAGTATGAATATATTTGAAGAATAAGCACATAAAAAGCATAAAGACAAGTGAATCCCTTTTACATCTCCACAAGCACTTTATATTTTTTTTCCCCAGGACCACATTTCAAAAACATGGGTATATAAACACACAATCATTTTTATTAAATAAAACCAAATTTAAGAAAGAAAATAAAATGAACTAAGGTAGTCATTTAAATATAAAAGTTATAATGAATTTATTCCCATGTTTCTCTGTCTCATAGTACTTTGCACCTGTGGGACTGCATGTTTATTTTGCAATCATTCAGAACTTGTGCATTTATGCTTAAATCACTTATGTGTACCTCATAGTTTTCTTAAAATTATGGAACACAAGTTCATATTAATCAAAGGCTTTAGAAATGGTTGGAATTTTTCCTATAGAGCTAAAAGTTGCTAATGTTTTTTTTTTTTTGGCTAGGCAGTAAAGTCATGGCAAACAATTGTAGCATGTTACAGTATTTATAGAGAATGAAAACTGAATATCACTAACACGAATATACTATACATTCTCATCAGTTTATAAAACAGGCATGCAATTTGTATAAAATGTTATCATATATATGTTATATTTAATTAAAAGGTATAGCTAGATCAATGAATAAAGTTCTGTGAGGAAAAATTAGTATTTCTTCTGCAATTTAGATAGTTTAGATGCAGTAGATACTTTAAAAGAAAAGTCATTAAATACAAGACCAAAAACGCTGGTTGCATTTCAGTTAGGGTTTTTTTTTTTTTTTTTAATCTCAATAGCTTTTACATTTTGGGAAAATTCTTCATTACTGTTACCTTCCCCCAAGATTGAACAAGCAGATATATGATTTATTTCCTAGTGAATTAAACTTCAATGGCCTTAGTGTTAAAATTATTTTTAAATCAATTTTTTTTAATTTTTATTAACATTTTCCATGATTATAAGATATATCCTATGGTAATTCCCTCCCTCCCCACCCCCACACTTTCCCATTTGAAATTCCATTCTCCATCATATTACCTCCCCATTACAATCATTGTAATTACATATATACAATATCAACCTATTAAGTATCTAAATCAATTTTATTTTGTACTTCTATCGCCAAAATTCTGAAAGTCAACTGATATGCAGTATTAAAATACTACAATGTGGGTTTGCTTACATAGTCAAGTATGTACATTTAGATAATGTCATGTAATAGAAATCTCTTTCCAAAAATTTATGAATCTTCATAAACATTTCATTTAGATAACTTGAGCCACTAAAGTTAATATAGCATATACTATAAGCCATGTTCCAGGATAAACACTGACATTTCTAAAATAAATACTGTAAAGATTCTGTTTTCAAAAATTTGGATATGTAGTATTCAAGTATCATAAAAATCATGCACTGTGCAATATAGGCCTACAAGGGGATACAATTAGGTTATAGAACAATTCCAGAAAGATTTTCTGGAAAAGTTTATATATGTCAGGAGTTTCTAAGGGTTATTATCTAAATAAAAATGAAGAAAATAAGCTAGGGACAGACACCCTGGCTGTCCAAGTCAGCCTTGTGGATGTTGTGACAAACACCTGAAAGGAACAGATTTAGTTCACTCATTAGAATCAGAGCTCACTTCATGCAGACTACCTGTGTTAACTGGCTCTCTCTTTTCCCCTCTTAGTCTATTTGGTATGGATAGCCACACAAACACTTAAATCAGAGTTGGTCTTATCCGTCATAACATCAAAAACACACTCCAAGGTATGCTTTACTAACTTTCTAGGCACTATTCAATCCAACCAAGGTGATAATCAAGATTGTCACAGGAGAGTTCCATAAAAAATCCTAGTGGTTACAAGCAAGTTAGGATAAATGTAGGAAATGTCATCAAAGCAGATACAGGGGGCTGTAGCTCTCTTTTTTTTCTTTTTTTTTCTGTTGCTTGTTTTTTGCATGAGGCATGGGCCAACTTCTGTAGCTGAACTGGGCTAAACAGAGCTTTGCAATTGCACTGAGAGTAACTAAGAAGGATTTAGATGTGTCTTGCAATCACCACCTTTAACAATCCTTCAAATGAAAAATGAGAGTCTGACTGAGATCATTAAAACAGAAATTATGAGAAAGTAGAAACCTGCTGAAAGTGAGATACTTATAGAACACACAAGGGTGTCTGCTCCACATAATTTATAGAGCAGAAGAAGCTGAAGATAGAGTAGTGGGAGACATCAGAATCTCAATATATTTAAGGCTGTGGGCTTAATATAAGTGGGATTTTCCAAGAGGAATGGAGACTCAAATGAGCAATTTAGATGATATTTCCAAAATACAAAGTTTATGAGAAGATAGAACGTATAAGACATGATTAAACATGAAAACCAGAAGCAATGACATAAGAGAGTCTCAAGAATGGGAGAAATCCATTTAAAACAGAGCAAGGGACATATGTTGCTTGCATGAAGACATTTTCCAATGATGAGTTCATGACAGACCTTGAATTTTCAATAACATTTGCACACAAATGTAAATATGTGTATTTAATAGCTAGTATTTGCCAAAAAGAGTGAACATTATACCCTAACTATTGTAAGAAAAAGCCATACATTTCAAATCCACTTATGAGCAGCTAATTGAATATCCACACTGGCCCTGAACACTAGATAAATTGCCATGATAAATACTTTCAGGTAGTAGTATCAATGAAAGAGACATAACTGATATTTTTTAAACTATGTAGGCTTTTGTCTTTAGTGTACCAAGTTGCAATATTTACATTATATTGTTCCACTTGGCAACAGAATCCATAAAATTTCCCACTTGTAGCACACTTAAAATAGAAGTATTGCAGGTTTAGGCCCTATTAAATGTAATGCTGAGCTATGAAAAAATAAAGGAATACCATAAATCTCCCACCTTCAGTCCACTTTTAGAACCCATACAGACAGATAGCAGCATTCATCAGAGACACATTGCTGAGGTACATATTTACTTGGTTTAATAGTAAAGTGTGAATTACAGGAAATATAGTTGTTTTGTGACATCACTACTCCTGTAAACACTAAAGAGTATAATTATTTTGATATTACTTAAAGGGTTTGGGACTGAAATCCTCCCAATACCTCTGTGTTCATATGAGTAATGCACTTGCATCTCATGTCAACTAAATCCAGTATCTTTTGTTTTCAAAATGGAAGAATATTTTGGTGACTCTGGGATCTCTGTATCATCTAAGGTTAAGATAAGTTGATTCACTATGACACTAACTGAAAATGTGATGGTAAATGACTTCTCTATATTGTATATACTGCTCAGATTCTTGTTTAAACCAGATAGGTAGTGCTTTTTTCAAGTTTTTTTTTTCTCTGATGCTTTTGTACATAGTTACACCTGTGGTTCTTCAGTAGAGTAGATATGGAAAATGTCAATCATTAGTTTGAAATAGTCTAGTCCCAAAGGCATCATTCATTAAGATCCTAATACAGAGGTGAAACCAATCTGGTGCGAGCTAAGAGGTTTGTTCCTTTTCTTTCCCTTCCTCTATCCCATGTACCCTGAATAATCATACTAATCCCTGGGAACTTCTAGTGCCTATATTTTTCTGATAATGAAGCCTATGCCAAGAGAGGCCACATTATTTACTCAATATCACATTAGTTTCATAAGTCAGATCTGATTCCGTGTGCTTATAGAAATTTTCTTCAACCTGGGCATCAAATTATATATATTGTTATAGTAGATATGGAATATCACAGAATTATATGATCTAGTGGAAATATGAACATAAAGTGGAGGTGGTCTATCCCTAATAATATGTATATTGGGGACAAGTGCTGTCAGGTAGCATGAGAAGCATTAGGCTTTGGTTTGGTGGTTCTGGAATTCATGAGCCTGCATTAAGGAAGGAAAATAATGGACAATATTTAGTCCTTTGTACAGAGCTCTAAGAGACATACGGCCAAAGCTGGAGATTTAATTATACTGTGTCTGCACCTTACCATTTAGGATCTGCTGATGTTATTTGCTCACAGAGAATTTGAATCATCAATATTTACTGCATAGCATGAGCCAGTTTACATCTGAGACCATTCTGAAGATGATCACCTGACATGCATATGCCTCTGTAGATTTTATCTCCATGAAATACCATTAAGGAGGAAACAAAATTAAAATTAGCAAGTCTGTACATTAACCACTGTTTCATTAGGAATGGTTTGAATCCATGATTATTATCAGGACTAAGATCTCCATTGATCTTACTATTCAAAGGGGATCCAGGACTATATCAGGTACTAACTACTTCTGTGATTGCCAGAGTTGTATGTTCTCAAACTGTGTCTTCATTTGAATTATATCACATCAGGCTTATTACTGACTTGAAACTCCAGCCCTAAGGTGTTACTAATGGGCCAAATAGATCCAACAGTGACCTAATTTCCTAAGCCCAAACTTTATTATCTCAGCTCATTGCAATGTCTTTAAATCATTTTTATAAGTAGTCACACCCCACATTTAAAACTGTACCTGTTTGTACTATTTATTTGGCTTTATTCTGCACAAATATTTTGTCCCTTAACACCCTGTTTCAATCACTTGAAAATGTTGATCAGAATTTAACTTCGAACAGTCGAATAGTACACACTGTTAATGGTAAAATTTGCATTAAATAACTGCTGGTTCATATTGCATATTTTATTTTCCATGTATAAGACTATACCACTTATACTTTACATTTTAAGGATCCCTTAGTTAATATAGTTTATTGCTATGTTACTTTTAAGACAAAAAGTTTCCTCAGCTTTTGAATCCAAA
The DNA here is from genome assembly GCF_020740685.1 of Jaculus jaculus. Classification (NCBI taxonomy): domain Eukaryota; kingdom Metazoa; phylum Chordata; class Mammalia; order Rodentia; family Dipodidae; genus Jaculus; species Jaculus jaculus. The sequence goes on from NC_059119.1 coordinate 190,278, forward strand.
AATATTGGATTACTCCTATTAAAATATCATTAGAATATAGATACAAACTAATAATTCAAGTTCAGCATAGTAATTAACAATATGTAATTTGGCTTTGTGTGTCTTAATAGTTTGTAGTGAAAGTTAAAGTTAAATTTTATAATTGGAGCATAAGTCATTTAGTGAAATTAATGGATTACATAATTATCATTAGGAAGCAACAGGGAGCTGTTATAAAGCTTCAAAACTCCACTTGAAGAAGACTACAGCTATTCTGGAACTGCAAAGCCAGTTGGATACAGGCATTTGGGGACGTTTTATCTCCCTTTGCATGTTCAAAATTGTTTTAGTTTCATGGAAACACAATGGCTTACAGAATGGTTAACTCTGTTGTAACAAATCGTTTACTCCAGGTTCATATTTCAGTTTTCAATACTGTAATAATTTTAGACCATTTATCACAAAACATAAGAACATTGAGACAGGAAAAATGTTAATACAATAATTTGTAAGAAACAAAAAATGTTAGGAAAATGATTAAGAAAAAAAGTAAAATGAAAATTAACTAGAAATTTATTATTTTTATGTTTACTTATGGCTTTAATTGTATATTCCATATAGGTTTTATCTCCTTGATTCTAAATAATAGAAGCAACTGTAAAAATAAGTTCCATGGATAATTTCAGCATCCCTTTATTTTATATGAACAGTTTATATACATGATTAATGTATGTATTTGTTTAAACAATATGGTATTATATATTGAGCACTTCAATGTAATCCAATTACTACTGATGACACTAAGTCTCACATGTCTAAATTATTATCTCTTATTTCCCCCTTGTGGATTTTGTATCTGCCATTACAAGCTCTTCAGAAATAATCTTTATACCATACAATTTGATGTCAGCACGTCTAAGACCCTTCATGGATCTTCAGGATCATCCATAACAAACATGGTGTAGAAAAATTGTCACAATGTAGCATGCTAAATTTACAATAAACAGGATATGCCCTGCTCTTGTTTCTTCATGTTTCATTATGTGATTACTTTTCCAGAGATGGCTCATAACTCCCCACTTCTCTATTGCCAATGTCCATCCTTAATAGATTGTTTTTTAGCGTCTCCATGATGTTTTCTGTACAAGCTCTCATACATATTTTGTCATCTTATTTGATAGTTAGAAATTGTCAGTGTCCTATGAGTAGCTGTCACAGCACTTGCTGTGCTCTGTCCAACATACTGGCTAGAAACAGCAGTCTTGTTAATGTCCTATCAGAATTTGCCTATTTGCTTGTGATGATAAAAGGAAGTTACAAAAATGTGTCCCCCTCTTTTGCAGCACCTGTAACCAAGAACCCAGGATCAATCCTAAGAATTCTCCAGAACATTACTGTCTACGGAATACACCTCATTCATGAATGTGTACCTTCCCTTAGAGTGCGCTATGATATCAATCTCCAGTTCTTCTAGTGAAGATTGGTTTAATGGCAGTCCCTTCTTCTGGTACCCACTCCCTAGCATAATAATCTTAGCTTCCTTTTTATGCTGCCTGAACTTCCTAATGAGCTATTTATGGATAGGAATCTTCTGTTGCCACTGCTTTTCTTTGGGAATGCACAGCATAGCATTTGACACCAGAAATGGTTGTGGGGGGTGAGGGGACGGATTTCACATGAATTCTGGAGCTGATTCATCTGCTGGCCAATAGGCTCAATAGCATGAATCATCTCTAACATGATGATGGCCCAGATGCTCCCTTGTTGAGGTGAGGTGACATAAATAAGAAAGATGCATGTTATATGCTCTCTCTCCTGGATTTGAGATGGTGAAAATAACTAAGATGATAATGTGGAGCTGGTACTCATGAATTAAAAGAGAGAGGTTCAAACCAGCCAATCAAAATCTCAGGATCTAATGTAGAAGTCTCAATATCTCTCTGATAGCACTGAAAGAGTACTTTTGTAATCAGAGACAATTGCACTAAAAAACAGGCCCTGCATTTGATTCTAAAGGTAATATAATTATAGGAAAGGGTCCAGTCAACCTCTAGATAAACCAGGGCATGACAAGGGAAGGAAAGGAGTCCTAAAACATGTGTTTGGAATATGGGTTGTAGGGAGCGGGTGTGGCAGCCATTCCAAGATGGCGCCCAGACGGCTGCCAAGTCCTATGATTTGCACCTGACTTCCTTATACACCTCTGAATAGCCACATTCGCAAGATCAGACCATCTGACATTGTGCTGACATGAGCCTATCGAAGAGACTTACACGGCAGACTCTTAGTGGTGCAGGCTAGGGATTTAAGGACGGACTGGGAAGGGCTCGGGGTTCATTTTTTTCTTTCTTTGCATGCGGAAAAGGTTCCTGAATAAACTGCTTTGAGAAGAAAGTTGTGTGCCGTCGTTCCTTTCTGCTGGTGGCCCTGAGAAGCGACAATGGGTGGCTCACTCATTCTTAGAATTTACTGTCATTTATCCTATGTTAGCAGCAAAAGTCTATGTGCTAAAGGGTCAGTTCCAATTTTGGCTACTGGCAGGTTATAGAGCCTTTAGAACTGGAGTCTAGTGGAAGGTTCTTGGGTTATTTGGGGTTTGCTTTCAGAAGGGATTGCTGGACCTGAGTCTTTCAATTTCTTCCTGTTCATGTCACAGTCACCTAGCACTCATATCAGTAGGGCTGCCTTGTCTTCAAAACTGTGAACTAAATTAGTCTTTCCCATTGATAAAGTTAGTTATTTCTATTGCATCATGGTGGTCATTACAAGGCTGAGTAAACCCATAGATATAGATGCTGCATCTGCAGTAGGTGTTTTTTTTTTTATTTTTTTATTTTTTTAAATTTTTATTTATTTATTTGAGAGTGACAGACACAGAGAGAAAGACAGATAGAGGGAGAGAGAGAATGGGCGCGCCAGGGCTTCCAGCCTCTGCAAATGAACTCCAGACGCATGCGCCCCCTTGTGCATCTGGCTAACGTGGGACCTGGGGAACCGAGCCTCGAACCGGGGTCCTTAGGCTTCACAGGCAAGCGCTTAACCGCTAAGCCATCTCTCCAGCCCTGCAGTAGGTGTTTTAACACCTTAATATCTGCTCAAACATGTCTTCTTTTCTAGTTTCCAGACCACTAGCTGTGCTGAAAAGCTAAGTACAGATTAATTGAGAAGTACTGCCTATGCTTTAAGAAAAATGAGATTATTCATCCAAGGCACTGTAGAGCTAAGGATGTGACTCAATGGTAGAACGCTTGCCTGAGATATACAAAGCCATTAGGGCTCTTCCTAGCACTACAAACAAACACTGCCCAATCTGGCTACCATGCATATTCAGACAGGAACTGGGAGAACATGCCTAGAAATAAATTCCTAAAATGCTAGTCAAAGAGTGTGTATAAAACACATAACAAAAAGCAGAGGATAAAGATAGGTTGCTAAGTAAAATACATGTTGGAATTTATGTATTTTAAGGTGGAAAATAAGACTTACCGCATAGTATATTGTTACACAATTCTCTAAAAGTATTTTTTTCAGAAAATACAAAATTTATGTTAAATAAGAAAGGAGTCAAATTTATAAAATAATCTTGAAGAATGTCCTGTTAAGTCACTTAACAGTTTATATTACCTGTCCTTCAACATTGCAATGGAAGAAATTAGGCATCTAACAAAACACATCACAGCTAAAATTACTCAACTTACCCTTACTTGACCCACAAAGGCATTAACCTCTTCCTCCACCACAGAGAGATTTCTTGGCAGATAAGGGTCAAACACAGGAGCATTGTCATTGACATCTGTCACCAGTACATTTACTGTGGCAGTTGAGGTCTTAAAGGAAAAAAGAAAAAAAAAAAAAGGAAAGACATGATGTAAGAGAAACTCCTTTTATTTTGATTCAGTCAAGTAGTCATGCTGGCATTTCTCATCTGAAAAGTGTCTCCCTCCCACTCCTACTCCTCAGGTTTCTAAAACACAGAAACATAAAAAAGAAAAAGAAGTAATTTTCAAACACCTCAAAAAGTTATAGAAAGCAAATGATATTAAAGGACAAACAACTTCTGGGAAATGTCAAGTACTTTGTGGAAGCTTGCATTTTAGAAAATGTTGCTACCTTTAGCTTCTTCATATTTTATGGATGGTGAGCTTTTGTTTATGTGCACATGCGCCCTTTATCCCTGAAATATACCATTCCTGAAGTTTTCTTAATCACATAATGTATTTTGTTGTATAAAAGTAGTATGTATATTATAAAGGACTATGGTATATAAATAGGTATTTTCATATAAGCAAATAATAATTTTTTAAAATCAGTAATTTTAAAGGTCTACAAATAAACAGAATTTTCTTCATGAAATTATTAGTAGTCTTAAAATTATTACTTTATGAGAAAGCAGCTGGTGATGATGGTGGGCAGATAAATCTCTCTTTAGTAGGCATTACTTAATTACAGGCAAATTCCTGGCCCACTGCAACCAGAACACATTAAATGGGTCATTGTCTCAGGCACAACACATCCATCTTCGTGACTTGAGACACAGTCTGCATGCTACCTCTGTAACAATTTAGGGCAAGTCACAGGTGGCAGAGAGAAAATATAGAAGGAAAGAAACTTTAACTCACAAAATAGAAACTATAGTACAGAATGATACTGACATATATTTATTTACATGCTAGTGAAATATTGGAGGAAGAAGCAGAGTATGACATTCATGTGAGAGTTGCCCATATTTTTAAAAAGCATAGATATGTTCCTTCTTCAGCACCACAAGAATATTTATTAAAACTATAGACATTTTTCTATGAACCTGTATGTGACTTGCAGCAAGACTAAAAACTTGAAAAGAATCTGTGAGTGATTATATCTCAAGAGGCTGTGTAGCCATCATAAGATAGAGGGGTCAAAACTTTGATTTCTTAGCTGCTGAGTTGGTGAAGCCAGGTGTATGCTTCATTATTTCTATTGAGATGAGTGAAGTTCCTCCCTCACTACAAGGCTGTAGTGCAAGGCAGCCAGTGTAGGCTTTACTCAGATTTATCGTAGCAGTCAAGCTCTAGTTAGATTGAGGGGAACTACCTCTCTTGTAGAATCCAAATGGCAATAGAACTTTAGTCTAAACCTCCATATTTTTCCTATAAAATGTGCAGTAGTCATTAAGACATCACCATGCAGAGTAGGGAAATATTATCTAATGATAGGGGCTTATTTCTCTGTGTTCATTGATGGCTTATCCTTTGATAACTCAGAGCTACTCTGGTATGATTTATATGTACTTATAGTTCAACAAAACTTTGATTTAAAGACTTAAAGATGGCCAAAATAGCATTATATAGTTCCATCAACAGTAAATGCTTATATAATGTTTTATACATAAAATGGTATGATATGTCATCTAAGAATGACTGCCAGGTATGGTGATTTTTGTCTATAATCTCAGTATTTAGCGGACAGAGGTAAGGGGATTGCTCTACGTTTGAGTCCAGACTGGTCAACATAGCTAGTTCCAGGCCAGAGCTACATAGTGAGAAAAATCAAAACATAGCAAGACAAAACATAGCAAGACAAAACACAAAAAAGATGAACTACTTTCATCAGTAATCACATGAACACAAATAAGGTGGAATGACAGAGACCAAGCGCAAATGTATTCCGTTCAAAATGCTACTCAATTCCATTTATATACATTTTAACATATGCCTGATCTTCACACACTTATGAGGAGGCAGGACAGAACCATTTTGGAGAAAAAATTTAAGCTTTCTGACTAATGGAATACAGATTTTTTTATTTGGCTTATATAATTCCATATGTTATACAAGAAAGCTATACTGTTTTTATAACAAAATAATATATTCTTTCTTTAAAAGTTGTATTAGAGGTGAAACTAGGGTTTTAAATGTGTTTTATGACTGCACTATTTCTCAATTTGCCTGAGGGTGCACACGGTATTAAATTTGACAGCCTGAAGACAAAGTCTACGTGTGGCCATAATTAGTTTGCTGGATTTTATTCAAAGTTCCTCATACTTTTATGACAGCCTGTGTGTATCTCCTGTCAATACTGTACTGTTTTTTTTTTTTTTAATCACCGTAATGTTTTAAATTCTCATTATTTATCCTATATAACAGTAGGCTTTCAGACTAGCATGGATCCCTGGTCTGTGACTGAGTCATACAAAGGAGAACTGCGTCACCAAGAAAAACAACATAGGTAATAAGACCTGTAATCTGCACTGAAAAGGTCTGGTGTTGATGGACCACTTTGCTTAGCTTTTCAAAATATTTTAGTAAATTTTACATTAAATGAAAAGAATGCATACCTCTAGAAGCAAAGTAAAATTATAAAGACTGTAGAATAAATTCTAGCTTTCTTGAGTAGACTGAAGACCTTTTCTAGTAAGGTAACTTGGTTAATCAATAATACCTTGCATGATTTTTGGCTATACCTTAGATCTTCTATGTGTGTTGTTTTAAAGATGTTAATTATTTACTATCTAGCTATAACATGATATTGTACATTTCTTAAGTTGATCTAAATGATGATCACTTTAATAAGGGCAAGATAAAAGATTAAATGTCAGGAAACCCTTATTTACAAATTTTTTGAAAGTCAATTTGAATTGTCACAATTAAACATATTTCAAACTATCAAATCTAGCAAAAAGTTATTTATTTCTTATTCAGTGGATTTGATTATTGTTTATTTTTCAAAAGTTGTGTCATAATTCCACTAGCTATAATTCTTTGTATTTTAGCATTAAATACTAAGACTCATCAACTTGTGATCATTATTGATTTTAATTAGGTCTTAGATTTTACTTTTTTTGGTTCATGCCTTTTTAAAAATTTATTTTTTATTTTTTAAATTTTTATTAGCATTTTCCATGATTATAAAAAAAATACCATGGTAATTCCTTCCCTCCCCCCCAACACTTTCCCCTTTGAAATTCCATTAGATTTTACTTTTAAATAATGAATTATTATTCAAAATAGATATCCTGACCTCAATCAATCCAAGTAGATATTTCACTGGTATGACATGGTTTGAATACACACTTTTTTATTACATAGTATAGTTATCAAATGGACACTGATTTCTATACAAAGCAATTAATTAAAAACATTTAAATTTTTTATTTATTTAATTGAGATAGAGAAAGAGGGAAAGAGAGAAAGAGAAAATGGGCAGGCCAGGGCCTCCAGCCACTACAAATGAACTCCAGAAACATGTCCCACCTTATGCCTCTGGTTTACATGGGTTCTGTGGATTTGATCCTGACTCCTTAACCTTTGAAGAAAAGCACCTTCACCACTAAGCCATCTCTCCAGCCCAGTTTTTTTAGGGGCTGGAGAGATGGCTTAGCGGTTAAGCGCTTGCCTGTGAAGCCTAAGGACCCCGGTGCGAGGCTCAGTTCCCCAGGTCCCACGTTAGCCAGATGCACAAGGGGGCGCACGCGTCTGGAGTTGGTTTGCAGAGGCTGGAAGCCCTGGCGCGCCCATTCTCTCTCTCTCCCTCTATCTGTCTTTCTCTCTGTGTCTGTCTCTCTCAAATAAATAAATAATTTTTAAAAAGCAGTTTTTTTTTAAATTAAAAGCATTTTAAATCTGCCTTTCTTTTATATCATAGATATTTTGAGCCTATCAAAATAACTTATTTTGTTGTACATTAGTTTAGAAGTAGACAATAATCATGATGTTAAAAATTTCAAAATGAATCAACTGTTAAAGATAAATTTAATAGTTGTCTATTAATATAAATCTAATGAAAACACAATGAATAAGCTTACAATAAGAAAAACATGGACTACAAAACTGAGGAACAAAAATTTGCATGAGTGATCTTGGTATTTCTCACTTTTAAATATGGAAATACCTGCACAGAAAAGTTTTGTAAAAATAAGTAGTTTTAATTTTTAAAAAGGTAATTTCATCTGGGGTTTAAATCATAATCGTGGTAGTTTGGTTGTGATAATTTGTATGGCCCCATATACTCAGGCATTGTTTTAAACTTTTTTGTTGACAATTTCCATAATTACAGAGAATAAACCATGACAATTCCCTCCCCTCCTCCATTTTCCTCTTCACAAATCCACTCTCTATCATATCGTCTTCCCTTCTCAATTAGTCTCTCTTTTATTTGGATGTCATCATCTCTTCCTCCTATTATGAGGGTCCTGGGTAGGTAGTGCCAGACGTTGTGAGGTCATGAATATTTATGACCATTTTGTGTCTGGAAGATTGCATTGTAAGCAGTCCTATACTTAGACATTTTAATTAAACTTCATATTTGAGCTCCTATCTGGTAGATTTCTGCTAGAAGAGGCTTGTCACTGTGGGTGGATCTTCATCCCAGTCCAAAGGTGTGTGAAGAGCAGTTTGAGCTCTGGTGGTCCATGCTTGCTGCTTGTTGGTGTCTGCTTGCTGCAGTTATTCCTCTCTGCTTGAGTGTATGGAAATAAGCAACTTCTTTTGCCATTGATGGGAGTTTCCCTTAGATTTGTGAGCTGAAAAAAAATCCTTGCTGTGTCTGCTTCTATGTTCATCCCAGAAACCTGGAGCTGACTACAACAGTGAATAACAATATTGAGAAGAGATTTCACATACATATTAATTACTTTTAATATTTCATTATTTATTATTTATTTTCTTGAGAGAGAAAGAGGGAGAGAGAAAGAGAGGAAGAGAGAATGGGCATGCCAGGGCCTCTAGCCACTGCAAAGGAACTCTAGACCACATTGTACTTCTGGCTTACATGGGCACTGAGGAATCATACCTGGGTCCTTTGGCTTTGCAGGCCAGTCTCTTAACCACTAATCCATCTACCTTCGTAATTCTTATTATGAGTGTATTGAAGTCTTTTGCATGTGTGAATCTGTGTGGTGTTCGTGTGTGTGCACACATATGTGTGTTAACGGAGTTCCAGAATAGCAAGGCAAAGGTATAGCGTGGTGTACCACAATGACAGACATGTTTGTTAGCTTGACTGTGAGCTAGAGGAATACTGATCACAAGGCACAAGGGTCTATAGTCATATAATACAGAGCCCTTTGGAAAAGGAGAACTTAGCTCTAGTGAAAAAGAATGATTCAGGAGTGTAAGACTTCATGTTAGATGGTAGAGCTATAGGATTCTACATTTATTTAATGCTGTTTGAAAACTTTTTCCAATTGAGAATACTTACCCCATCTGGCCTGCCATCTGAGGCTGTGACAATGAGAATGTAGCGATCAGTGCTCTCTCTGTCCAGGGGTTTCCCTAGGGTTAGAATCCCAGTACTAGTGGCAGAGAAAAAACAAAAGACAAAAGATGTAGTACATCTCAGTGAACATGTTTACTACAGAGATCTACTCTTTAGCTGGATTTAAAGATGCCTCCACTGGAGGTTTTCTTTCTTGCTCTCTCACTCTCTCCTTTGTTCATGTTCAATCCCACCATTACATTCTCTTGTCTTTATCCCCTCCCTACTGATTACCTTCCTCCCCACAAATGAAATATTGCAATTTTGATATAACCGTAGGGGAAAAGTAAATAAAGAACTGACAAAGAAAAATATTAACAATTGTAGGAGAGGAGATGGGAAGATGTCCCTGAAGTTAAAGTGCTTGCCATACAAGTATGAGGACCTGAATTTGGATTTTCAGCACTCACAGATAATGCCAGGCATGGTGGTATATGACTGTAATCCCAGCATTCAGGAGACAGTAACAGGAACTTGCTCGGTAGCTAGTCTAGCTAAATCAGTTTGCTCCATTTTAGTGCATGTCACTCTCAAACTAATATATATACATGTGCATACCACATACATACAGGTATCAAAAATTCTTAACAAAAATAATCTCAGAAGAGCATTATGGGGCTTTGCTTTTGTTTGTCCCCATTTCTTTTTTAAAATTACTTAATTTATTTATGAGAAAGAGAGAATGAGGGAGGGGGGGAGAGAATGGGAATGCAGAGCCTCTGGCCACTGTAAATGAACACATGCACCATCTTGTGCATCTGGCTTTATGTGGGTACTGGGGAATTAAACCTGAATCCCGTGGTTTTGCAGGCAAGTTCCATAACCGCTAAGCCATCTCCCATTTCTGACTCATGCTGGTCTTGAGGACAGAAGTAGAATTTGCAATTTGAAACCCTATTCTCTGTTGTAGAGGGAACAGAGCTATCCATCACTAAGAATTATACTCATCTAAACTTAAGAAGTAATGCACAATATTATACTCTGTTTCCTTTAACTCAGAACTCACATGAGGTACAAAGGGGTTGCATTCTTTGAAAATCTTAAAGCAAGGAAGAACCAAGTCACCTGAGGCAAAGATTAAAGCATGTACTAGAGTCTCAGAATCCTGGTATGGAAGTCTGATGGATATTTTCTCAGGAAACTGAGGCATTCAAAAGTGTATTGTAGACCACTGACAAATGTATAAATTCTAAATAAAATCATATACTTATGGCAAATCAGTTTTCAACTATGGTGCTGGAGCCATGTCACAGTAAAACAGAAGCCTTTCTCACAGATTTACCGTGAACTGGAAATATACATGCAAAAAAGATAAAGTACATTGCTCCTCATGTTAAGCAATAATTAAATAAAATTGGGTTAATCATTACAATTTAAGAAATAGTGCCAAAATACCTTAGGTGGAAAAAAGGGCCAGTATTTATGACTTGACATCATCAGTGGGTTGTTAGATGAGGTACCAAATGCATAAAAAATGGAAATAGCTATATTAAACCTATAACAATTTTGTGTATTAAAGAAATTATTAAGAAGGTGAAGATGGACATGGTGGCACATGCCTTTAATCCCAACACTCGGGAGGCAGAGGCAGTAGGATCTCCATGAGTTTGAGGCCACCCTAAGAATACAGAGTGAATTCCAGGTCAGCCTAGACTAGAGTGAAACCCTACCTCAGAAAAAAAAAAAAAGCTGAAAAACTAGTAGAAAAATGGAAAATATTTGCAAATCCTATATCTAATAAGCATCCTTTTCTGGATTACATAAAACAATAAAATCTAGCCCAAGGACAATTCAATAAGCAAAAAAAGGATCTGAATATTTTCCCAAATGATAGACAAAAAGCTCATAACAATGTGTTAAACATTATCATGCATCAAGAAAATGTGGAGGAAAGCAAGTGAAATATCCCTTCATATTGGTTGTCATTGGTGTAATTTTAAAAAAGTAAAACTCTGATAATAATGAAACTTGAAAATAACATGTGTTGGTAAAATGGGAGGAAATTTGAATCTTCACATATTGGTGGTGAGAATGTAAAATGATTCAGTAACTCTCACAATTCAGTGGTAAGGATGGAAGATGGTGAAGTCATTGTTTGAAATACAAAGTTATTCTCAAATAGCTAAGACACAGAATAACAATATGTCCTAGCAATTCTACTCTTCAGCATATACTGAAAATTAGCAGCCTGAAAACTTGTACTTAAACACACATGTATATGTTCATAGCAATATTTTTACAGTAATAAGAAAAGCTCAAATGTCTCAATTAATGCATGAGTGAAAAATTATTTTTATGCATGATGAAATATTATACAGAAGAGACAAAAACAAAGAACTGGTCATACTGCCAGACAGAAGGTCTTTGAAACATCAGGCTAAATGAAAGGAATCAGGCACAATATTTACAGTTTTTAATCTCTCTTAATTCTCATTCTCAGGTCACAACTCTACATTTTCTCTCTATAGATTTTTCCCATTCAGATACTACCTAAAAATGAAATGACACAGCAAATACAGCTTGTAACTAGCTTATTTCATTTAGCATTGTTATTTCATTAACATTGAATCATGTCTCCCCAATTCATTCCCTCTTATTAATGAATAAAACTCCATTGTATACACAAATGCCTATTTATTTCTTCATATATATATGGATATTTGAGTTTTTTCTATTTTTTGTCAGTATAAACATCTTCTAGGAAGATGATTGTGCTATTTTATGTAGATGTATGACTTTCATTTCTCATGAGTAGCTATGAATAGAATTTATGAGTTATATGTGGCCATGCTATTTAAACATTTGAGAAAAATTCCTAACTGCTCTTAAAATGTATGTTTTACATTCTCATTAGAAGCACCAGGATTCCAATGTCTTTATATTCTGGTTTTTATCTACTATTGTTTTTTCTTATACTGGTTCTTTGTACATGTGAATCGGCATATCTTTATATTTTAATTTGCATTTTTCTGATGACTAGAATGAGGAATGACATATTTCTATATTCTCATTATTGAGAATATGTTAGATACTTTATATATGTATTATATCTATATGCTGAAATGTCTCCTCAAATCCTCTGACCATTTGTAATTAGGGTCTTTTCTTTTTATTCTTGAGTTTGTTATGTGTGTTTTATACTTGATTATCATATATATTACTTAAGTTATAACAGTGTGTCAGTTGTCTTTCTTATCAATGATAGTGCCTCTTGAAATATACTTTACTTTAAAATTTTTGATGAAAACCAATACGTCTTCTTATGAGTTATTTGTGAATTTTATGTAAAAAGTATATTTCCTAATTCATATAATGATTTCTTTCTGTGTTTTCTTCTATGAGTTACATAGCTTTATCTCTTCTGTTGAGGCCTGTGTTCCATTTTCAGTTAATTCTTGTGACTAGTGTTAGTCAGAGATTCAACTTTATTCTCTCCATGTCCTCTCAAAAAAAGCTGCTCACTGAGAAGTTTATGCCTGACTAATCAGATAAACCCTTCTCAGGTAGCAATGGATCCCAAGGATCAAGGGTTACATCTGGATTCTTTGGTCTATTATAACAGTAACACTTCTATAGACCTTAGTAAAAGTATTTATAAAAGGTAGATAATTTATGAATTTGAATTTATGATTCTGATGTTCATATAGGAAAAAATTCAGATTGTCAGGGTGTTCCAGTATTTAAAAATATTTATTTATATGAGACAGAGAATGACTATGAGTATGCCAGGGCCTCTTGTGGCTGCTAATGAACTCCAGATGTATGCACCAATTTTGTCTGTCTGGCTATACATGGGTACTATAGAATCAAACAAGGAAGGAAGGCTTTGCAAAGAAGCTTCTTTAACCTCTGAGCCATCTCCCCAGCCTGACTTTCTATTTCTAAATAAATATTATTTTCTCATTTTTGAAATTCAAGTGTGTGGAGGACACTGTTACTGTCTACCTCTGGTTTCTTAGGTATAGCTCATTTTCTGTTATAAAATCCTGTTCAGTGTGAAATTGTAAGTACCCTTCACAAGATTAAGTGGTCTATGCATGGCTCTCTTGGTTTGCAGGAGCCACCACATGTTCCAAAGACTGCAGAATATCACACCTCAAAGTAGGTCTTTGACATACTGCTTTTGACCACCTGAGAACACAGTGGTGAAGCATGTGATCTCTGGAAATCAAAATGCTTTCTTCAAGGCCAGATACCAGTCCTCTCAATAACTATGATTGAAATAATCTCATATGTATTCAGAAGGCAAGGGAAAATGATGTTGATGTACCTCAGAGACCTTAAGCATGAATGTTATTATTTCTTTTCTTTTTTTTTTTTCTTTTTTTTTTTTTTTGGTTTTTTGAGGTAGAGTCTCACTGTAGCCCAGGCTGACCTGGAATTCACTCTGTATTCTCAGGGTGGCCTTGAACTCACAGCAATTCTCCTATCTCTGCCTCCGAGTGCTGGGATTAAAGGCATGTGCCACCATGCGCCACCATGCCTGGCTTCTTTTTTTTTAATTCATGTCTAGGAAACCAGAAGCAAAGGATGGACTTTTATTTCCATTTAAGTGTGTATGTAACATACTTGCTAATAAGGTTTGCTTTGAATTAACAAGTTGGTGCTATTTCTCTTGGAAGAAATGCCTTGTCATTGTCAGTAGTAACAACTTTAAAGGCATCTAATTTGTCCCAAATCATGCCTGTAAAGAAAATATTTCCACCTCAGGGGATTTTACTTTGGAAAAATGTCTAAAAAAATAAAAACTATCTCCTGGGTGAGATTTCTGGGTTCATAATAGCCTTTCCAGCATTCATTAACATTCATAGAAAAAAAAAGTAAAATAAAGCCACAAACAGCTGAAAGTCTCTGAATCGAAGTCTATTCTCTTGTTAATTGTTAAACATTAGAAATGGGGGAGAGAATTAGGTTATAAAAGATTTCCTTTGTAACTTACGTTTCTGAAAGATTAAAAACTCGCTGAGGATCTCCATTCTCAATGGCGTATGTCACTGGGTCCCCCTCTCGATCAGTTGCCTTCAGAAAGAAAACACAATTCAATTACCAACTACTTCTCGAAAGGTGATACTAATAATGACAATAAAGATTAAAGTATGGACTACTAGGTTGAGTAAGGAATTTCCCAATGAATCTAACATTTCTGAAAATATAGTCGTATGTGGTGGGAAAAGGTCTTAATTATTTAAATAATTTAATTTAATAAACTTATTTTATTTTGTACACATCTACATTTGCAATTTAAATATATATATATATATATATATATATATATATATATAGGGCTATAGGAATAATTGATTAAATATAAGCATCTTATTTAAACACTTTTCTTCCTGATCAAATCATATTAGAATAATATACAAGTCATTACAGTTTTCTAAGGATCCTAAATGGAAGTCAGAGTGCCTAAGTTATCAATTAGGCCATTCTTATCAATTAATTACATGACTTTTTAAATTTCTTATTTTACAAATTAAGGAACTACAATAATACAACTCAGGCTAATACATTTTGTTTATCATAAATTTTCAATAAACAATAATTTTTTGTTGGTGGTATTTACTCTCCTTCCTAAGTTGGTTAAGAGCAAACATATAGCTTCTTATATTGAATCCTGGGTCACTCTTCTCCAAAATAGAGTCAATTACATCTTGTGGCACTAACTATACAGTTTGACTCTTAAAAGCTTTTGATAATCTCTTTTATCTATAGGACATTAAATCCCCAAATGGAAGTCATGGGTGAAGAAGGAAATGTAGATATATATGAAGTCTGTGAGAGGGATTTGTGTGGCATGACAGAAGAGATTATCACGCAAGTTGAGATGAATTTCATTTGGATGTACAGCCTTGGTAGAGATACTAGTACTGTTCTAGGCAGGGAACTGGAAATGGGCAGACATTCATACTTACACAGGATAAACAGTCACTTTCCTAGCCAATCACATCACAGTATGCAATCATTTTCCACTTGGGCAGAAAGGTTGTGTCTCCCACATGTGCTACATAGCCTGGTCATGGGATATTCCTCTGACTGCCACTGACCAATGATGATCAGAATTATCTAGGGCCATGCACTCTCCAGGTTCCAGGGACAACCAAACAGTAAAAGTTTCTTTAAGAGTAAACTACTGAATATTTACTATATTCCAGTTTTTGTGAGCAAAGCTTTGTAGGGTTATGTAATCTTCCTTCTCCATGACCAATTTTCTTTTACCTGGACCCTTCAATGTCATGTTCTATGTGTTTCTGACATTACTAATATAATCTTCTCATTTCCTTTTGCATAATTTCTCTTCATTTATGAATTGTTTTATTTTAGTTTGCTGCAATGTTTGGACCTTCACTATTTTCCAGTCAAATGCTCTACCAGAAGTATTTTGTACTTCTTCCAAGAACATAGCTTTAAATAGTAATTTTGTATTGAAGATTCTCATATCTCTCTCTTCCTTTCCTCTCTCTCTTTGTCTAATCCATCTTTTTAAAAAAATTTTTATTTATTTATTTGAGAGCGACAGACACAGAGAGAAAGACAGATAGAGGGAGAGAGAGAGAATGGGCGTGCCAGGGCTTTCAGCCTCTGCAAACGAACTCCAGACGCGTGCGCCCCCTTGTGCATCTGGCTAACGTGGGACCTGGGGAACCGAGCCTTGAACCGGGGTCCTTAGGCTTCACAGGCAAGTGCTTAACTGCTAAGCCATCTCTCCAGCCCTAATCCATCTTATTTTCAAAGTTTTAAACAGAATTCCTTAGCCCCCATTATGAATGAAACACTGTTTCAGTTTGAAAAACTAAACTCCCAAATCCTGCTTCTTCTCATCCATATCAACTTACAAAGTAACAATAACAATAAGAAAGAAGCTAGCAGAACTGTGTGTTCACTCCTGATGTGAAACTGTAGCTTTTAATAAATTGATAGTCTTTACTAATATATTTCAGTATGAATTAAAACATACATTCTATTTATATGGAGTTATAATATTTTGTGTTTTCATTCCAATATAGTTGTCACATTTTAAAATAAGTTTAAAAGGCAGTTTATTCAATATAACAAAAGTATAAATTATGTATATATACATATATTTATACATATACATATATATACATATGTATATATATACACACATATATATAATTCTGAAATATGTGAATGCATCTAAATATAGGACAAAAAGAAATGTGGTTCAAATTATAACTGTGTTGAAAGTAGCACATGAGCCTGGAGTGGTGGCACACGCCTTTAATCCCAACACTCAGGAGGCAGAAGTAGGAGAATCACCCTGAATTTGAGGCTACCCTGAGACAATTCCAGGTCAGCCTGGACCAGAGTGAGACCCTACCTTGCAAACCAAAAAAAAAAAAAAGAAAAGAAAAGAAAAGAAAGTAGCACATGAGAAGGATATACCTTCAAAACACCTCTTTTTCATTTCAGTATAGGTAAGGATTAATTATCTTTTGCTTAGGAGGCCAACTGAAATGTGCTTGACTAAGAAGGCATAGAGTATCTCCTTATAATGTTCATTTCCAACATGTGTTTAGGGCTGGAGAGATGACTCAGCAGTTAAGATGCTTGGCTGCAAAGCCTAACAACCCAGGTTTGACTCACCATCCCCCACATAAAGCCAGATGTACAAAGTGGCACACGCAACTACAGGCCCTGGCATGTCAATTCCCTCTTTTCTCTTTCTCTCTATCCTCTCCTTGAAAATAAATAAAAATATTTTTTAAAAACAAATAAATAGTATTTTAATATAAGTGTACATTCACTCAGATGTGAATAGTGGTCAAAAGTGAGCCATCAATATTTATTTGTTGTACACAGGGTAACCTCTGTAAACCAGAAATCTTAAGAAACATATCTAGACACTTTTGTAAATTAATATTGTACAGAATTGGTACTGTCAGAACATAAAGAAACTTAATCCAGTCTAAATTAGATCTGCAATTTACTCCTATATTTTCCTATAGTTCTTATAATTTTCTAAAATTCCATATAACATACATTGTATTGATTTTCTTCCTTCCCTTCTAGAATATAAATATCATAAAATTAGAAGT
Organism: Jaculus jaculus; assembly: GCF_020740685.1. NCBI lineage: Eukaryota > Metazoa > Chordata > Mammalia > Rodentia > Dipodidae > Jaculus > Jaculus jaculus. The sequence goes on from NC_059119.1 coordinate 207,551, forward strand.
GAGGGCAGGGGAGATGGCTCAGCAGTTAAGGCACTTGCTAGCAAAGCCTGCCAGACTAGATTTGATTCTCCAGTATCCACATAAAGCCAGATGCACAAAGTGTCATATGCATCTGAAGTTTATATGCAGTGGCAAGAGGTCCTGGCATACTCCCCTGCCTCTTTGCAAGCAAATAAGTAATTTAAAACATTTAAACAAGAAATTAGAAATTGTATCTACTTAATTTAGTGATATGTATAATTTTTCCACTGTAGAATTTAAGTCCAGTTGGAGAGTTGTCCTTATATGTATACCAGTACACTTTCTACCAGGTAAATCGGATTACTATAACACTCTTCTTAGGCTACAGCTACATGGTACCATTTTAGACCAAAGCCACACATCTGCCTCCCCAACAACCTTGCATCACTCTCCTGGACAATTTGTTGTTCTACTTCTACACACCCTATAAACTGACAGGTATTTGCTGCACATACAGTAGCACTTTACTCAGACATGCTGTTAGGATCTCAAGGCCCCCACAGAATCCAGAAAATGAAATGAGACATATCACGCCAGCCCCTACCTCTAATAGCTGCCATTCTACCAGCACCACATATCTGGGACCCACTGAATAACTTCACCCTGGCTCAACCCTTGAAAATTAAATTATTCCCTGCTATACCTGATGTGTGCTGTAGTACTCCTGCCCAGCACACTCAAAAGGCCATATTCCTGTCCTATGAAGACAAACAGAGAAATCACTGATAAAATGTAGGTACACTACACTGTCCATGCCTAAATCCACTGGATTATCCACACCAGGTGCCACCTCCCACAGCTGAATGTACCACATATGCTTGGGTTGTAGTATTTATACCCTTCCTGGCCTCTTGAAATGCTTTGACACACCATTCCCAAGGCCATCAACTTCAGTAGCTATACAGCGATTGTACCACCATTTCCAGCTGAAACCCAAGCCCAAGTAACCTACCACCTCTAAGACATCTCTTTAGGAAAAAATATTTTTTCTATGAATGCTCTTATGAATTGATACAGACAGCTTATTGAACAGATGGGTTATGTTGTGCTTTAAAAGTAAAATATCCCCCATAGGCTCATATGTTTGAACATTTGGTCCCCAGCTCATGACATTGTTTGGGAAGGTTGAGGGTGGTGGAACTCTAAGGAGGTGGAGCCTTCCAGGAAGAAATGAATCCCTAGTGGTGGGACTTGAAGATTTATGACATGTTCCACTTTCTTCTTGTCTTTTTCTTCCTAAATATGGGTACAAAGTGACCAACTAACTTCCTGCTCTTGATGCCATATCTTCCTTGCTATGATGTAAAGAAGTTTTGTCAAACAGTGAGCCCAAATAAACCCTCTATTCTTTAATTTATTTTTTGTCATGACAATGAATACAGTAACTCATACAGGCAAATATAAGTTCAATGATGAAAACATTATAAATATGATGTTTCTAAGAAAACACAATATTCTTTGGCAATAAACTCAAATTTAGAAATTGATAAAATGTTTGGAAAATAGTTCATAAAAACTGCTCACAAGGAAACACAATGATATACAAGAGAATACAAATAACATGTAACATTATTAATTATAAAAATGAGAAATTCAACAAAGAGATGACATAAAGAAATAAAACAAAAGTTTCAGAACTGTGTAACTCAATAAGTCAGATTAAAGGTGAAACAAGCCTCTCAACAAATTAGATCAAGCAGGAGGAAGACTGTGAACCTGAAGGAAGGACTTCACTTATGCAATCAGACAAAAAGAAAGTTTTTAGAAAATTAAAAATAATGAACAAAGTTTCAAACATGAATGTGACATAATTTTATAAACAATGTTTCAAATTATGAGAATCTAGAAGATGAAGAGAAGGAAATTGACATAGAAGACCCATACAATGAATAAATACCTGGAAACTTGGCCATTCTGGGACATTTGGGTCCCTAGGAGGTACACAATAAAATATCTTACTAAAGCATACTGCAGTCAAACTGTCCAATTCTAATAATGAGAGAAAAAAATAAAAACAAAAAATTTATGTCTTCAGTAAAATTTAAGTGAACTGAATTAGAGTAAAAGTAGAAAAAATATTATAGGGAAAGGGAGAAAGTATTGAAGCATTCAAAGTTCCATCCTGCAGACATGAACAAGAAATAAAGATTTTCAAATAGAGACCAAATTAAACTAAGGAAACTTATCACCATCAGCTGTATTATTCAAAGCTGCTTAATAAACTTCATTCTCTAAAAAGTAAAGAAATAATATTGTCATGATAAGAGGTGATACTGTGAAATCTGTTAGAAGGGCTGGAGAGATGGCTTAGCGGTTAAGCACTTGCCTGTGAAGCTTAAGGACCCCGATTCGAGGCTCGACTCCCCAGAACCCACGTTAGCCAGATGCACAAGGGACGCACACATCTGGAGTTCGTGTGCAGTGGCTGGAGGCCCTAGCATGCCCATTCTCTCTCCCTCTTTCTATCTGCCTCTTTCTCTCTCTGTCTGTCGCTCTCAAATAAATAAATAAAAATTACAAAAAAAAAAGAAATAAAAACTACATATACATAAACATATATACTCTTAAAAAAATCTGTTAGAAAAGCAAATACATCAAAGAGAAACAGAGCCAAATTTAATAACCATGAGAAAACACAACAGAAAAAAATCTACAAATATAAGCGAGAGAGGAAGAGGAAGATATAGATAAAACAACCAGAAAATTTTTTAAATTCAGGACTCAGTCTTTATATGTCAATAACAACACATGTAAAAAAATTAAATTCCTCAGTTAAAAGACTCAGATTGTGTGAATGGAAAAACAATGGAAATACGAGAACCAAAATTATTCTGTCAGCAAGAAACTGACTTCACAAAAAAAAAAAGAGACTGAAAATAAAGGGATATAAAAAGATACTTCATTGAACAGAAACCAATAGAGAGCAGTAATTGATATATGTATATAAAATAAAACAGTTTAAGTCAAAAACTTTGAAACTAGAAAGAAAAGTCATTATAGAGCAAATAAGGAATCAATTCAACAGTACATATAACACTTACATTGACATGTTCTCAAAAGTACAAACAGTAGATCTACAGACAGATCAGTTTGGAACTTCAAGACCTCACTTTTATAAAAGGGTATCCAAGCCAAAGTATCACCAAAGAAGCACTGGAATGAACTTAGATCATAGACCAGATAAGCATAACAGAAATTCACAGAATGTATCATTTCAAATAGCATCTGAAGATGCGCATTCTCTCATAAGCACATAGAAAATTCCCCAGGACAGATGGTGTGTCAAAATAACTTCAATAAATTATAAAACTCACAAATCATCGTAGGTCCTCAGCTTCAGGATCCCTTGGGCCAGAGGGCATGTGCACAATATGAATAGGCCAGAGTTCCCAATTCATTCCCCACCTCCCAGTTCCCTGGCCCTGGCACTCCTGTTGCTGGTGTGGGGTGGCCTGGACACTGCATGCATGCTGGGAAGCAGGTCTTTTGCACCAGCTTCAAATCTTAACCTGATATTGTAGCTGAAAAAGGAGATGGAAACAATGTAGCAAAAGATACCAGAAAACAAAAATCAAATAGTTTTTTAAAAACCTCTTTAGAAGCTCTCACTAAAAAAGTCACTCATGTATTAAGACAGAACCTCTGAGTGGGAAAACAAGACAGAAGAAATTTTGGGAGACCAAACACTTGGCTATGTTTAAAAAAATCATACAAATAGAATATGAGGGAACTGTGGGTTACTCTAAAATTACCAAACGCCTGAATCATGACTATACTACAAGGGGAAAAAAGTCCAGGCCAGAGGCATAGAGAACATATTCTACAAAATTATCGAAGAAAATTTTCCCAATCTTACAAAAAAAAAAAATAAGGCCCATCCTGATACAAGAAGTTCACAGAATACCAAACAGATAAGGACCAAAGAAACTCTCCAATTCATATAATTGTTCAAACTCTAAACAATAAAAACAAAGAGAAAGTGCTAAAAGCAGAAAGAGAGAAACAACTCACTTCAGACACAGTCAGTTCCATCAGAATTACCTCAATTTCTCAATGGAAACCATGAAATCCAGAAGTACCCCAATTGGAGCACCTCAAAGATTAAAAAAGAAAACCACTATGGCTTCCAACCTTAACTACTGTACCAAGCAAAAGTATCCTGCATAATAAATGGTGAAAGGAAAACTTTCCATGATAAAAGTCAGCTCTATGATTATGTGAACACAAATCCAAACCTACAGAGAATACCTTACGGAATAATACACACAGAAGAATGAAACAACCAATTTCAAATGCCTACAAGATAAGAACACAATAAACTAGAGGAGGCTCAAAACAGTACAAAGCCCAAGAAAGCATTAAACCCCTCAAAGCACCCCATCATGGCAGGGATTAAATTGAACCTCACATTTATAACCTTAAGTATTAATGGTCTTAACTCACCCATCAAAAGATGAAAGTTATTAGGGTGGGTCAGTAAAATGGAATCTTCTATCTGATATCATCAAGAAACCTAACAAACCACTAAAGCAGACACCTCCACAGGATGAAACAATGGAAGTTGATAATCCAAGCAAATAGAAATAATAAACAAGCAGGTGTTGCTATATTAATGTCTGATAAAGTGGACTTCAAACCAAAAGAAATCAAAAAGGACAAAGAAGATTAAGGTCAGTCTTCATCATACTCTCTCCAGGGTCTTGTGATTCAGGTGTTCCCTCTAAGGGTCTGGTAAAGGTTCAACCATTTGGTCTGTCTTTTAGGATGTAGAATTGTATGGCACCATTGCCATTTGGGTCCAGTTTTGTGTCCCCCACCCCCTCCCTCTTCCTCCCCTCCCTCCCCATCCACCTTATTGTACAGTCTTTGAGATGCTGATATCCAGAGACACAGAGATTCACAAGACCTCATTACTGAAGCAGACCTAAAATGAACCCAGCATGGCTCAGGGAAATTTGCAGAAGAGGGGGTGGAAAGAATGTCAGAGCCACATGTTGGGTCATTATACACAGAAACATTGTCTCCTACCTATAAATGGTGGCTAACCCCATGACACATTACCCATATTCCCCATCTAGGAGGGTCCCTGCGGAGGGGGGAGGACAGGGAGAATGCTAACAATGGTACCAATATGGCTGTATTCACTGAATACAAACTAATTTTTTTTAAAAAAAGGACAAAGAAGGCCACTTCTTACTCATCAAGGGAATGATCCAACATGAGGACATCATAATAATAAATCAATATGTGCCAAACACAGGTGCATCACAGTTTATAAAACCAAACTTACTTTACAACAAAACAGAAATAAACACCAACACCATCATATTGAGGACTTCAATACTCCACTATCATCAATAGATAGATCATCAAACAGAAAATCAACAGAATAATAAGGGAGCTCAACAACATGATATATCAACAAGAGCTAATGGACATCTACAGAACATTCCCCTCCAATTCTACAGAATACATATTCTTTTCAACAGCCCATGGAACCTTCTACAAAACAGACCATATATTAGGCCATAAATTATTCCTCCATAAATACAGGAAAGCTAATGTAACTTCCCGCTTCATATCTGATCACAATGCTTTACAGCTAGAAATTAACAAGAGTGTTGGTGGGAATGCAAATTTGTACAATCACTATGGAAGTTAATATGGACGTTCCTGGAAAAGGTGAATATAAAACTACCAACTGATCCAGTTATTCCCTTACTGGGCATTTACTCTGAATGCTCCATGCTTCACTGCAGAGATATTTGTTCAACCATGTTTATAGCTGCTCAATTCATAATAGCTTATATGTGGGTCCTGGTTATGAATGTTTTGACTTGTATGTGAGTTGGAGTAAAAATCGTTAGGAGAGGCCAGTAAGCTAGAAAAGGGCTATAATGGAGGGAGGAGAGGGGAGGATTTAAGGGGAAGGTATTGTATATATGTAAGTAGATTAACAGATTACTGAGGGTGGAATGGGCTAAATGAGGTCAGGGAAAGAGATTGAGTAAAAGAAGTGTGAGGGAGGGTAATCAAAATTCAAGATATTGTGAATAAGGTATATGGAAACCTACTATTTTGGGACAGTGCACACCCCGAAGCCATAGATGGTTATTAGAAATATTTCAGTGCTTCTGGGTAAGATGGTGGCATAGGAGCCACACCAAACCAGCATAGGGAGGGATTTAAGCAAAACCCTAGCAAAAAACACTCTTCTTCTGAAAAGTGAAGGAGTATAGGTTATTCTTAGACACAGTGAAGAAGCCAGAGCAACCAAGATACACCAGAAAGGAGGAAAAGGGCATGATCCATGTGATCTGGGCACCCACTTGGCACCACCCTACCAAGAGTGCCAAGCAGAGGCAGTAGCAGAGACCAAACAAAAGAATTTTTCAATTTCATCAGCTTCCTTGCAAAGTTAAGAAAACAGAAGTAAAGACAGCTGAGATCAACCAAAGAGCTACTGAAAGGGATAGAGGTGGAACTTTGTGAGCAACTTCAGAAGTCTGAACTCCCCCACACTGCACCATCAGAACCAGGAACCTCTAGCAATCAGATCCCAGTGCACCACAGCAAGCAGAGCTGAGCAGAGGTCCAGCTCCACAGGACAACACAGAAGAAGTGAGGTGGGCACTCAGCATTGGTGAGATTGGAAGCCACCCCAAAAGGTAATGAGGCAGATTGAAAACAAAAAACAAAAAACAAAAACAAAAACAAAAAACAGGTACATAGGCCTGCATTGAAAGTGCTAATCTTTCTTTCCTTGTCAGGGCACATTATGGGTAATATATTCTTAGTTGGCTTTACCATTCTCAAATAACCTATATTTAGGGGTTGAATTTTGTTGCCTTTAGTGCTTTCATATTAATAGGGTCCTTGTCTTTTGATTCTATCATTAATAAGGCAGGCTCTGATCCAGATCCAGGTTGACCTGGAACCCAATGAAGAACAGAAATCTCTACCTCCCAGATGACAAGATTAAGGGTGTAGAACAATACAAATCCTTAGGGAATTTGGCTTTATAAGACTATCTGTTTGTTTTAATCACCACAGTTTCATACTTAGTGCTAATTTTTATTGACTGTATGTTGCTTGGTTGAAGTTTAGAATTTGCCAGTAAATTGTTCCACCAAGTCCACTAGAATATTTTCTAAGCAAGTAAACTCAACACATAGTATCCCTTCTGCAGCTGGACTGGGGTGCAAGACTGCACCTGGCACTCAGAACACATATCCTGAGCGCATAGAGAGGTGGGCCACCACCTCTGGGAACACTCTGAACTCATATCCTGAGCACACAGAGAGGTGGGCCGCCTCCTCTGGGAACACTCTGAACTCATATCCTGTGGGCCGCCACCTCTGGGAACACTGCAGACAAGTAGAAAACCCACGCATTAAATCAATTCAGGATGCACAAGTTGCTACACTGTAGTACAAGAAATTCAAAGATTCAAGACAATACAGTCCCATCAAAAATTATAAATCCATCGGAATTGATCACCAGTGGGACTCTTCTAGATGAAATGCCTGACAAACACTTCAAGAAAATGATGGTATCTATGCTCAAAGAAATCAGAGAAGAAATGAGGGGAATCAAAGAAAAAAACAAAACAAAGGAATTAAAGAAGAAAACAAACTTCTGAATGAGAACACAGGAGACCACCTTTATGAAATAAGGAGGGCATAAGAAGGCATGAGTAAGGAAATAGAAATACTGAAGAAAAACCAGGCTGAAATCCTAGCTCTGAATAGAGTCAGAAAACAAACAAACAAACAAAAAAACGCTGTGGAAAGTCTCACCAGTAGAATGGATGAAGATGAGAACAGACTATCTAAACTAGAAGACCAGATGACATACCTAATACAGTCCAACAAGAGAAAGACAAGCTAAAAGCAAGGTATGACTGGGAATTTCAAGATATGAGGACCACTATGAAAAGATCAAACATAAGAATTTAGGGCATAATAGAAGGAGAAGTTCAATCCAGAGGCTTAGTAGGTGTTTTCAACAAAACCATAGAAGAAAAATTTCCCCAAATTGGAAAAAAAAATGCCAATATAGATACACAAAGCTTTAGAAGACCAAACAAATGCAACCTGGAAAGAACCTTTCCTCGCTATGCTTATAATTAAACTAGTAAACACACAAACCAAAGAAAATAAAGTGAAGCAGTTAGAGAGAAAAAGCAAATCACCTACAAAGAAAAGCCCATCAGAATAACTTCAGATTACTCAACCCAACTTTAAAAGCCAGAAGTGCTTGGAATGATATATTCCAAGTTCTAAAAGATAGTTGTTGACCAAAATGACTTTATCCTGCAAAGCTATCTATCCATATTGGTGGAGAAATAAGGACATCTCACAACAAAAACAGGCTAAAGGAGTTTATGACAACTAAACCAGCTCTATAGAAAATACATGAAGGAATTTTTAATGTTGAAGAGAAAAGCAAAACACACACAGGAATAAATAGGAAAAAATAAACCATACTCAAATAACAGTTAAAACAAATGAGTAAAGGGAAAACAGGAGACACTACAAAATAAGAAGAATGGCAAGAATAAATGCATGCTTTTCAATAATAACTTAATATCAATGGCCTCAATGCACCAACCAAAAGACACAGGCTTGCAGACTGTATAAAAAGTCAGGATACTGCCAATTTTGCCTCCAGGAAACTCATCTCTCAATAAAAGATAGACACTGTCTTAGGGTGAAAGGATGGAAAATGGTAATTCAAGCAAATGGGCCTAGGAAACAATCAGGGGTTGCTATCCTAATATCTGACAGGATAGACCTCAAACCAACATTAGTGAGGAAAGAAAAAGAAGGTCATTTTATACTGATTAAAGGAACACTCCAATAGGAGGACATTACAATCCTAAATATAGATGCATCTAACAAGGGGCTCCCCATTTCATCAAACAAACACTATTTGACTGAAGTTCACAGATAATATCAAACACAATTGTAGTGGGTGACTTCAATACCCCACTCTCATCCATTGACAGGTCATCCCAGCAAAAAATAAACAGAAAGACATCTGAATTAAATGATGTCATGGAACAAATGGACCTAACAGATATCTACAGAACATTCCATCCAAATGCTGCAAAATATACAATTTTTGCAAAAGCACATGGAATTCTCTAAAATAGACCTTATGTTAGGACACAAAGCAAATGTCAACAAATACAGGAAAATTAAAGTAATCCCTTGTAACTTATCTGACCACAAGGGGATTAAACTGCAAATCAGGATCAAGAAAAGCTACAGAGCATACAGAAACTCATGGAGAAAAAAATAGTGCACTATTGAATGATCAATGGGTCGTTGGAGAAATCAAATATGGAATCAATAAATTCATAGAATCAAATCATGATGATAATACAACATACAAAAACTTTTGGGATACAATGAAGGTAGTCCTAAGGGAGAAATTTATAGCTCTAAGTGCCTATGTTAAGAAATTAGAAAGTTCACAAATAGATAATTTAATGCTTCATCTTAAGGCCTTGGAAAAAGAAGAACAAGGCAAATCGAAAATCAGTAGACCAGAAGAAATAAAAGATTAGGGCAGAAATTAATTAAATAGAAACCAAAAAAAACCACCACCACCACCAACAACAAAAATCTAAAGAATCAATGAAACAAAGAGTTGCTTCTTTAAAAGGATAAACAGCATTGATAAACCCTTATCAAATTTGACCAGAAAAAAGAGAGAAGAAACAAAAATTAATAAGTTTGAGATGAAAAAGATACCATTACAACAGATATCATAGAAATTCAAAAAATTATAAGGACATACTTTAAGACTATATCTGCCACTAAGTTTGAAAATATGGAAGAAATGGATGATTTTCTTGATTCATATGACCTACCAAAATTAAGTCAAGCTGAGATAAACCATTTAAATGGACCTATAACAAAAATGGAGATCTAAGCAGTTATAACAAGTCTTCCAACTAAAGAAAGTCTGGGACCAGATGGATTCACTGGTGAATTTTACCAGACCTTCATGGAAGACCTAACACCACTGCTTCTCAAACTTTTCCATAAAATAGAAAAGGAAACCAAACTCTTTCTATGAAGCCAGCATCACCCTCATTCCCAAACCATACAAAGACAGAACAACAAAGGAAAACTGCAGACTAATCTCCCTCATGAACATAGACGCAAAATTTCTGAACAAAATATTGGCAAACAGAATACAATAATATATCAAGGGGCTGGAAGGATGGCTTAAATGTTAAGGTGTTTTCCTGCAAATCCAAAGGACCCAGGTTCGATTCCCCAGGACCCACATTAGCCAGATGCACAAGGGGGCACACCTCATCTGGAGTTTGTTTGCAGTGGTGGAGGCCCTGGTACACCCATTCCCTCTCTCTCTCTCTCTGAAATAAACAAATAAAAATAAAATGTTTTAAAAAAGAAAAAAAAGAATATATCAAAAAGATTATCACCCAGACCAAGTTGGCTTTATCCCAAGGATGGTTCAACATATGCAAATTGATAAATGTTATACATCATATAAATGGACTGGAAGACAAAAATCACATGATCATCTCAATGGATGCATAAAAGACGTTTGACAAAAATCCAACATCCTTTAATGGTAAAAGTATTACAGAAACTGGGACTACAAGGAAAATATCTCAACATAATATTTATATTAATTATGACAAACCAACAGCCAACATAATACTAAATGGAAAAAAAAAACTTGAAGCTTTTCCACTAAATTCAGGAAAAAAACAAGGGTGCCCATTGTCCCGAATTTTATTTAGTATAGTATTGGAAGTCTTAGCTATAGCAATAAGGCAAGAGACACTCATAAAAGGGATACAAATTGTAAAGGAAGAGATCAAATTATTATTATTTTCAGATGATATGATTCTATACACAAAAGATCCTAGAATCTCTACCACCAAACTGTTAGAGTTGATAAACACTTTTAGCAACATAGCAAGATACAAAGTAAATACACAGACATCAGTAGATTTCCTATATACTAACAATAAACATGAGGAGGATGATATTAGGGAATCTCTCCCATTCACAATTGCCTCAAAAAAATAATAATAAAGTACCTTGGAATAAAGTTAATCAAGGAAGTGAAGGATCTTTATGAGAACTTTAAAACACTCAAGTGACAAATTACAGAAGACACAAGGAAATGGAAAGACATTCCATGTTCTTGGATTGGAAGAATCAATATTGTGAAAATGTCAATCTTACCAAAAGTAATCTACACATTTAATGCAATCTCCATTAAAATTCCAATGACATTCTTCACAGAAACTGAAAAGGCAATACTAAAATACATTTGGAAGCACAAAATCCTCGAATAGCCAAAACAATTTTGAGCAACAAAAATAAGGTTGGTGGCATCACCATACCCAATTTTAAGGTATATTACAAAGCCATAGTAAGAAAAAACAGCATGGTATTGGTACAAAAACAGACGTGTAGATCAATGGAACAGAATAGAGGACCCAGATGTTAATCCAGGCAGCTAGAGCCATCTGATTTTTGACAAAAATGCCAAATATATTCATTGGGGAAAAGACAGCCTGTTCAACAACTGGTGGTGCGAAAACTGGATATCTATATGTAGAAAGATGAAAATAGATCCTTGTCTTTCTCCATGCACAAGAATCAAATCCAAGTAGATCAGGTGCCTTAATATCAGACCTGAAACTCTGAAATTGCTCAAAGAAAACATAGGAGAAACCCTTCAACATATTGGCATAGGTAATGACTTTCTGAATATAATCCCAATTGCTCAGAAAATAAAACCACTAATCAAACACTGGGATTGCATAAAATTACAAAGCTTTTGTACAGCAAAAGACACTGTGAATAGAGCAAAGAGACAACCTACAGAATGGGAGAAAATCTTTGCCAGCTACACATCTGGCAGGGGATTAATATCAAAAATATACAAAGAACTGAAAAAAAACAGAACAATAAGAAATCAAACAACCCTATTAAAAAATGCTATGGAACTAAATAGAGATTTATCATTGGAAGAAATACAGATGGTATATAAATATCTAAAAAAGTGTTCTACATCCTTAGCCATCAGGGAAATGCAAATTAAAACTACTCTGAGATTCCATCTCTCTCCTGTCAGAATGGCTACCATCAAGAAAACAAATGATAATAAACATTGCTGAGGATGTGGTAAAAGGGGAACCATTCTGCACTGCTGGTGGGAATGTAATATGGTAAAGCCATTGTGGAAATCAGTGTGGAGGATCTTGAGACACCTAAAAATAGATTTGTCATATGATCCAGCTATAGCACTCCTAGGCATATATCCTAATGGTTCTTTTCACTACATTAGAGATGCTTGCACAACCATGTTTATTGCTGCTCTATTCCCCATAGCTAGACAGTGGAAACAGCCTACATATCCATCCACAGATGAATGGATAATAAAGATGTGGTACATTTACACAATGGAGTTTGTTCAGTGGTAAAGAAAAAATGGAATTATGAAATTCCATAGGAAATGGATGGATCTGGAAAGTTTTATACTAAGTGAGGTAACCCAGGCTTAGAAAGCCAAGCATAGCATGTTCTCTCTCATATATGGATCATAGCTACAAATGTACAGACTTGTGTATGAACTAGAACCAAAAATCAGTAGCAGAGGCCCATAAGCTAGAAAAAGGCTACAAGGGAGGGAGGAAAGGAAAGGACTTTAGGGGATGGTATTGTATATATGTAAGTAGAAGAACAGATTTACTGGGAGGGAAGAGGCCTAATCTAAGTCAGGGGAAGAGATTTTATAAAAGAAGAGTGGGTGGAGGGTCAATCAAAATTCAAGATATTCTGAATAAGACATATGAACATCTACTTTCTTGAATAATAGCAGTACAGAAGCCACAGATTGTTACTAGAAAATTTTCAATGTTGGGGATGGGATACCTTCCAGTGAGTTGTTGGCTAGGGAGGTTCCTGTTGCCTCCAAAACATTATAGGCTATTCCAAGGCCCTTGGTTTTCTGTGAGAAAGAGATGCTAAGACCCTATTGCTGAAGACTTCACATGCCTGAGCAGCAAAGTCACTGAGAAATCAAGGTGGTGCTAAGCAGAAAACATTTTCTCTGTAGCCCAGCCAACTGAAAGCTCAAAAAAGGTGCACTGTATGCAGGCTTATGGGAGACAAAAGTCATCTGGGGTGAAAACAATGGACAATGGAAGCCTCAAGTTTGGCCAGACAGGCCAAATGACTGAATGAATGTAATAGTGGCATGTCTGCTCTGGAGGAAACCAACAGCTCTCTAATTGGATTGAAGGCCTGCTCTAGGGGAGGGAATACATGCCTGGTACTGAAAACCTAATCAAAAGACATAGCAGGGAGGTCATAAGACTGGGAGATATAAAGCTGCTCTTGTCTGGAGAGGGAGAAGATCAGTGAAGGCAGAGAAAACAGAGGAGAATGAAGATCTATTGTTAAGACACAAAAGATAGCTTACTGCTCACCACAAGATGTACCACCTCTACTAGATCTGCCAGGACTCAGGAGAAATTGCAAAGAAAGCGGCCACAGGAATACTGCTCGTACTGATAGTGGGATACCCAACTCCATGGCAGTGGTGACAGACACAGCAATCAAGCAAAACCCATCAAAGCTGAAATACATAACTCCATTGAGGAGGGTCACACAGAAACAGGAGCAGTGGTGAGGGAATAAAAGAGTATACTTGTTTTCATATACATATATATATATATATATAATGAAATTACAAAAAGAACAACTGTAAACCAACAAATCAGAAAACCTAGAAAGTTATCACATTTTTGGACACATCTAACTAACCCAAACTAAATGAAAACACAGATAACCTCAGTAGACAGCAATGTATAACAAGATTGAATCAGTAATAAAACTTATCCCAATAAAGACCAACTCAGGCTTAATTCTTCCAAACTTAAAACAAGACAAAACAAAAACTATTTTTCTCAAGCTTTTCTAAAATACCAAAAGGGACAAAATTCCCCCAAACTTACCTTAAGATCAGCATTACACTGATTCCAATACCAGACAACAACACACACCCACAAAATTTAAAATCAAAGGGCATGACTCCATGGTGAACAGAGATGAATCCAAGAGATGGTTTACTGTGACCAATGGGATTCATCCTAAGAGCTGTGATTAAGGGCACACTCCAACAGGAGGACATATGCAAGATTGCGTAACTGCTATGTGTGTATTATCAGCATGTCTTAATTATGTAAAAATATACACATAAACTTCTATATGCCTTCCAAGTTTCATGTGATTATGAAGGGAAAATATGGAAAGAAATATATCAGTAAAAGCTGAGTAGTTGGGGAGAGATGGAAAGTGAACAGAAAGTAAAAATGAAAATTTAAGAACAAATAAAGGTACACACAAGAGAAATGCTGTGGAATACATATGATCACAGTTATGAATGTGTACATATTCTTTTAAATATGAAACTAAACAAGAGTAAAGGATGTATAAACATTTGGTTCTTTTCATGCTGTTTTCTTTGGTACTAGTCTTTGAATTTTCTATCCTGACTCAGGAAAGCAGCTTCTGACTTTTTTTTTTTAACTTTTAGATTTATTTATTTTTTTAAGTCACACTTAGGTGAGCAAAGAAAAAAAATGTAATACAATTAGATTCTAGGAATTCATCAATATTAAAACCATTTTAATCCACAACCATATCCAATTCAAACAGTGAACCAAAAAGAAAGGACATTTACTTTCAATTTCAGCACAATTTATCACAATTCATTTAAAAGACTGATGCTAGTAAGTAGAATCTAGAGTGTAATTGACTTAACTGATAAGCAGAGAATTATTTGATACTTATAGAGTGTTAATGACCATTAAAATTTATTCATTGTACTAACTCAGTCCATTTAGAATAAGGTTGACAACCAGTAGAATTCATTACATACTAAAAATAACACCACACTTATGCACAAATAAATCAATTTTCCCAGTCAGAGCTAATCTTCCTTTAAGATTTCCCACATATTCACAGTACATAATATTACAGAACATCCATATTTGGCCTAAAGATCTCTAAATTGTAGCATTACAAGAAGGAAGTTCACCATGCCTAATAATGTGATTGAGTTTAGCCCAAATGTCTTCCAGGGTCTGACTGTTGCAAACAGTGTGTTCTATCGTCCATCTTGCTCTAAAAGTGAATGTAAATTTAGTGTCTTTAAACTGTCCTGTAGCTTTTTAGACAAAGGGGTAATCTTTCCTGTACAATTTTTTCTGACAAGTGAAATACTCCAAGACCTCTTCTTGTGTTGTTTTCCTTTATCTGAATTTTTATCCAGATTTTCAGAATTAGTCTGTTCTTTCAGTGTCTGTGACTGGATTAAGGACAGTTTTTTCAAATTGGGTTGAAATTCCAAGAGATCTACTGTGCAATCATAACTCTTTGACTTAATATTATGGTCTGAAATAGTTAAGCACTGTTTGACAGTCTCAGCTGCCTCTCCACAAATGACCGGTGGTAATCCTTTAGGTTTGAGTGGAACTTTGGACCCATCGTGTGGCAACCAAGGAATGACTCTTGATAATGGGCGAGTAGGGAAGTCTTGAATTGCCTTTTCTGCAATTGTTAGCAGTTGTTTGGGGTCACTCTCATGTGGTCGATAATGCAGTATTACTTCCGTAGTCATTCTGCAGTAATCCATTAGTTCTTGGCTGAATTCTTCAGAGCTTGCAGCGCCAGCAGGTGCTCTCCTTTGGGGGGATTCACTTCCATTTTGGACCCGCACTTTCTGACCCACGGCCTACGGGTGCTGCAGAGGTACAGCCAAGCCGGGACCCGGAGCAGCGCGAAGACACCGCGACCTCGTAGTACCTCACAGCGTCTCGTTACATTTGTCCCTCACGGTCCGAAGGGCTTCTTTTCACTAAAGCCATTTCTCCTTAGGCAGCCAGCCACAAAATAACCTATTTAGAACCACACATCCCTTCCGGCTAACAATACATGGCGACCAAAAAACCAGCTTCTGACTTTTAAATCACTCGGTAGAGTGTTCAATCAGGACCACTGTTGTGGCAATTAGGCTCACTGTTTTTCTTAACATTTGTTTATCAAAATGAACTCTTTTTATTTTAGAGGAGGGTTAGGGAATAACTGTTGGAGAGCTGAGTCAGTTTTTATTGCTACATAATTCTGCTTCTCTCTCTCTCTTAAATTTATTTCTGAATCTTCAGCTCTTTTGTGTGAGAGAAGCACATATGTGAGTGAGGAAGAACAGAACTAAAAAGGACATTTTCTCATTATTATTTTCAGATCTATTACTGTTTTGTGAATTTTGTTTTAAAGGCATTCAGGATGAGAACATGAGGCATGTAATTGAATTCTTCAGTTTTCTTAAGTAAATCTAAGACTTCAATGCAATTAATCTCTAATGTTTATAAAAATACAAAATAAATTGTTTTCTCAGCTGCAAATTAACAAGTTCCTAGCCATTAAGTGTGGAAACACTGTAGGCATGTCTTCTGATCTGTCAGGGTTCCTATTGTTTTCACTGGGAAACTGACGCCATCAGCTGCTTGTGGAGTGTGCCTCAGAGACATAGTTTTTGTTCCTTTTCTCCTTAACAAAATCTCAGGGGCTTAGGGCATTTGCATGCTTAAGCTTTAATCAACAAGAGCTGCCAGAGTTTGGAGCAATAAATATTTCCCACATACAATAAACTCTGAGGTTTATTTTTAATAAACAACACAGTGGGAATCATTTATTGTCAAAGTATTAGCTAGGACTGAGGATACCTATTATAATCTTAGTAGTTACTCAACAGTTACCTCAGCACATGTTCCACCTTAAATCCAGAATTAGATTTGTCCTTTTATTTTAAAAAACTATTTTTATTTATTGATTTATTTGCCTGGGTGCCTGAAAAAGAGACAGCATGTGTGTATACACACATGTGAGGGAAGGGAAGAGAGAGAGGATAAAGGTGTGTGTGTGTGTGTGTGTGTGTGTGTGTGTGTGTAAGGGAGTACCAGGGACTCTTGCCTCCGCAAATGAACTCTATACATGTGCACAAATTTGTGCATCTGTGTTTATATGAACACTGGGGCATCGAACCTGAGCCAGAAGGCTTTGCAAGCAGTATCTCCCCAGCCCTCAGTTGAATCCTTCTTGCATTTCACTTTAAAATGAGATTTTTAATTTCATCCCTATGTCAACTGTGTTTACAGAGTGTACAAGTTTGTTGCACATTTTTCTTTGAGATATACAATTATCCTTGCGTATGAGGCAAATGAAATCTCTCACTTTTACTTAACATAAAAATTCATTTGTGGGCTGGAGAGATGGCTTAGCGGTTAAGCGCTTGCCTGTGAAGCCTAAGGACCCCGGTTCGAGGCTCGATTCCCCAGGACCCACTTTAGCCAGATGCACAAGGGGACGCACGCATCTGGAATTCGTCTGCAGCGGCTGGAAGCCCTGGCGCGCCCATTCTCTCTCTCTCTCTCTGCCTCTTTCTCTGTCTGTCACTCTCAAATAAATAAATAAAAATAAACCAAAATAAAAAATAAAAATAAATAATTTGTGAGAAGGATGAAAAGAATTTACAACAATAAATTTAAATCAAACAAAAAATGTAGTTTATTGTCAACTAGAAACTAGAAATTATCATGCCTTTTAAGGAGCTGACAAAATGTGCCAACATTGCAGGAAATATGGTACACAGACGTATCTAAAGAGTCTTTTTGATTTCAGAATAGAATTTCATTGCTGTCTGCATTCTCTCCATGATTGCTGATAAAATGTTGCTAAAGGAAATCCTGTGAAGTGGAACAAATTGTCCTCTGGGCCTCACAAGACTATCCCCAGCATAGAACACAAGTTGCTATGGTGACCCACAGAATGTGTGTACCATAGTCATAACAACAAAATCAACAAAACAACAAAGTGATTGCTAAGATTTTGGTAATTATTACCTTTTAACAATCCTTAGAAGAAGGTAGGGTTTATGGAACATTTACTTGGAACTCCAGTCAGTATGCCCTCCTGTCCACAGATGTACATTGTCTTAACAGAGGTGCTATCAATATTGTTTTCAGCCTGTGCCCTACTCTAAGTTACTTCATATTGTAATAAATTGACTTTCAGTATGTGCTTGGTCCTGGGGTACTCCATATTACAAAATAACATTTAGTTACATTCTGAGTTCACATAAAGAAGCAAGATGACTCTGCATCTCATTTCTTCAGGACAATACCAACCCAACCATGATCCACAAATGAATTACTTATTCCTAAAAGTAAAACAGTACCACCTATAAGTCTACCAAAATACAATGGGAATATGGGTATAACCATCCTTCCAAATTCTTTCCAATAGAATTCTGAAGAAAAACATTTGTGTTAGATTATTAACACAGTGGTCCTCAGGGAATTGGAATTTCACCACGAATATCATGGGGAAAGAAATGGCTGAATCCCGATGCCACGAACCAGAGGTGAAACTTGTCATTCACCAAGAAATTGTACACACTTTTGACAACTTATCAGATCATCTTGCTGGACAGACCAAGTGCAAAGCAATGGTAAGACAATTATGGGCAAGACCACACCTTGACCAGGGCTGTTTGGTTTTTTATGCATAACTCTTGTCCTCTATTTAAACCTAACCATCATATTGGTCCCTCTTTCTAATGTGGCCACACTGACTAAACCTCCTTTCTTAGCTTTTTACTATTACTTGACAGTTTAATTGGCCTTATTGATGATATGTGGACTTATTGTGGACTTATATGTGGACTATTGGTAATGCTACCAAGGCCAGACTTTCACCCTAATACCTCTGAAATCACAAGCACATGCGTATGTTAAAGCCATTTCAGAAAACCAAGCCCAGGAACCTACCTAACACACTAGACCAGTAACGGGTGAAACAGTTTCACCTAAACTCAATAAAGAGGACACCCCCACTGAGACTGCCAAGGTTTCACCAGCATGTCTTCTGACTTGTAAAGACCCCACCAATTTGTCTTCTAATCACTGGGTTTGTGCATCAAGGGATCCTAGCTACAGATGACTGGGCTTCTGCGTGAGAAGGAAAATACTGAGTAGCAGAGGCCAGTAAGTTGGAAAGGAGACATAAAGGGAAGAGAAAGGAAGGGAGGAGGTACTTAATAGGTTGATATTGTATATATGTAATTACAATGATTGTAATGGGGAGGCACTCTGATGGAGAATGGAATTTCAAATGGGAAAGTGTGGGGGTGGGGAGGGAGGGAATTACCATGGGATATATTTTGTAATCATGGAAAATGTTAATAAAAATTTAAAAAAAAGATTAATGGCTACAGCTATGAAGGATACTATAAAATCTTAAATAAAAGTAAGCATCCAGCACAAAAAAAAAAGAAAAAGAAAAAGAAAAGAAAACTCACAGAACTTGAAATTCATCTCATGAAATCTTGGACATTACCTACAGTCAGAGTTAGTGTAACCAATCATTTGGTTTCCATTTCAAAATCCATTCACTGATTTCTCTACTTCTCCCCTACTCTGATGACATGGTTTCTGGGGTAGGTAGAGATGTCACCACCCTGGCAGAACAGCAGACATTTAAAGAAGTGCACTAGTACCTTTCCCTTTGGCTAGCAAACTTTTGAAACAGTTGACTCCAAAGAATTAACACTTCCTCAGGTGTCCCATGCTGAGGAAGGGAAAGTTTGGGGCCCTGTTGCCAGCCAGCTGAGGATCTTTTCTCCCAAGAAAAATAAAATACACACAGCTTTCACATTTTAAACTAATAGGTGCATATTTCCTGGCTTTTGTTTTATCTTGCCTATAAAATTGTACATGCTACAAAAATAGCAGGGAGAATCTAGGAGCCTTTTCTCCCTGGTTTGATAAAACTATAAATAAATTCATGTTATTTTATCAATTAGTCTCCTAAGTTCTATTGAAAAGTGATGGGTTTATGAGACCATATGCCAAAGGTAATGATTTTGGTGAACCATTGAGGAGGCAAACCTGGAATGCTGAGAATTCCCATATACTAAGAGGTGTTTTTGTTGTTGTTGTTTTTTTTTCCTGGTTCTCTGACTATTGGGTGCTGGTTGCCCAAAATCATATTTTGATCCATTGGCAAAGAAAGAAGGATTTTCTTGACATTGTTCTATTTGTGAAGATTAGTTTAATTGCTAAGTTTTTATAATTTGGAGAATTTCTAGTACACTCTGATGGTGCAAACATGAATCTGTTTTGTGGTCTTGGACCAATTTGTAAAGAATTTATATTCAAATTGACTATCCCCTGGAAGGCTTGACAGAGTCATCTGCTGAATGGTTGTTTGGGTATGTGACAGGAAAGCTCATATTTTATTGTGTAGGATGTTCCTTGGTTTGCTTTCTTGTGTAGCTATTTGACACTAATTTTTAGATTTTGGTTTAAAATTTGTGTGAGGCATGAAAGAAATCTGGACTTTGCAGAAATAGATGACATAAGGGCTGGAGAGATGGCTTAGCAGTTAAGTGCTTGCCTGTGAAGCTTAAGGACCCCGGTTCGAGGCTGGATTCCCCAGGACCCACTTTAGCCAAATGCACAAAGGGGCACACACGTCTAGAGTTCGTTTGCAGTGGCTGGAAGCCCTGGCGCGCCCATTCTCTCTCTCTCTCTCTCTCTCTCTGTTGCTCTCAAATAAATAAATAAAAATAAACAAAAAAAGAAATAGATGACATAAGACATATTTTCTCTGTTTTCTGATGCTTAAATATCCATTTTGTATCTGCATTTGTCTGTTACATTAACAGACCTTGTCCGTTACATTTTATTTATACATTATTAAGGATGTAATCCATATAAAATGAATAAACATGTTTGTAAAAGATGGTTTTTGTTACATTTCTATTGGACAATGGAATTACAGAAGACATAATTCTACAAACAGTAATAATCAGGATTTGAGTTTATTCCAACATGTAATAGAAAAAATGGTTATATTGCTAAATCTTATGCCATAATAAAGACATAATATAACTACTAATGCATTTACAGTGATTCAATTCTCAACATGTACTTTTGTTAAATTCTCAGGAATTTTATATACTAATTTTAGGCTGTTACACTTAAAATATAGAAA
Source organism: Jaculus jaculus (assembly GCF_020740685.1). Lineage (NCBI taxonomy): Eukaryota > Metazoa > Chordata > Mammalia > Rodentia > Dipodidae > Jaculus > Jaculus jaculus. The sequence goes on from NC_059119.1 coordinate 228,694, forward strand.
AGTTAGATGCACAGCCATCTTAACTTTTTTTTGCATGGTTTCTGGGCTTTGCTCCATATTAAATATGCTTACATTTCATCAATGTTGTCTTGGGTTTGGGGTAGACAAGATTAGAGAATAGTTCAGCTATCCTTGATATTGCATGGCCTGAGCAATAAAAACCCCTTCTCCTATACCTAGCAACCTGTTGGGAACTTAGGACCCCCACCTGTACAGAGTTGTAGGTACTTACACTCCACTCCACACAATGAACTATCTGTCTCCTCATCTTAGAGACCATTTTTCATAATGAGTACCCTTTCAAATATATTCTTAGGTAGATCTAGGCTCAGAATCACTGAGTACTGTTCATCTTGAACTGGTTTGGGATACATGAACACTAAGGTAAACTATGTTCTTTAAGCAAACTTTTTGTGAAAAATCCCTTTTTATCATCTTAAACTGGTGTGCATGTTATTAAAATCAGGTGCATCATGGGAAGGAACATGCCCAGTAAAGAAAATGCCCATAACCTTAACCTGTCAATCAAACCAGGGGTCTACCTAATAAGCTATATCTCTAACAACTGATACATCCTCCTCTAAAAATCCTACAGAGAAGCCTGACTATGTTGTGAACCCCTTTAATACCCTCCATTTGAGTAACCCACTGCCACCTCTTGGCAATGTATTCAAATCTTTACTACTGCTCTGCTTTTAATAAAGTGTCTTGTGTGCACTGAGCTTCAAATTCTTTTTTTCAAGGTAGGATTGACTCTAGCTCAGGCTGACCTGGAATTCACTATGTAGTATCAGGGTAGCCTTGAACTCATGGTGATCAGTCTACCTCTGCCTCCTGAGTGCTGGGATTAAAGGCATGCACCATCACGTCCCACTTTTTCTTTAACTTTTTAAGTCAATATCCTGGAAATGTCTACAGGCCATCACTACCTGGCTGGTTTTACTATAGGAATGACAAAGTTGTCAGTGAACATTAATTCTTTGCTGATAGATAATACATTTTGTTACAAATGATGTATTGAAAGTAAATGTTTTAATAGGTATTTTTTGTGTTCATTTATATTATAAAATTGTCAAGACTCAAGTCCAACTTACAAAAGGCAATGTCCTATGGAGAGTCTCTATGTCTATATCATCCTTAGTATTGATGTTTCTAACAGAAAATATTCTTTTACTTTTTTTAAAATTTACCTATTTGAGAGAGACAGATGAAGAGAGAAAGGGAGAGAGAGAGAGAGGGAGAGAGAGAGAGAGAGAGAGAGAGAGAGAGAGAGAGAGAGAGAGAGAGAATGGGTGCGCCAGGGCCTCCAGCCACTGCAAACGAACTCCAGATGTGTGTGCCCCCTTGTGCATCTGGCTTACGTGGGTCCTGGGGAATCCAGCCTCAAACTGGGGTCCTTAGGCTTCACAGGCAAGCTAAGCCAGAAGCATATGATGGTGCATGCATTTGCAGTGGACAGAAGCTTTGGCATGCCCATTATCTCTTCCTCTCTTTCTCTCTCTTTTTGTACTAAATACATAATAAAATAAAATAAAATATCATTTATATTTTCTGCTGATTTTGTCAGTTTTTTTACTAGTTAGGAAACTGAGTCATGACAATGTCAAGACTCACTTAAGTATCTGTTTAAATTAGTCTTTTAATGGCCATCTTACAAACATTATTTTGAGTGTTTCTAGGGTACATTTGATATCTTATATATCTGTGTGTGAAACTGTATGTCCCAACTTTGTCCAAGTATTAGGAAACATTTAGAGCTTATGGTACATGAGCTTAAAAGACACATACTATACAAACACAACTTATGACATACAAGTTTGACATGCAAACATTCAATTTGATGCCCTGTGCTTTCTCTCCCACACTACTCAAAATGTTCCCATTTCAGACCACAGGTTTACATAGCAAACTGTCTCTGGTAGTCCCACCAAATTATGAATACCTATTGAGAGTTAATCAAAACTCAGGAAACTCTTGGGACTATGAAATTCAATATTATAGTTCAGGTATAGTCCATTAAGTCTTATTCAAGTCTAAAACTTTAATGAAGAACCCATTACTAATTAATTATCAGGTTGGGAGCTTTCTTCCATCTCTTACGAAAAGTTTCACATTTCACAAAATAGGAAGCAAATGAAACTGTAAATCTTTCCTAATGCTATACAACCTGATATCACAAAATTAACTTGTGACTTTAGCATCTTTTGTGCTGCCAAAACAGTTTTAGGAGCTGACACTTGCCAGGGAGAAAAATTACTGCATAGAAATGTGACTGTTGTACTAGCAGAGACTAAGACATGCTCTGAGATTTCTCCTAATTCAAATTTAAACATTTATAACAATCACAATGGTATTTGTATAAGAATGTACATGGGAGCCGGGCGTGGTGGCGCACGCCTTTAATCCCAGCACTCGGGAGGCAGAGGTAGGAGGATCGCCATGAGTTCAAGGCCACCCTGAGACTACAGAGTTAATTCCCGGTCAGCCTGGACCAGAGTGAGACCCTACCTCGAAAAACCAAAAAAAAAAAAAAAAAAAAAAAAAAAGAATGTACATGGGAAATACACTTTAGGGCTTGATAGATACATTTCATTATAGTTGGAGTATAGGAGCAGAACCTGACTTGCTAGATGTTTGATATTCCAGATAAGACAATAATAAATCAAGAATTTAGCATTATTGGGCTGGAGAGATGGCTTAGTGGTCAAGCACTTGCCTGTGAAGCCTAAGGACCCCGGTTCAAGGCTTGATTCCTCAGGACCCACGTTAGCCAGATGTACAAGGGGGCGCACATGTCTGGAGTGCATTTGCAGTGGCTGGAGGTCCTGGTGTGCCCATTCTCTCTCTCTCTCTCTCTCTCTCTCTCTCTCTCTCTCTCTCTGTCTCTCAAATAAATAAATTAAAATTAAAAAAAAAAAGAATTTAGCATTATTGACTCTTCCAATTGTCAATATTACATACTTTTCTGAGGCCCCATTTGACAGTTTATCTGTGTTAGAACAGTGCAAATATGTTTGAGGAATTGATGTGGTATGTGGAAGGAGTGCTCATTTAAAAGTACTCATGAAATATTCTCATAGGGACAGCTTAGTGCACCTGTCCATGTTTTCTGTAAGTCTGGCTCTGGATCCTTTATCATGTGTTACTCCACTTCTTCCATCTTAACTTAGAAAAGGACACAATAAATTAAAGATATACAAACACTGAGACATGAAAAATCATCTATGGCAAAAATATTAAAACAGATCTTGAAATTTATTCTTCTAATATTTAAAATGTTCCTGTTTTTAAATTACTGTTTTGGACTTTGTAAGATATTTTATTATATTTCACCAGTTAAATTTCATTTATCATAAAAATGCATTTACTCATTCCATTTACTTCACTATATAAAGTTACATGATACCCAAGAGCTCATTTTAGAAAAAAAAAAAATGTTATCATCTCTATGTGTTGATCACTAAGGGCCCTTCAAAGAGTATACAAAGCTGGGCAATAGAGCTGGGTAGACGGTAAGGAAAGAAGTCATACCCTGTTGACATAGTGGCCAAGCCTTAGTTTTAGCTTTGCTTGAAAGAAGATAATCTGAGAGTGAACAGATCTTCATTGATTATACTGTATAAAATCCTAGCACTCTTCTAGTTACAGAAGAGACAACAGTCACTGCAAGCATCATTCTGTAGGAAGGGAAGAAATAAGCTGTGTGGATTTCTGTAAGAGGCAATTCAAGAATAGAAACTGCTAGTGCATCACTCACTGGGAAAGACTACCTGTGTGGTGGGGGTCCAGACTTTGCAGTCAGATAAGAAGTAGCAGGTATGGCCAGATGAACATCACAGAGACATTTGCTTTATCCTAGGTGCTTCAGCCAACATTGGAGGGTCTTCACAAAGAAGGGAAGTTACCTTAACTAATGTTTAAATTCAATTATTCTGTTACTAAGGATAGGAATGACATCCAATAGAGGAGCAATGGAGACAACCTGGACAGGAGGTGACAGTGGGTAACATCAAATGAAGACAGTAGTAGTGGCATAAGATAGTGAAACCATGGAGATATTTTGAGACCATTCAGATTTGTTAGTTGATGTAAATGAGAGAGGTTTAGAGAGAAAGGGAAAGTTGAGAAATTATTTGAAAGGGTTGGACCTAAATTTGCAAAGGTAGGGATGACATTTACTGAGTAGTACAAGTGTAGGATCATTGTTTTTCTTGGGAGAAGGGAAGTTAATACCAAGCATTCAGTTCAAGATAGGTTAATTTTAAAAAGACTGCTATAACATTATGACAGTCATCCCATAACTCCTTCAAAAAACAACAGAATGACTTGTGTGTTGGTAGTGTTGATTATGAAGGGCCCTTCATAGAATGCACAGGGCTGGGCAGTAGAACCAGGCAGAGGGGAGGAAGAGAAGGCAGAGCCTATTGACACTGTGGTTAAGTCTTAGTTTTAGCTTTGTTGAGTGGCTTCAGCTATCAGTCCATTTGGAGAGCATTTCACCTGAAGAAAGCTGCCTTGCCCAAGGTCAAACTGCATTTTATTTATGGGCCGGAGAAATGGCTTAGCACTTAAGGCACTTGCCTGCAAAGCCATGTGAGCCAGATGCACAAGATGGCACATTTACAGGGGCCAGAAACCCTGGTGCACCCATTCTTTCTCTTCCTCTCTCTGCCTCTTTCTTTCTCTCTCTCTCAAAATAAATAAAAATAAAACTTTAAAAAAGAATTATTTATGGGACTTCCGGTTAAGATGGCGGCGTAGGTACCACGCCAAAGCAGCCTAGGGGGGAAAAAGACCAAAAAAACTCAGCAAAATACACACTTTTACTAAAAAGTGAGGTGTATAGGAAATTGAGGTGGCAGCGGAGAAGTAGAAGAGTTCCAGAGCATCCAGAGCCTGCACAGGCGGGAACAGCGGCTCCGGGGCGGCTCGGCCACCCGCCGCAGCCGCGGAGCGGCAGAAAGCCGCCAGACTCTTGGCTCGAGCCGCAGGACAAGCCAGGTGCGGGATTTTCCCCTCACACCGCGCTCTCCGCAACTCGGGAAACATGAGGGGAGAGCGGCAGCGAGCAACGGAGGGAAGAGCAGGCCGCGAGGTAGAAGCACACGTGGAACAGCGATACAACCAGAGCAGCCGCGGCTCCCTCCCCTCCCCCACCACCTGAACCCAGCTCCAGCGAACACAGCAGCGGCCCGGGATCCGGCCACGCCAACTTGGGCTGACAGCGGGTCCCAAGCAGGAGCAGAGTTCGGCAGCAACTTCAGCAGCTCCAGCACCGGTACCAGTGGCCCCAGCAGCAGCGGACCCAGGAGCGGCAGCGGCGGCAGATCCGCAGCAGCGGCTTCGGGGGGAGCAGCGGCGGTGGACACGGCAGCGGCAGCTTCAGCAGCGGTGGTGGCTCCGGGGGGGCAGCTACAACAGCAGCAGAGGCAGCAGCAGCGGCTCAGTTTGCCCCGTAGGAAAAGCAAGTGCCCAGCTCCAGAAATCAGAACAGCAGCCCGACGACCCAGGCAGCAACTTGACTGAGACCACAATCACCCAAGGTAACTGGGATTGCACCAGGGAAGGGTCTCACTTGGGCACAAGCTGACTTGGATACCTCAACAGACCAGAAATCTAAACCTCTTTGTTGATAGAGGATCTGGTCATTATAATAACTACTCTTGCATACATACTCGGGGCTGTTTTTGATTGAATGTGTACAGTGTTTAGTTAAATTTTAGAATCTACCAGTATTTTATTCCACTCAGCCTGCTTGAATACTCCTATAGCAGGGAAACTCAACCCCTAAGAACATCTTTGTAGATACTCTGAGAGTCTTAAGAGCCACACCTAATACCTTAAGGTCCTACCCTGAAAATATATTACATCAAATCAATTGATACAGCTAAGAATACACAGCTAGCTAGAAAATCCAAGCATTAACTTAATCCAAGATGCAAAAATATATACATTATAACACAAGAAACACTAAAAAGCAAGACGATATAAATCCACCTAAAAGTATTAATGCATCAGAAATGTCCTCCAGTGAGAAAGAGTTAGAGGAAATGCCTGAGAAAGAGTTCAAAAGAATAATTATAAATATGTTCAAAGAGGTCAAAGAACACATGAAAACAATCAAAGAAGAAATCAAAGAGGAAATCAAAGAGGAAATCAAAGGAATCAAAGAAGAGGCAGGACACCAATTTAATGAAATAAAGAAGGCAATACAAGACATAAATAGGGAAATAGAAATAATAAAGAAAAACCAGTCAGAATTACTAGCTACTAGCAATGAAGAACACAGTTAATGAAATAAAAAACTCTGTAGAAAATCTCATCAGTAGGATGGATGAGGGAGAGGACAGAATATCTAAGCTAGAAGATCAGGTGGCAGACCTAATGCAGTCCAACAAAGAGAAAGACAAACTTATAGAAAAGTATGAGTGGGAATTTCAAGATATTCGGGACACTATGAAAAGATCCAATATAAGAATTCAGGGCATAGTAGAAGGAGAAGAACTCCACTCCAGAGGCATAGTAGGCATCTTCAACAAAATCATAGAGGAAAATTTTCCCCAAATTGGGAAAGAGGTGCCAATACAGATACAGGAAGCCTTTAGAACCCCAGCCAGACAAAACCCAGAAAGAAACTCTCCTCGCCACATTATACTCAAACTTCCAAACACACAAACCAAAGAAAAAATATTGAAAGCAGTTAGAGAGAAAAATCAAGTTACCTACAAAAGCAAGACCATCAGGATTACAGCAGATTATTCAACACAAACTTTTAAAGCCAGAAGGGCTTGGAGTGATGTATTCCAAGTTCTGAAAGATAACAACTGTCAACCAAGGTTACTTTATCCTGCTAAGTTATCCATCCAAATAGATGGAGAAATAAAGACATTCCATGACAAAAGCAGGTTAAAGGAGTATCTGAAGACAAAACCAGCTCTACAGAAAATACTTGATAGAATCCTCCATGCTGAACAAAAGGAAAAGCACACATATAAGGAACCTAGAAAAAACCAGCTATACTCAAATACCAGTTAACAGAAGAGAGCACAGGTAGAACAAGTAACACACACACACACACACAAATGGCAAACATAAATACACACCTTTCAATAATATCTCTTAATATCAACGGTCTCAATGCCCCAACGAAAAGACATAGATTTGCAGACTGGGTTAAAAAGCAGGATCCTACAATTTGTTGTCTCCAAGAAACTCACCTTTCTACAAAGGATAGACATTATCTTAGGGTGAAAGGTTGGAAGACGGTGTTTCAAGCAAATGGGCCTAGAAAACAAGCAGGGGTTGCTATCCTAATATCAGACAGGGTAGACTTTAGTCCGACGTTAGTCAAAAAAGATAAGGAAGGTCACTTTATATTGATTAAGGGCACACTCCAACAGGAGGACATTACAATCCTAAACATATATGCACCTAACATGGGGGCTCCCAAATTCGTCAAACAAACACTATTAGAACTAAGGTCACAGATAACACCAAACACAGTGGTGGTGGGTGACTTTAACACCCCACTCTCATCAATTGACAGGTCATCCAGGGAAAGAATAAACAGAGAGGCATCTGGACTAAATGAGGTCATAGAAGGAATGGACCTAACAGATATATAAAGGACATTTCATCCAAAGGCTGCAGAATATACATTCTTTTCAGCAGCACATGGAACTTTCTCTAAAATAGACCATATATTAGGACACAAAGCAAATCTTAACAAATTCAGGAAAATTGAAATAATTCCTTGCATTCTATCTGACCACAATGGAATTAAACTACAAATCAGTAGCAAGAAAGGCTATAGAGCATACACAAAATCATGGAAACTAAACAATACACTACTAAATGATGAGTGGGTCAATGAAGAAATCAAAAAGGAAATCAAAAAATTTATAGAGTCAAATGATAATGAGAACACAACATACCAAAATCTCTGGGACACAATGAAGGCAGTTCTAAGAGGTAAAATTATAGCCCTAAGTGCCTATATTAAGAAATTAGAAAGGTCGCAAGTAAACGACCTAATGCTTAGCCTTAAAGCCTTGGAAAAAGAAGAACAAGGCAAACCAAAAAGTAGTAGACGGGAAGAAATAATAAAGATTAGGGCAGAAATTAATGAAATAGAAACAAAAAGAACAATCCAAAGAATTAATGAAACAAAGAGTTGGTTCTTTGAAAGGATAAACAAGATTGATAAACCCTTAGCAAATCTGACCAAAAGAAAGAGAGAAGAGACACAAATTAATAAAATCAGAGATGAACAAGGTAACATCACAACAGATTCCAGAGAAATTCAAAACATTATAGGGACATACTATAAAAGCATATACTCCACAAAGTATGAAAATCTGAAAGAAATGGATGATTTCCTTGATCTATATGACCTACCTAAATTAAATCAAAATGAGATTAATCACTTAAATAGACCTATAACAAACATGGAGATCCGAGCAGTTATCAATAATCTCCCAACTAAAAAAAGCCCAGGCCCGGATGGATTCACTGCTGAATTTTACCAGACTTTTAAGGAAGAGCTAACACCATTGCTTCTTAAGCTTTTCCAGGAAATAGAAAAAGAAGGAATCCTACCAAACTCCTTCTATGAGGCCAGCATCACCCTGATACCAAAACCAGGCAAAGATAGAACAAAAAAAGAAAATTACAGACCAATCTCCCTCATGAACATAGATGCAAAAATTCTCAACAAAATATTGGCAAACAGAATACAAGAGTATATCAAAAAGATCATTCACCCTGACCAAGTAGGCTTTATCCCAGAGATGCAGGGATGGTTCAACATACGCAAATCTATAAATGTAATACATTACATAAATGGGTTGAAGGACAAAAAACACATGATCATCTCATTAGATGCAGAGAAAGCATTTGACAAAATCCAACATCCCTTCATGATAAAAGTCCTACAGAGACTGGGAATAGAAGGAACATATCTCAATATAATAAAGGCTATTTATGACAAGCCTACAGCCAACATATTACTAAATGGGGAAAAACTGGAAGCTTTTCCACTAAAATCAGGAACAAGACAAGGGTGTCCACTGTCTCCACTTCTATTTAATATAGTTTTGGAAGTCTTAGCCATAGCAATAAGGCAAGAGACACACATAAAAGGGATACAAATTGGAAAGGAAGAAATCAAGTTATCATTATTTGCAGATGACATGATTCTATACATAAAGGACCCTAAAGACTCTACTAGCAAGCTGTTAGAGCTGATCAAAACCTACAGCAATGTAGCAGGATACAAAATAAATACACAGAAATCAGTAGCCTTCGTATATGCTAACAACAAACACACAGAGGATGAAATCAGAGAATCACTCCCATTCACAATTGCATCAAAAAAAATAAAATACCTTGGAATAAACCTAACCAAGGAAGTAAAGAATCTATACAATGAGAACTTTAAAACACTCAAGCGAGAAATTGCAGAAGACACTAGAAAGTGGAGAAACATCCCTTGTTCCTGGCTTGGAAGAATCAATATCGTGAAAATGGCAATCTTACCTAAAGCAATCTACACATTTAATGCAATCCCTATCAAAATTCCAAAGGCTTTCTTCATGGAAATAGAAAATACAATCCAAAAATTCATTTGGAATCATAAAAAACCTCGAATATCTAAAATAATACTGAGCAACAAAAAAGAGGCTGGTGGTATCACCATACCTGATTTTAACCTATACTACAGAGCCATAGTAACAAAAACAGCATGGTACTGGCACAAAAACAGACATGTAGATCAGTGGAACAGAATAGAGGACCCAGATGTAAGCCCAAGTAGCTATAGCCACCTGATATTCGATAAAAACGCCAAAAATACTCATTGGAGAAGAGACAGCCTCTTCAGCAAATGGTGTTTTGAAAACTGGATAAATATCTGCAGAAGGATGAAAATAGATTCTTCTCTCTCGCCATGCACAAGAATTAAGTCCAAATGGATTAAAGACCTTAACATCAGACCGGAAACTTTGAAACTGCTAGAGGAAAAAGTAGGGGAAACCCTTCAACATATTGTTCTTGGCAAAGACTTGCTGAATACAACCCCAATTGCTCAGGCAATAAAACCACAGATTAACCACTGGGACCTAATGAAATTACAAAGATTTTGCACCGCAAAGGACACAGTGAAAAAAGCAAAGAGGCAACCTACAGAATGGGAAAAAATCTTCGCCAGCTATATATCTGATAGAGGATTAATATCTAGGATATACAAAGAACTCAAAAAGTTAACCAATAAGGAATCAAACAAGCCAATCAAAAAATGGGCTAAGGAGCTAAATAGAGAGTTCTCAAAGGAAGAAATACGAATGGCATATAAGCACCTAAAAAAATGTTCTACGTCACTTGTCATCAGGGAAATGCAGATTAAAACTACATTGAGATTCCATCTCACTCCTGTCAGATTGGCCACCATCATGAAAACAAATGATCATAAATGTTGGTGGGGATGTGGAAAAAAAGGAACCCTTCTGCACTGCTGGTGGGAATGCAATCTGGTCCAGCCATTGTGGAAAACAGTGTGGAGGTTCCTAAAGCAGCTAGAGATTGATCTACCATATGACCCAGCTATAGCACTCCTAGGCATATATCCAAAGGACTCATCTCATTTCCTTAGAAGTACATGCTCAACCATGTTTATTGCTGCTCAATTGATAATAGCTGGGAAATGGAACCAGCCTAGATGTCCCTCAACAGATGAGTGGATAATGAAGATGTGGTACATTTATACAATGGAGTTCTACTCAGCGGTAAAGAAAAATGAAGTTATGAAATTTGCAGAAAAATGGATGGACCTGGAAAGTATTATACTAAGTCAGGTAACCCAGGCCCAGAAAGCCAAGCACCACATGTTCTCTCTCATATGGGGATCCTAGCTACAGATGACTGGGCTTCTGTGTGAGAATGAAAATACTTAGTAGCAGAGGCCAGTAAGTTGAAAAGGAGACATAAAGGGTGGAGAAAGGAAGGGAGGAGGATACTTAATAGGTTGATATTGTATATATGTAATTACAATGATTGTAATGGGGAGGTAATATGATTGAGAATGGAATTTCAAACGGGAAAGTGTGGGGGTGGGGAGGGAGGGAATTACCATGGGATATATTTTATAATCATGGAAAATGTTAATAAAAATTTAAAAAAAAAAGAATTATTTATGCAAACACATCTCCTTGTCTCAACCTTGCAACTCTGAAAAGCCATTATGGCTCTAGATCTTCCATGAGGTAAGATGAAGGCTTAGCTGACACTCAACCTCAGCTTCCCCCTATTGTGACTGGTATATTTAATTAAATTAGGAAAATAAGACTTTAAAGATATTTTAGTCAATTATCTTCTTCATCAGATACAAAATTGCTGTCAAGTCACTTTTTTTCATGTGTCTGTATAAATACAGACTATGTGTATGTATGTGTGTTCATATATACATGGGTATACATGTATATGCAGGTGCATGTACCTGTGCATGTGGATGAAGGAAATGGTTTAGGTTGGACCTTGGAGTGCTACTTTTTAATTACCAAAGCAAAACTTTAAAAAGCAGGTGAGGCCTGGAGAAATTGCTTGCTGGGTTTGATTCCCCAGTCCCAGATAAAGCCAAAATACACAAAGTGGCCCATGTGTCTGGAGTTTGTTTGCAATGGCAGGAGGCCCTGGTGACCCATTCTCTCTTTCTTTCTCTTGTTCTGTTTGTGAATATAAATAATAAATAAATAAATAAAATTAAGAATGCAGGTGAAGAGATCAGTAAACATAGTGATATAAAGCTAGAAAGTCTTCATTCAAGTGTTTGATGAAAAGATGGAGCAGGAGAGGATAAAATATTCTCTCCTTCATCACTGAATCTGTGCTTAATGACTGAAGAAAGCACTATTATGTGATACATCTGTAATAATAATCTTTGGAGGACAAGGAAAGATGAGGATTAAATGTGTGAGGCCAGTAAGTGCTACATAGTGGGACAGAGGGAGAGAAAAAAAGAGGGCTGGGAGAGGAGAAGGAGAAAGAAAGTGAGGAAGGAAGGAAGGAAGGAAAGGTGGGAGGAAGGGAAAATACTATTTTATTTTCTTAATTTGGTTTTAAATCTTAACCTGAGAATATGGCTTTACTTCTACACCATATCAAGTTTTCTAACCTACCTTTACTTTTTGAATAAAAAATAAGATTTTTTTTCACTTGTTTTCAAGGTACCCTATTACTATTACAGTATACATCAATAGCAGAAACAAAAGTTTATCCCATTAAAATAAACATTTAAATCACAGGCTATATCTCTTGTGGGGAAAAAAACTTTATCATGTTAATTTTTTTCCTTCAGGAAGGAGCAAGAGAAAAAATATTTAGGAAATGACTTAGATGTACCAGCCTTAAGATTTTCCTCACCTAACATCCCTGACACTTCTCTGACTTCATGTTTCTGTGCATATTGCTGTCTGCAGAAAACTTACATGTGCTATTTATAAAGTTATTCTTTGACACATATATGAATGAAAATACACAAAAATAAATCTTCTTCATAGTTCACAGCTTTATATGCCTGCAGATGAAAAACTATCCCTATAGATCTCATTTGATCAGGGGGATAATTTTTTCAAGACTTGTGTATCAGATCACTTGCCTTAAGAAAAATAATTTACTATAAAGTTGGTTGAATTTTTGTAAGAAGCAAATGATGAGTATAAGGGTCTCTTTTCTCCTTCTTTCCTTTCTCTCATCTTTGTCATTTATCTATCATCCATCTGTCATCTACCTATATCTGTCATCTATCAACTGATCTGTCTTCTTCATCTATAATCTATCAATATCTCTTTATCATCTATCTATCATCTATCTACCATCTCCACTCATCCCTCATGCAAACTATGATTTATGTTTGAACTACCTAAGCAGTATCAGATGCCACCTCATTTGCAGTATGTCATTATTCTTCTGAGATGATCCTAATGATGAAAGCACTATCTGAAACTCAGTGCAAAGAAAGATGAACAAATGAACACATGAAGTGAAAATAAAAAGAAAATTTAGCGAGATTCTCTTCTTCACACCTACAGAAAGCAGGGTAGCCTATTATCTGGAATAAGTCGCACATTATATCATTAATAGGGAAGTTGCATCCTTTAGCCCAATTTGCAGATCTTATCAGTAAACTGACATATGAAGGAACCTGAATGTTCAAGAAAGTCTTTTGTAAATTTTTTATTTATTTATTAGAGAGAGAGAGAAAGAGAGAGGGAGAAAAAGGAGAGAGAATCAGCATGCTAGGGCCTTCAGCCACTGCAAACCAGCTCCAGACTCTTGTATCCTCAGTATCTGGCTTATGTGGGTCCTGGGGAATTGAACCTGGGTCCTTTGGGTTTGCAAACAAGCACCTTAACTGCTAAGCCATCTCGCCAGCCCCCAAAAATCTTTTGATTACAAAAGAGCAAAGCAAATCTACAAAGATAAAACGCATACCAAGTGATCCCCATGCAATAAGTGACACTGTAAAGTCTGTGATTTGAGGTCCACAACTGACATACAATCAGCTTGCACCAGCTGTACACATTCATGAATAACAAACTCCTGTGTCATCTCCAGGGCAAAAGTCATTCTATTTCATAAGAAATGTTCATTAAATAAGAAAGGAGGGAAAAAGGATTATAGAGAAACCCTGAAACTTCTAGAACATTTCAAGATGTAAGAAAAACAAATTAGTGCCTCTGACAGGGCCTGTGGCCATGGAAAAACAGTTTATAAGACAGCTCACATTTAATTCAGCTGTTCTGTAAAAACGTGAAATTTGGGCTGGAGAGATGGCTTAGCAGTTAAACACTTGCCGGTGAAGTCTAAGGTCCCCAGTTCAAGGCTCGATTCCCCAAGACCCACGTGAATCAGATGCACAAAGGGGCACATGCATCTGGAGTTCATTTGCAGTGGCTGGAGGCCGTGGTGTGCCCATTCTCTCTCTCTCGGCCTCTTTCTTTTATTCTGTGTTACTCTCTAATAAACAAATAAAAATAAACAACAATAAAACTATGAAATTTCACACTAAGATCAAGACAGTGGCAATTTTTTCTTCAAGACTAAAAATAAATAATTCCTTCATGCACATAGGCTGAATTGCAAATATATTAAAATTTATTATTAAAAGCATGAAAAGAAAATATATATTGCAAACTTACAAGATATCGTCTCATATTAAGATCCAAGAAATACATGGGTCTACAGCCCTTCTCTTGTCTGTTTCTCATTGGTTCTATTTTTCCCCTGCTCTTGTCTCTGAGCTTTTTACCTGCTACTGCAGTTTTCTGTAAGACCCCCAGAGAGGGAAAAGAGATCAAGCCAATAGTCAATCCATGTTTGTAAGGTTTGGGAATGACCAAGACCACACAAACCACTCTGAGGCAAAGATGAAAGCTTTTATTCAGGGAATAGCACAAGCTGCCAGGGCTGACTCACAAGAGGGGAGCACAGCCAGCCTGAGTTTTCAGGTGGGCTTTATAGGCATTTTTCAGTTGGAGGAAGGTGAGAATGGAAAAAGAACTCGTTTGTTAAGTTAAATAGAAAAGTTCCTTTAGGGGAGATCATTACATTAAACATTTAAAATAGCTAGGCTGTAAGGCCAGAACAGAACCTGGACATTGTTAGGCAAGGAGGGGATAATGACCTGGTGGTTTCTTAAAGAAGGTGGATAATGTATGGAGCTGGCACAGACATAATAGGAGACACAGTTTTAAATTTAGAAACAAAGTTGTAGTGTTTTGAAAATGTAAATTGGGGCTTTTTTTTGATGTTTGTTTTTAGGTAGGGACCAAAACCATAGCAGGTTAAATTAGTGAGTTAGCACATGAATTGTCTCTGCAGCAGCTATTGCAGACAGGCCATTTTAGCTTGCAGCATGTTATCTGTCAATTAGCAGTTGAAAGACAGGAAATCTCCACCCTTTTTGCTCCTTTTCTTGAGGCTTGGCTGAGCAAAGAGAGCAATAAATAAATAACAGTTTCATAATATTTCATTCTTATATAGACCTTTAAGTCACCAAATATAATGCAGAATTTTAGGATTCAGGAGGGGGTCTCCCAGAATTTATGAACCCCCAAATCCTGCATCACTAGCACAATCTCAATTCTTCATTCTTAAAACAGCATATTGTGTGTGTGGGGGGGCATCCTTTACTTGAAGTCCCCACAGTACATTGTCACCCTCTGTAAATCAGCTGAATACATCACCCAACAAGGTAATGGGGTCCTTGGTCAACATTTAACATGGGTGTTTCTTCTTAAAAAATATTTTTATTTATTTGCGAAAAGGGAGATAAATAGAGAGAGAGAGAGAGTATGGATTATGTCAGGCCCTCTTGCTCAGGCACTTTGCTTGTAGAGGTGTGGAAGAAACTGGGACTTTTAATTATTTATTTTCTTTTTTAAAATTTTATTTTTTTACTTGCAAGCAGAGAAAGAGAGAGAGACAGACAGACAGACAGACAGAGAGAAAGAGAGAGAATAAGCACACCAGGGCCTCTTGCCACTGAAAATGAACTCCAGATACATACACCAGTTTGTGCTTCTAGCTTTACATGAACAATGGGGAGTGGAACCGGGGATGGCAGACTTTGGTAGCAAGTGCTGTTAATCATTTCCCCAGCCCATGGGAATTTTATTTTGAATATGCCATTTTAGAAAGCAGGACTTGGAAAATATCATCCTAAGTGACATCACACAGACTAAGAACGGCAAACATAGCATATTTTCTCTCATATGTGTCTCCTAAATTGGACAATCGAATAGGCATGTAAAAGGCAATGAGCATTGGGATTGTGGGTATGTAACTAGGTGACACCAGAAAAGGAGGAACCAGGAAGGAGGGACAGAATATTGGGGTGGGATGGTGGGGGAGGAATCAAGGAAAGGGATGTTGGGAAGGAGAACTATACAAAACCAACATAAGCTGGGCATAGTAGTGCATGCCTTTAATCCTAGCACTTAGGAGACAGAGGTAGGACGGTCTCTCTGAGTTTGAGGTTACCCTGAGATTACAGAGTGAGTTCCAGGTCATCCTGGACTAAGGTAAAACCCTATCTCAGAAAACAAAAAGCAAACAAAACAAAAAATCCCAAAGACTAAAGCAGTCAGCACAATAGGAGCCTCCCTTCTGGAAGCCAGTATACAAGACAGAATTCTCAGGTAAGTGTTGTGGGTGGAAATGCCCAGTAGAAGGTGAAGAAACTTTAATCCTTAAAACTTGGGCTTTGGTTTGTGGATCCTTAGGCCAGATCTGGGTTAACTCCCACTGTGAGTAACTGGCAAAGGGATATCCAAGAGATCCCCAAATAATGCAAGTCTTGGCCAAGCACTTGGTTACCCAATGGAGCTAAAAGGTAAGACCCTATTGCTGAGGAAACCACAGGCTGTCAACTCAGAAAGCTTGGAGAAGGGACATATTACAACATGGAAAATGAGAGGAAAGTGAGCCCTTGCCTGACAAACCCTCATGACGTTGGAAAGTGCTTTGGGAGCTATTGGGTTACCAATAACATGAATAAGCAGGTGACCCTGCAAGACATGCAGACCACCAGCTGTACAGGAACTACACACTTGTGCAATAGTGGCACCCAGCCTTTATGGGTAACCAACTGCCCTCTGACTGGACATGAGGTCTGCTCAGTGGGAGAGAACTCATTACTGGTATGGGGAACTAAGTCAGCAACCCATAGTCAGGAAAATTACAATATCCAGAGAAAACTCCCCAGTGTTCCCTATACAAATTGAGTGGGCAGCCTCATAAAAATGTCTCTCACATTCCTAGGTATAGCCCCATTAATCAAAAATGCTCTCACCCTTGGTCAGAGAATCTGTTTTATTTATAGATGGCAGAGAATACTGGGAAGATTCAAAATCCTTCAACACACACAAAAAAGGCAGTGGGCTGGAGAGATGGCTTAGCGATTAAGCGCTTGCCTGTGAAGCCTAAGGACCCCGGTTCGAGGCTCGGTTCCCCAGGTCCCACCATAGCCAGATGCACAAGGGAGCGCACGCGTCTGGAGTTCGTTTGCAGAGGCTGGAAGCCCTGGCGTACCCATTCTCTCTCTCTCCCTCTATCTGTCTTTCTCTCTGTGTCTGTCGCTCTCAAATAAATAAATAAATAAATAAATAAAAAAGGCAGCCAAACACTTTCAAAGAGATGTGCCACCTCTACCACATCTACTAGGGTCCAGAAGAAATTGTGGAAGAATCAGCAACAGGAATATTGCTCCCTATGCTAGCCAGACATCCACATCGAAGAAAATAGCAAAAAAAAAACATTGTGGCAAACCAAAAGAGGTATTAACAGAGGCTACAGATAAGTCAACGCTGATAACACACAGGCTAAGGCTCAGCAGCTATTGCGGAAGAGGGGATTGTAAGAACCAAAAGGCAGGAATAAACATCCTGGGATACAGCTCCCCTGCCAGAGACAGAGGTGCTAATTACCCCACAATGAACACCAATAACCTTATTGAGGAAGTCTCACAGGGAAATGGGAACCAGGAGAAGGGACATATTACAACTTATTGTTAATAATTAATTAACAAAAATTATTAAAAATTAAAAAAATAATAAAATGTTAAATCAGTCAAAAAAAAGTTGCTTCCCTACATCACCAGAGTTTGAATAAGGACCCTTAGCTACTAGAGATTAATAGGGGATTGTATAGTGTCTCCGACTGTCCCCAGACTAATATCTTGCATTGTTCTGTAGGGCTGACTTTACTACTGACCTACCGTGAGCAAAAATGTCTCATTTTTATTAACATAATATCATACTGTTACCTTATTTTTAGTTTTCATTATTATTCTATTTTCTTGTTCTTTTAAGAAAGGTTTTTTGTTTTGTTTTGTTTTGTTTTCCCTAGCCAGGCCTCACAAACTATTAGCTGAGGACAATCTTGTGCTCACAATCCTCCTTGTCTCAACTTTCAGAGTTCAAGTATCAAGGTATGTAGCACCACACTCAGGTTATATGGTACTGGGGACTGAAAACAGTGCTTTATTCATGATAGGGAATAAGTAAGTCTAACAACTAAGACACAGCCTTGTTTTCCTCTCAACTTAAAACTGGTTTTGTTGCTAGGGGTTCGGACCTGGGTGTATGATTTCTCCATTTGGTTTTCTGTTTCCTTCTCATATGTCTCTGCTACTGGCATACAGAGAGCTGTAAGGGAGTAACTTCTGCAAACACCAGACTAATTTAATGAAAACATATCCTTACTCCAATAGATAAAAGTTGTAATGATTTTCAACAATTCAAACTAAAATAATGTAGTGTGTAGGGTCCTGATTTGGGAATAAAGAACAAGCAAAAACTGGGCTCAAACTTTTTTTGCATCAATGTCTCAGTTCCTTTATTTTTCAGATATAAAATATAAGATCTAAAATCTGCCTACTTCTTTACTCAAGGTGAGGACCAAGTGAAATGATGTTGCTATGTGTATAATGTGTATAATATATATGTAACTTTTACTAATGTTAAGGTAACCAATTTTAGTAATTTCTCATAAATTGTAATTAACAATTTGTAATTAAAATTAAATGATATGGCACATTATGATGAAGACCCTAAATATTGTCAGTGAAGAAAATTTATTGAAAACTTCTAACACAGGGCTGAAGAATTGGATCAGAGGACTTGCCTGCAAAGCCTAAGGACCCAGGTTTGATTTCCATGAACCACATAAGCCAGATGCACAAAGTGGCACATGCATCTGGAGTTTGTTTGCAGTGGGTAGAGGCCCTGGAGCACCCTTTCTCTCAAATAAATAAATATTTAAAACAATTAAAAACCTATCACATTCTACTATATTGACTGCTTTTTCTATCTATGCTTTTGTCTGTTTCCAGTTGGAAATTCTCCTAAGTGAAACTTCATCACTCTGAAGGGAAGTAAAGATGAGGAAACAAACACCACAGCAGTGGGGATGATCTGATGGTTATATAATATTAGAGATGAATTCTATATACTCAAAAAGTAAAAATGTAGAATAAAGGCTGGAGGGATGGCTTAGCGGTTAAGCACTTGCTTGTGAAGCCTACGGACACGGGTTGGAGGCTTTATTCCTCAGGACCCACGTTAGCCAAATGCACAAGGGGACGCATGCATCTGGAGTTCATTTGCAGTGGCTGGAGGCCTTGGAGCGTCCATTCTTTCTCTCTATCTGTCTCTTTCTTTCTCTGTCTGTTGCTCTCAAATAAGTAAAATAAAAATAAATGAAAAAAAACTTAAAAAAAGAAAAAAATGTAGAATAAAAGACTCAAACACTCCCTGACTTTATGTTAAATGTTACACTAAGTTTTAACTATCATTATTATTATTTTTTTAATTTTATTTATTTATTTGAGAGAGATAGACACAGAGAGAAAGACAGATAGAGGGAGAGAGAGAGAATGGGCGCGCCAGGGCTTCCAGCCTCTGCAAACGAACTCCAGATGCGTGTGCCCCCTTGTGCATCTGGCTAACGTGGGACCTGGGGAACCGAGCCTCGAACCGGGGTCCTTAGGCTTCACAGGCAAGCGCTTAACCGCTAAGCCATCTCTCCAGCCCTAACTATCATTATTTTAACAGAATGATGTCTAAGATAATTTTATATAAAAAATAAGATTATGTAAATGGTGATGGATGTGTCAAATGGGTGAAAAAAAGACTTAAGTATGGGGCAGACTGGAAGGAAATGATGAGGGAACATACTTGGAATTGGCCTACAGTTCTGTTTATTAGCATTGCTCATCTCTCTCTCTCTCTCTCTCTCTTTCTCTCTCTCTCTCTCTCTCTCTCTGTGTGATTTGGATAAAACATTCAAAAACACAAAGAAGGAGGAAGGTGTTAGGGGCTAACACACCTTTTTGACTTAACATTTGAAGAATTTAGCTTGCTATCTGCAATGTGCTTGCAAGTGTAAAGGTCAACTTGAGAGGACGCACTGGCAGGTTTCCCTGCTGATTTCTGTGGCACAGATGTTCAAACTGTGAACAGTATCAGCTGAGATATAGAACAAGGTGCACTCTAAGGGTCACATGTTGGTCAGTTATTAATAGCCGTGCATTTGAGTAAGATCTGACTGACTGTGGAGGGAATAATATCCTACTTCATTCTAATAAACAGTTGTGAAAAACAAAACTTTTATTGTGTTTTCTTCTCTGGAATGCCACCCTGCAGCAGCCTTCAAACAGTATTCATACAAAGAGGAAAACTGCAGCCTACCAAACAGCTTTTAGATAAAATGATAAGAACATATGAGATAGAGATGATAGGGGTAGAGAAAGAGTGAGACAGAGAGAAAAGGGGAGAAAATGAAACAGATCATTGTATGAAAAACTTTGATCTCAGACAAAACAGATTGAAGAGAATCCCCCATTACCCTATATATTTCCAAGTCTTTCTTGGACAGAATTAGCTGTCAGCCTGCAGCACGAGAAGATATGGTGAAGACTAAGGGACTGTGCCCTTATATTGCATGTCTTTGGAGGAGTATTTTGAGGAAAGCTTTTCAACTTCTAGGTCACTGGTTTAGATATTAAAAAAAAAAAATTGTTATTTTTATTTATTTTTTTGAGAGCGACAGACAGAGAGAGAAAGAGGCAGATATATAGAGAGAATGGGCACGCCAGGGCCTCCAGCCACTGCAAACGAACTCCAGATGTGTGCACCCTCTTGTGCATCTGGCTAACGTGGGTCCTGGGGAGTCAAACCTCCAACCGGGGTCCTTAGGCTTCACAGGCAAGCGTTTAACCACTAAGCCATCTCTCCAACCCCAATAGTTTAGATTTTGTCTTAGTGGGTAATGAACAAAAGTGATGGTTAATGTCCTCTAAAAGAATTTTGCTGGAGTCATCCTTGTTTTTTTCATATAGACCTCAAATGCAATTGTGCCCTTTCTTTTGCTTCTACCAGCAGCACTCAGAGTGAGTAGAAATGTCATTGCAAGTATTTCTTTTTTCACCTTTTGTGCCAAAGAAATGTGAAATATGATAAAGGCCAACTCGTTTTCATCCTGAACACTGGCTAGCATTATTCTTCCATAATAAGGTTTCTAGGTCTTCCTAAGATTGATTGAAATAAAGCCTAGACCACCTCATGAGCAAAATCATGTCTTATCTCATAGAAACTCCAATTATATAAACGAATATTGTCAAAGAAGATTTAATTATAAACAATGGAAAATTTCTCTTTTAATATTTAATTTTAATTTATTTATTTGAGAGAGAGGAACAGAGAGAGAAAGAGGCAGATAGAGAGAGACAGAATGAATGTGCCAGGGCTTCCAGTCACTGCATACAAACTACAGACACATGTGTCACCCTGTGCATCTGGCTTATGTGCGTAGTGGGAAATCAAACCTGGGTCTTTAGGCCTTAACTGCTAAAATATCTCTCCAGTCTCAAAAATGGAAAATTTCTTGATCTGAAGGTTAAAAATCTAAGACTTTGTTTTCTCTTTTTCCTTTTTATTTGATAAATGATTTTCCATGGTCATAAATATTTTTCATGATTTCATTGAATACATGTGTGCTAATATTCATTTTATTCCCATCTCATCGCTTTATAATTTGATAAACTTTTTGCCCTTTTGTAGAAATGATATTGTTCCTTCAATTTGTCTATTAAAATTCTTTAAATATTATTGATGCTAATATTTTTACCTCTGCAATTTTTCTTTACACGTACTGCAGTAGTAAATAAATAAATAAAGCTAAGATCTCCAGAAACCTGGAGAAATAAAAAACTTTAAAGTATCAAATATTATAAGAGAAGTATAGATAAGTACTTTGGAATGCTAACCAAGTTTTGTCATTTTGGTGGTCACTTCAGTTATCTACAGATAAAGTGATGAGGCTTTGCTTTGTAGGTAAAAGAACATCCACTCAGTCGTTCCCAGTCTTAAGTCACTGCCTGTGTTGCTTGCTTCTCCACATCTAGATCATTAAGTTGATGTGTTTCATTGTTTTCATAGAGTTTTGAATAGCAACATTCTGTAAAATAATGCTCATTGGTAGGTGGTTAGAGTTGGGTGAGTACAAGTAGTCCTCAAAGGGGGTTTGAGTAGAAGGCATCTACGCCTTGCATGTGAGGGACTTCACCTGCTGGTAAAACTTAATGCTGTGTTTTCCTTAACCTCTGCTGGAAAATCTAGCCAAAGGCCAGCACCTTGAAAGTAACTACTACCATTTTTAAGCTGTGTCAGGAAGAGATAAAGACTGTCATTTGGGAGGTGAAATAATATGACAATTTGAATATTTGAAAATCCTTTCAATCATTAAAATATTACTTTTTTAGTGAGTACACAAAATAATTTGGACCATTATGGCAGCTTTCAAGACATATATAATTATACTTAGCTCATATTTCTTCCTTCCATGAGCACCCACAATTAGTGTGCCTTCTACTTCATTAATATATATATATATATATATATATATATATATATATATATACATATACATATACATATACATATACATATACATATATATATATTTGAAAACACATGTGAGAAAATATATTTGTCTTATTATTACCAATTATCTTCCCTTATTCTAATTCCCCCCTTCCCTTTAAACTTCTTCCTCTCCCTTAGAGTCCGTTTTCATGCTGTTTTTTTTTCAGATTACTTTAGCCAGACACAATCATTGCCACCACATGCATATACAAAATAAATCAAAGCTGCAATAAACACCTCAACTGGTTCAATGTGCTCTGGACAGTGGTATAGAAATACCAAAAGCTAAACAGTCCTCTTCAGATACCTCACATGCCTACAAATCTCTAGTTACAAATAGAAATATCAACAAAACCCACCATTTACATATAAGTAAATAAACTGAGACATAACCATGGCAAGTTTACCAGGGGTCACAGAATAAAAGAGGTTTGCTTCAGAATCAGAAAGCTTATCACCAGCCTTTGAGTCTAAGTTTATTTCTCTTATTTAACAGTGAAGCAAAAATAAATGCAGCTGGGTAAAGGCAGCTGAGACAAAATAATCGTCTGCTGTACACTCTTCAGATGTGAGGCACAAAATATTCTAGTGTTAAGCCTCCTGTTCCTTCATTCTTTCTGGTGATCATAGTACCTAATCCCTGCAACCTAGAGCAGCTCTTCAGTGTGTAATCAGCAGAAAAGATTAGCTGTGAAGCTCCTTTCCATATCCCATTTCCTTGCCTTCCTTTCCAGATGGAAATTTGCTCCACTAGAACATAAGCAAACGTGTAAGCTTCTCTTCCCAGGCACAAGTATAAACAATTCAGTCTTCACATCTCTCCCTTTCATATAATTGTAAATACACTCACACGCACACACACACACACACACACACACACACACACACACACACACCTAGATATATATACTGGTGCACACCTGCAGATTTAACAAAACAGCACCAATCCTCATGGCTTCACTGATTTCAAGGCTGTACATCATCTGGGGGAATCGGGGAGGGCTTTGGTTGTTGGGAGGAAGCACTTCAATGTACACAGTGCAGATGGAGTGCCTGCACAGAAAGAGAAGTAAATGGAAGGTTAGTCATGCACATTACATTTAAAGTTAGAATGCATTCTTTAATTCATTTTCTGGGTTTACAGCTCAAGAAATTTTAGATAACAGTAACGTATAGAAGAGTAAAACTGTTAAAGTTACCAGAAAAAAAATATGATGCTTTATGAAATTAGCTTAGTAAAACAAAAGAAATTGCCCCCAGTGTCTTTTTTCTCCTACTTAGATTAATAGTGCAAGTTAAAATCAATAGCTGTAAAGTAAAGCTAGTAAATTGTGTCAATTGCTGACATTATTTCTAATGCTTTTTTAAAAAATCGCAAAAGCATTCTATAAACATTTGATTACAAGAGCTGTTTTCGGGCCCTGTTCCTATTAAGCTATTAGAGGGAGTCATTGACTAACATATTCAAATATGTGCTATGTTTAATTAGCTCTTTGCTGACCTCAATGGTTTAATGTAAAAGTAGGTCTAAAGTTAAAGTCATATCATAATGGCCATGTAAAATAGCAACAACAACAAAAAAAAACAAGTTAAATTTTTAAATCCTAAGTATAGTATGAAAAGCTAAAATTCAGATATGCATAAAGCTTTCCTTGGCAAGGACTTTTCTTCAGGTCTACAAAGATACTTTTTTTGTTTTGTTTTGTTTTTCAAGGTAGGATCCCACTCTAGCTCAGGCTGACCTGGAATTCACTATGTAGTTATTCACAGGGTAGCCTTAAACTCACGGGGATCCTCCTATCTCTGCCTCCTGAGTGCTGGGATTAATGGCGTGCACCACCATGCCCAACTTCAGATATTTCTTTTTTTTTTTAATATATTTTTTTAATTTATTTGTTTGAGAGCGACAGACACAGAGAGAAAGACAGATAGAGGGAGAGAGAGAGAATGGGCACGCCAGGGCCTCCAGCCGCTGCTAACGAACTCCAGACGCGTGCGCCCCCTTGTGCATCTGGCTAACGTGGGCCCTGGGGAACCGAGCCTTGAACCGGGGTCCTTAGGCTTCACAGGCAAGCGCTTAACCGCTAAGCCATCTCTCTAGCCCAGCTATTTCTTTATCTTAATATACATGTAATAGGGCTGGTGAGATTGCTCAGTGGTTAAAGGCACTTGCTTGCAACCCTGCTTGCCAATCTTCAATTCCTCAGTACCCATGCAAAGCC
Source organism: Jaculus jaculus (assembly GCF_020740685.1). Classification (NCBI taxonomy): domain Eukaryota; kingdom Metazoa; phylum Chordata; class Mammalia; order Rodentia; family Dipodidae; genus Jaculus; species Jaculus jaculus. Next base: position 253,394 of record NC_059119.1, read on the forward strand.
AGATGTACAAAGTGGCACATGTGTTTGGAGTTCATTTGTAGTGTTAAGAGGCCTTAGCATGCCCATTCTTTCATAAATTAAATAAAAGTAAATACATATAATATTTTATAGAAACCTATATTCATTATATTAAATGTGGTCTTTAAACATTATAGTCATAGAATCATGAGTTTTAGTTTAAAACACAATAGTTATAATTCTTATTTGAGAGCTAGAATTTCAAAATGTTGCATAAAACTCTTTATTTATTGATATTTCAATTATATGTTCCTAGTATTACCCATGATACTTTATTTTTCAAAAGGTTTTGTGTAAAATACAGATCTTGAGCACTGAAACATCATTTACAGTGCTTGTAATATGTATGAATGGAAGCTATCTCTGAGCACATCCTTAGCAGACATTCATTTGGAATACAAAGCATCTCTGATGAGTCACTTTAAGAAATTTCACACTTGCATTTATTGCAATATTGTTCCAAAGCAAACTCATTTGGTATAAAATCTTTCAAACTTAATCTAAAAGTCAGTGTCAGAATTCATTATAACTTCTGATTTAACACTACATAAAATTAATAATAAAATGAATCAAGTTTTACTTATTTCATGTATTGATATATATTCAGATGTATAGGTGAAATAATTAGAATTAATAATGAAAATTTAGATTTTATGAGTAAAATGTTTAAAATGTGTTAAAATACATGATGAAATGCTGCTTATAAACTTATAGATATCCATGTGATAACAAATAACAGAAAGTTACACAATTTAATGCATATCAGTGTCCCACTTCTCATGTGTTGAGAACAAAGTAATTGATCATTTTCAGGTGGTTTTAACCTTCTCCAACATGTCACCAAAAAAATTGCTGGTCTAAGGTAACTACCTCTTTCTTCTGCTCTGCCTCTTTTTCCCCTCTGCTCCTTCCTACAACCATTCACATAGTTGAATTGCTAATTATACTTTCATCCTATTTGGATTGGTGCTGCAAAGTCATTTGAATAGGATCATATTTCGAGGTCTTGCATTTTTCATCTTCTATCTTGGCACTTCCCTGTAATGTATTTAACTAAGCACTATCCTTCTTGAGGGTTATTAACTTTTAAATGATATCTCCTTTTTATCCTTGATGTCAGCATAGTGTCAGAATGAGCTTCATGAGATTGAATACCAGTAGTATTAACAATAAAATGATGACTTAATGCTGCAATAAATAGTAGTAATTCAACAGCAGAGTGTAAGTTTACACACATAATAAAACAAGATAGTCACTTGGTAAATAAAATCATTTTATGTGAGTAGTTCATATTTATACTTTATAGCCAGTCCTAAATGCATAAAAAACCTGAGCATATATCTAACCACATTTTATTTCTGTAATATAGTTGGTATGATGCAAATAAATTTTATTTTCTAAAAATGAAAATCAGAAGGCCTTATGCTTTCTTATCCATAATAAAGGTCAAAGTCAAACCAAGGAGGTAACATATTTCTCAGATAATCTTGTGATTTAAATAGATGCTTGGAATCACCTAAATTTGACTTACTAGTCTTATGAAGAACTTAAACATCACAATGATTAAGTGGCTGAGTTATAGTTACAATGACAATTAGCAAGAACAGCTGAACAGGAAAATTCTGAATTCAGAACTCACCACTCCTTTCTCTTAATATCGCATAGTAATATATTTGGGGAATACTTTGGAGAATTTTTACTGATCTGATAGGGATGAATGTGAAATTCCCTTGATTTGTATCAAAAGATGTTATCTTACACAAATGCCTATATTTCAAATCCTGGTCTCAGAATATGAAATCCCAAATTTAATTTATATCATGGATGAAATTTTATCTATGATACATAATGTAAGGACAAAATAAAATACATGTTTAGCCGGGTATGGGGGCACACTCCTTTAATTCCAGCACTTGGGAGGCAGAGGTAGGAGGATCACCATGAGTTCAAGGCCACCCTGAGACTACATAGTTAATTCCACATCAGCCTGGTCCAGAGTGAGACCCTACCTCGAAAAAAATAAAAAAATTATAGAAAGACAGACCTGAGGTGTTTTTGGTTTGGAAAGGTTTTAATTAAAAAGTATAATAAATTTAATTTTCTTATACTAAAATAATAGTCAGTGATGAGACTATTGTTGGCATTTAAAGGATAACACAATTCTTTACCATTTGTGATTTGCATTAAATATTGTAACACATGCTACAACAACTCTATTTAAAATTCAATCTTCCTATTTAAAATTCTATCTTTTTACCTGTTTTTATGACTTGTCTCTTAGTTTAATATTTATGACGGCTTAACTTGGTGGTCAGTTTGTCAGGATTAAAAATCACTATGGAAACAAATCTTTGGTTATGTCTATAAGGAATTTTCTAGGCTAAGTTAATTGAGGTGAGTAGATCTACCCTACAGGTGGACAGTGCCATTCCATAGGTTGGATGTGGGGACTGTATGAAAACTGAAGAGCTGGCTGAGCAACAGCATTCATCACTCTCTACTTTTAACTGTGCAACATGACCAGCTGTTTCATGTCCCTGCCACCATGTCTTACTCACCTTGAAAGAATGTTGTACTCTAGTTGTGAGCCTAAATAAACCTTTCCTTCTATAAGTTGACTTTGTCAGGTATTTGTGACAGCATCAAAAAATGAAGAACACATTAATGCTTTTGATATTTTCAAGTAATTTTTTTTCGAGGTAGGTTCTTACTTTGGCCCAAGCTGACCTGGAATTCACTACATAGTCTCAGGGTGGCCTCAAAATCATGGTGATCCTCATACCTCTGCCTCCCAAGTGCTGAGATTAAAGGTGTGTGCCCCCTTGCCTAGCTCAAGTATTTTTAAATAGAAATTACTGTGTATTTTCCTTTATTTTCCACCAGTAACATGCTAGAAAACTGTATTTACAATTCATTGTTTGCAGATTCTGTCCTATGATCTTGAAGGCAAATGCAGAAATCTAAAGGAGTAAACATTTCTATCTTTTCTTTTTATTTTACTTATTTAGTTTTGGTGAACCAATGTGTTTATTGGCATTGTTTATAGAACAGTGTGAAAGCTTGCTTACAGGAGCAACAGATGATTCAAAGCAGCTGCATCACTGAAAAGCCCCAGCTCAGTACCGGTGACACTCATGGAGGCTGTATCTGTGGAGCTCACTGCACAGCCTGCAGCACAGGTGACACTCATGGAGGCTGTATCTGTGGAGCTCACTGCACAGCCTGCAGCACAGGTGACACTCATGGAGGCTGTATCTGTGGAGCTCACTGCACAGCCTTCAGCACAGGTGACACTCATGGAGGCTGTATCTGTGGAGCTCACCGCACAGCCTGCAGCACAGGTGACACTCATGGAGGCTGTATCTGTGGAGCTCGTCGCACAGCCTGCAGCACAGGTGACACTCATGGAGGCTGTATCTGTGGAGCTCGCCGCACAGCCTGCAGCACAGGTGACACTCATGGAGGCTGTATCTGTGGAGCTCGCCGCACAGCCTGCAGCACAGGTGACACTCATGGAGGCTGTATCTGTGGAGCTTGCCGCACAGCCAGCAGCACAGGTGACACTCATGGAGGCTGTATCTGTGGAGCTCGCCGCACAGCCTGCAGCACAGGTGACACTCATGGAGGCTGTATCTGTGGAGCTCGCCGCACAGCCTGCAGCACAGGTGACACTCATGGAGGCTGTATCTGTGGAGCTCACCGCACAGCCAGCAGCACAGGTGACACTCATGGAGGCTGTATCTGTGGAGCTCGCCGCACAGCCTGCAGCACAGGTGACACTCATGGAGGCTGTATCTGTGGAGCTCGCCGCACAGCCTGCAGCACAGGTGACACTCATGGAGGCTGTATCTGTGGAGCTCGTCGCACAGCCTGCAGCACAGGTGACACTCATGGAGGCTGTATCTGTGGAGTTTGTCGCACAGCCAGCAGCACAGGTGACACTCATGGAGGCTGTATCTGTGGAGCTCACCACACAGCCTGCAGCACAGGTGACACTCATGGAGGCTGTATCTGTGGAGCTCACTGCACAGCCTGCAGCACAGGTGACACTCATGGAGGCTGTATCTGTGGAGTTCGCCGCACAGCCAGCAGCACAGGTGACACTCATGGAGGCTGTATCTGTGGAGTTCGCCGCACAGCCTGCAGCACAGGTGACACTCATGGAGGCTGTATCTGTGGAGCTCACCACACAGCCTGCAGCACAGGTGACACTCATGGAGGCTGTATCTGTGGAGCTCACTGCACAGCCTGCAGCACAGGTGACACTCATGGAGGCTGTATCTGTGGAGCTCACTGCACAGCCTGCAGCACAGGTGACACTCATGGAGGCTGTATCTGTGGAGCTCACTGCACAGCCTGCAGCACAGGTGACACTCATGGAGGCTGTATCTGTGGAGCTCACTGCACAGCCTGCAGCACAGGTGACACTCATGGAGGCTGTATCTGTGGAGTTTGTCGCACAGCCTGCAGCACAGGTGACACTCATGGAGGCTGTATCTATGGAGCTCATCACACAGCCTTCAGGCACTGAATCTGAGAATCTCAAGCATAGTGCATGGCAGGCAGCTCAGAGAGTCTTGAGCACATTGTACCACTTGCAGGCAGCTCAAAGCCACTTCATTTTTCATAGCAGAAAACATTTACATAGATTCCATGGGAGAAAAACTAATTTTGAAAGACAGGGCAAAATATAGACCGTGGTAAAACCTGTACACACTCACTAAGGGCTAAACAAGAAAACTGTACTTTGTTCAACTAATGAGTATGCATGGGACAGGAGGCAATGAGGCCAGAGAGGTTGGAATCATTCAGGGCCCATGGATTTTAACTTCATCTTGATGATGTGAAATGGTCATTATACCTAAAGTATGTTGTGGCCATGATCAATGCATCAAGTAGTTACAGCCTGCCCTGTCATGTCTCCTGTTTTTGTTCTTGTTCTCTATGTAGCTTCTCCAATTTCATGTCTGTCCCAGGAACCCTGCACTTTTATCTATAAGTTATTGCATGCCCAGCTCCCTCTAGACCTTCTTCTGAATTTCATCAACCTCACCTTAGCTCCCCATTTCCAGTGCCTTTCCAAGACAGTAGGATTTTGGGGAGCACATTAAATTTTTGTCAAAACAAATATTCATGTATCCTGCCCTACCTGGAAAGTTATTTAAAAATATGTACTTAATATAGAAAATTATCTAATTGAAAAATGTATTATTTAATCATTGGTTAATTAAATCCAGCCTTGGATTCCATGGAAAATTGGAATATTAATGGCTACTATATAATGTATCAGTCATTTTGTGGGAATGCTTTCACACCTACTACCTACTAGCTGTGCTTTATTCATAGCAGCATTAGATAAATATTTACTGAGTTTAATTGAACTAAACAAGTATAAGGTGACTTACATGTACCACTGCAGTAAATGATGCCTAAACTATGTCATGACTCTTTTAGCTTTTTGCCTCTGCCTTTGTTCCTATTAAACCTTAAAATAAAAAACCAAATCCAACAATGGAATATTCCTCCAGTCATTCTGAGCCTATGGAAACTCTACTGAGTTGGAATAGCAGAAATGTAAAGTTATTTTATATTGGCTTTACTTGAAAGTCAATGTTAATTTAAATTTATGAATTAAAATTACCAACCTGAAGAAAATAATATGAAAAATGTCATCAGATCTGATTGTCACCACCAGTTTCAGTGCTGCTACTAATTAGTTTCATTTATATGCCATGGTTGCAAAGTTAATCTAAAAAGTTTATCAAGGTTGTTATCTTTATATTGGTACTATTCAAATACCATATTTCTTTCTTTCTTTCTTTTTTTTTTTTTTTTTTTTTTTGGTTTTTCGAGGTAGGGTCTCACTCTGGTCCAGGCTGACCTGGAATTAACTCTGTAGTCTCAGGGTGGCCTTGAACTCATGGCGATCCTCCTACCTCTGCCTCCCGAGTGCTGGGATTAAAGGCGTGTGCCACCATGCCCGGCACCATATTTCTTATAAAGAAAACACTAAAAATATAAAACCTCAACTTTTCAGATCACTTGTCAACTCAATTTGAAGGATTAATTTCCCTGCAGAAAACAGTGAGTGTTATTCTCCTGTAGTAACCATGACATTACCTCTGATGAGAGAAAGAAAATGTGTGCGCTTTATTCTCCTCAGGTTCACAATGGAATAAATAATTCTAAAATTTTAAATTGCCTAATCTGAATAGCAGAATGTAATCTTGCTCCTTCTCTCTTAAGTCTGGTCTGGGACACCAGTCATTATTGGTGGGTGTCTTATTTTACTAGATGCTGGCCCCAATGTGCGGTAGCAATTCTGAGAATGTTATAGTAATATTAACATGTTAGAATCACCTATCTTTTTCAGATAGAGATAGATCCTAAGGAGAGAGTCACCCCATCATCCCTCAAAAGGGCCCCCAGCTGAAAGTAAGAAAAATTGGCAAAACAAGCAAGGGTTCTGTTTTCCTGATGAACAGGATACCAGCACAAGGGGGAAAGAGAACAACACAGAGAAAAATCAACTCCTACCAAATCAGAGAGCCAGATCATCAGAGGCCCCCAACACTTCATCACTAAAGCCAACCAAAAATGCACCCAACATGGCTCAGGGAAATTTTGTGGAAGAGGGGGTGGAAAGAATGTCAGAGCCACATGTTGGGTCATGATATGCAGAGACATTTATCCTACCCATAACTGTGGGCTAACTCCACAATGCATGACCCATATACTTCAACAAGGAGGGGGCAAGGGGAGGGGTTAGGTCATGGATGAGCCTAATAATGGTACCAAACTGACTGTATTTGCTGAATACAAAACTAATTAATAAAAAAAAGAGTCATCTGATTCCACCATTATTGTTAGTATCTTACTGTGTTTTCTTTATAAATTATATTTTATTATAGGTATGTATGTATAAGAAGAAAATAGTATCTAAGTGATTCTTTACCAACTAGATTTCAACAATTCCCTATAGTTAGTGGAGCATATTACACAAATATACACAGGTTACTATAATCCATAATGTGATTTTAAGACTTAGATCATAGTAACTGTCATATGTTTATATGTTGCTTATTTTGACCAGAGTAGATCTATTCAGTACCACTTTTTTCAATGAAAAATTTAAACATCACAAAATAAATTTATGATTTTCTATGGCTTTAGTGAATTTTATGTGAAAAGAGCAAAAAGTGACTTTGGCTTTATAATCTTCATTATAGTATTGGTATTAAACAATTATCAATTTCATTGAAGAATTACTGAAGAAATTATAGGTGTGAAACAGAATAGATGAGAAAGTGTTTGAGTCTCTCAGTGAAGCTCCGGTCCTGTAGCTTATGCACTGGGGCTGGAAGATGGGTTACTTTATCAAGTTAATCTTGCATAGCCTCACACTTCCAGTATACAAAAATGAATACAGCTCTAGAGGTGCTGCCGTGTTAAGATTACAAATTGTGTATCCTAGGAAGCTACCATGATGTTTGACCCTAGTGCACATTCACTAAATATTAAAAATCACTTCCCTGCTCCTCACAATGACCTAGCATGAGTAAAAGTTACCTTTAAAATTTATTCAAACTTTCATTCTTTTCACATTCTTTACTTTTAAATATATAAATGTATTCAAGGTTTTACTTGGAAAACAATCATTACACTATTTGTCAGGTCCTGGCATCTGTATTAGTAAGAGTCATATCTGAACTAAATGTGCCCCAAATTAAAAGTCTAGCCCTCACAACATGCATGCCATTTTAACAATGCTTTCACCAAGTAGCCTTAAACAAAGACCTGGAACTTTCAGTTCAAGACACTAGAAATATTTTTCCTGGAGTTTTTGAACAGTAGCATGGTACATAATATTTCTGCCTATTGCTTTGTTACCCCAAAATCTGTCTTCCACAGGGACAGAGCAGTCACCTTCCAGAGGAGAAAATCATCTCCCAGGACAAACTCTCATGAAAGTTAAAACAATATAGGAATAGAATGAACTGCATAGAACCATATCCAAATGCATAAGAAAATACACAATATATAAGTGTGATTGCAATTTAGTAAGGGAAAGTTGAACCATTCAGTATATTGTATTAGGACAACAGAACCCTTCACTAAAAATAAAATATATGGTTAAATTGATAGTATCTTCTGTAAATAAAATATAAATCCCCAACACAACAAAGGTTTAAATTTACCAAATGAATCTAGTAAAAGAGATTAAAATTTAAATGAACATCAATCTTAACAGCCTTATGTATACATATAAGTTTTCTCAATGGACTTCTTAGAAAGAACTACATACAAATGAAGAAATACTAAAAAGCTGTGAAAAATATTTAAGAAATTTATCCAGTATTCATATAAAACATCTAGATTTTTTTTTCAAAGCACAGGAGTATCTGTACTCAGTCATGTTTTCTTGAATGCATAGTTAATCCGGGCAAAAGTAGGGTTTCTTGGATGGGGCGATGAAAAGATACAAATAAATATAAGAGGAAGCATATTTTTTATACTTCCTTCTCTGGGTGTGCAGGCATGCATTTGAGTGTACGTAAAGTGCACATATAACATATATTATTTTGCATATATTTTAATATTTTCCCCGTACTAACAGGGAATATTTCATGTTAGAGCCTTTCTGCCCCCATATTCTTTTCATGAATAAACTAGAAAAATGTACCTAATAGTTCACAGTTCTTCTGCTGGTATAGGAATAGTCACATTAGTTATACTGAGGTTGAGTCTTGCTAATATTATCTTTTTCCGAAAATCTAACCACATAAGAATGTGAAGTTCTGAGAAATCGTCTTGGATTCTAATCCAAGATGATCTAATTTGGATGTTTACAGGGTAAGTTTGATTACACTAGGGAGGCCCGACCTGGGGAATTTACCTTCTCTCTGCAGGAGGAGCATTGTCTGAAGCCTGCACAGTGAGCGCATAGGTCTTCCCCACGATCAGCTGCACTCCTGGTGCAATGCTCACTAGTCCTGAGGTTCTGTTGATCACGAAGTCCCCCTGAGCCCCCACCAGGATTTCGTAGGTGATCTCCCCATTTGTCCCTTCATCGGCGTCCACTGCAGTGAGCTGTAATTGAAAATATAACCTAAATCCTTCTGGGACTCAGCTTTCCATCATCCTGTCATTTTCCCCCAAACACAAGGAACTTGCTTTCAAAGACAAACCATCCCTTAAGAGAGTTCTTTCTGGGCTTGTTCATGATCTTGGTTTTGCAGACCTGATGCTTCATAAAACTCTTGACCAAGGAGATGTCCATATCCTATTTTTATTTTAATTAAGCTTTGCACTTAAAGTGATAAAGTAACAGAAACAAACAAAAAAAGAGAGAGGAGAGAAGTTTAAGAGATGACAATAAAAATGCCAAGACTGAGGTATATATTTTAAGGTGGAAAGACGTGGCTGCCAAAAAGAAAGATTTCCTGAAATGATTCTGAGACATATAGCATGACAGATATAGATCCAAGTGCAAAGGGGAGGGATAGTATTTGTGGAAACAGTCAAAATGGATGATGTGCATTTGTTGAGAATGGCTCACATCATGCAAATGCATGATCTTCTGTGTGGATAAAATTAGAAAATTAGAGGGGGGTTAGCAGAGGAGATATCAGTTGTGATTATAGTAAATCACTTAAAATGTCTCAGGATATCTTAATTAAAATTTAGTTCAAATTGGATTCACTATTAGCATTCTTCTTGGGAATTAAATTGGCTAAACGGATTTAATGATAAATGGCAGTGTGTTGAGTTAAGAAGAGGGGCTGGGAGTGTTTTAGGGATGCAGGCACTATTGCTTCTCTTATTTAACATTTTCATAAATCAAGTTGGAAGAAGGCTAAGCTGGATGATAATTAAATTGAGGAAGGTGGCCATCTGGGAGGTGCTATAATACCAAACAGTGCTCTGAATATAGGCAACAGAAACCCTAAGACTCCATAACCAGCTGACCTCAGATAAGCTAACAAATTTGCCAGTTGGCACAAGGAGCGCCTCAGGAAATCTTAGCAGGTGGAAAGTTTAACAATTAATCCAAAGAACAAGTCTATGTGTAGGATAGTCAAGTAGCTTTGAGGGATAGTAAGAAATAATAAAATAGTTGAGAATCAAAATATATTTGTTCATATTCAAGCAAGGTTTTTGGAGATAATACCAGTAGTCTTAGCTTAGACAATGGGTCCAAGACAATGCTTCTGAACACACAATTAATAATGTCTTCCTTAAGCCTGAAAACCCATACCCTTTGCCATTATTAGTGACACTTGGTAGTATATGTTCTATGCTGTGGACTATATCCAGACGTTGGGTAGAGCTGCCAATGTTATTTAACACAATCATAACCCAATGACTTTTTGCCTATTGTCCATGAGGCAGAAGTACATGTTTAGTTAGTAAATTGACATGGAATGGAATATAGGCTGATTTACCTGAAGAAGCTAAAGTGTCACATTTCTCTGATGAAATTAAATTAACTCTACATTTTTTATTTGCTTTACTTAAGCCTTTTGATGTCTAAATGATAAGAAAAAAGAGAGCTGGTGGTTTGTATATTTCATTTCCTGATGTATTGCATCTATTTCCATATTGTTTGCCCTTATGTTCCCACAGTACCCTTGTGATTATCCACAATGTACATTGTTTTAAAAAATATGTTATTTATGGGCTGGAGAGATGGCTTAGTGGTTAAACACTTGCTTGTGAAGCCTAAGGACCCCGGTTCAAGGCTTGATTCCCCAGGACCCACTTTAGCCAGATGCACAAGGGGCACACGCATCTGGAGTTCATTTGCAGTGGCTGGAAGCCCTGGTGTGCCCATTCTCTCTCTCCCTGATTGTCTCTGCCTCTTTCTCTCTCTGTTGCTTTTAAATTAATAAACAAAAAAATTTTTTTTAAATATGTTATTTATTTGCAAGGATAGAGAGGAAGGAGGGAGGGAGAGAGAGAGAGAGTATGTCAGGAATTCTTACCACTGTAAATGAATTCCAAATGCATGAACCCACCACTTTGTGCATATGGCTCTATGTGGGTACAGGGATATTAAAGCCAGGCTGTCAAGCTTTGTAAGCAAGTGTCTTAAACCACTAAGACATCTCCCTAGCCCCAAATGAACATTTTTTAGAAAGAAAAATGTTCAATCTGGACTCTCTCAGGTGACATAGGAGTATAATAGAAACTATGAATAATATAGAAATAATTTCAAGACAGTAAGAGTGTTAGTCAAGTATTTTCAGGGGGATGAATGAATTCTCATTAGAAATTAAATTTTGGTTATTTGAGAACAGATGTGTGTTACCAAAACTAATGTTGTCTTCTTGAAGAATGGTATAGATCACAGAACTGCTTTTACATCAAAGGATTTGTGATGTTCTAATTTTCTCCAATAGTAGTTGCTTTTATTATTGTAATTTATCAGCAAAATTTAGCATATCAACACACTGTTGTCATATAATTTTGTTATGTATATTTATCACTACCTAATATAAAGTTTCTAGTCATAAAATAAATATACTTGTATAATAGCTATATTAAAGCAGAGAATTTTCATTTCTAAAAACCTGAACTCAATTGACTCATAAAATTCTTTTCTCTTTTTTTTTTCTAAAATATTTATTTATTTATTTGAGAGAGACAGACACAGAGAGAAAGACAGATAGAGGGAGAGATAGAGAATGGGCGCGCCAGGGCTTCCAGCCTCTGCAAACGAACTCCAGACGCATGCGCCCCCTTGTGCATCTGGCTAACGTGGGACCTGGGGAACCGAGCCTCGAACCGGGGTCCGTAGGCTTCACAGGCAAGCGCTTAACCGCTAAGCCATCTCTCCAGCCCTTGACTCATAAAATTCTTTATTTCAATCACTTCAGTAAAAGAAAACATCACTTCCCTGTTGACACAAATATTTTTTTCTATTTTTTATAGTTGTTTATAGTTTCCTATACTTCGTCACAGGATTGTTTAACTTCAAAATTCGGTCTGCATGTATACATTAGCACCTTTCACATCTGATCTTTTATAGTGAAAAGGAACCTATTGGAAAGAAGACTTTGGACAATGGTGGACCATTATATTAGATAAACCTTTTTCTAAAAAAAAAAAATAAGTAAAAACCCCTGGATGTCATTAATCACACAAGAGCTGATCATAAAAAGCAGGTTAAAGACTGAAAATAAGAATCAACGTAAAACTTGTGCACAGTTACACATTAAAAGAAGATTATGCAGATGAAGTCTAGATATGTTTAACATATCCATAGGATCAAAGCTGAACATAAAAGGTTGCAATAATGTTGACTTTGAATCAATGGTAAGACCTTATTGCTAAAGACTCCATATACTTGGGCTGCAAGGCCACTGAAAAATCCAGCTGGAACTGAGCTGCTACCCTCCTCCATGTAGACCAGCTGACAGAAAGCTGGAAGAAGCTGTTCTACATGTAGTTCAATGGGAGAAAGAGATACCACCAGTGAAGATACTCAACAGTGGACACTGCAAGCCTTATAATTGGCCAGCCAGGCCAAATGAGCCAATGGGTGCAATAGTGGCACATCTGTCATGGTGGAAACCAACTGCCCTCCAATTGGACTCCAGGCCCACTCCATGGGGGGGGGAACACATCCTTGATACAGAAAACTTAAAACAGGGGTAGTCATGAGCCCTATGGTGTAACATCTGCTGATGTCTGGCTAAATGTACATGCTATGCTTATAAAACTGCCCAGTAAGCACTTCTCTTAATATTTATATCCTTATATTAACGCTACTCTCACTTTGGGAAGAGAATCTTCTCTTTTCAGACGGCAGTGACCTTGGGATGTCTCAGAAGGTATCATAGTGCTGCAGAGAAGTGACTGGAGTACTGAGTAACATATCGATCACACCTTCCAAGGCTCAGGGTCTAATGTGGAAGAGGTGGCAGAAAGCATGTAAGAGCCAAAGGAAGGGTAGGACTCCTTACAGCATGGTCCTCCAGACACAAAATGGCCTTCATATCCATGACCTCACTCTGCCTGACACTACCTACACAAGACCATCATAAGAGGAGGAAAAGATCATGGCATCAAAATAAAAGGGAGACTGATTGAGATGGGGAGGGGATATGATGGAGAATGGAATTTCAAAGGGGAAAGTTGGGGGGGAGGGAGGGTATTACCATGGGATATTTTTATAATCATGGAAAATGTTAATAAAAATTGAGAAAATTGAAAAATTGAGAAATATGTCATGCCAACAATATAGAGAACCATATAATGAACAAAGAGAGTAATTAGCAAAACTTAATATACGTTTTATGATACATTCTTTTTTTTTTTTTTTGGTTTTTCGAGGTAGGGTCTCACTCTGGTCCAGGCTGACCTGGAATTAACTCTGTAGTCTCAGGGTGGCCTTGAACTCACAGCGATCCTCCTACCTCTGCCTCCCGATTGCTGGGATTAAAGGCATGCGCCACCACGCCCGGCCAATGATACATTCTTAACAAGTTATAAATAGAAGAGTTTACACCTAATAAAAAGCATTCTAGGGCTGGAGAGATGGCTTAGCGGTTAAGCACTTGCCTGTGAAGCCTAAGGACCCTGGTTCGAGGCTCGGTTCCCCAGGTCCCACGTTAGCCAGATGCACAAGGGGGCGCACGCGTCTGGAGTTCGTTTGCAGAGGCTGGAAGCCCTGGCGCGCCCATTCTCTCTCTCTCCCTCTATCTGTCTTTCTCTCTGTATCTGTTGCTCTCAAATAAATAAATAAAAAATATTAAAAAAAAAAAAAGCATCCTAAAGCATACTAGTGGCTACCCATCCTCTCTACTCAGTTGTGGAAGGCTGAGGCTGTTTTCTAAGATGAGGAAAAAGAAAAGTCACCCTCTTTTGTTTTCTCTTAAACATTACAGTGGATGCTCTGGCCAGTGTAATAAAACTCATAAAGGAACAAATAAAAGGTATCCCCACTTGAAAAGAACACGTAAACCTGCCACAATTTTAGAAACAATCATCTATGTACTTGGAAAATACTAAGAAGTCTCCAAGAAACTACCAGAAACAACTAATGACTAGCTAAATAAGAAAATTTTAATTAAATACATTAGCTATAAGCCAATCCAACAACAAAATAAATTCTGCTCCAAATAAAATCAACAATGATCAATTTAACAAAAAGAAAGCCTTGTATCCAGAAATCTGTGATATAGGACTTAATTGAAAAGCTGCTAGTTACATCTGCCAAGGGTACTTTTAGACCTCTATGCCATCATTTGCATGTCCACCTCTAGTCCTTCATTTACCTGTCCACCTCTACTCCATCATTTGCCTGTCCACCTCTATTCCATCATTTGCATGTCCATCTCTATTTTATCTTTTGTATGTCCACATCTACTCCATTGTTTGCACATCCACCTCTACTCCATCGTTTGCATGCTCACCTCTATTCCATCTTTTGCATGTCCACCTCTAGTCCTTCATTTGCCTGTCCACCTCTAATCCGTCATTTTCATGTCCTCTTTATACCATAACCATATTGCTCTAAATATAGGCTTAAAGGAGGGAAAAGGTAGCTTTTTAAATATTTTTCAAGTAGTTTATTTATTTATTTGTAAGCAGAGAAAGACAGAAAGAGAAAGGGCAGAGAAAGAATGGGTGCACCAGGACCTCTAGCTACTGAAATCGAACTCCAGATGCATGCACCACTGTCTGCATCTGATTTTATGTGGACACTGGTGAATTGAACTCAGGTTGTTAGGTTGTATAGGCAAGCACCTTAACCCCTGAGTCATCTCTCCACCACTGGATAGTTTTTATAATAAATCGAAGACTTGGGTTGGCAAAGCCTTCTTAGATGTGATACACACAAATGGAAGAAAATGAGAAATCAAACTTCCTCAAAATTAGAGGAAACACTAAGAAAATGAGAAATAAAATACAGATTATTAGAAAATTACAACTCACATATCTGATGAAAACCTGTGTTAATATTTTACAGAGGGCACTGAGATGTCAATATTAATTTTAAAAAAGAGGAAAATATTAGATAGACATTTCACCAAAAGACTATGATAAGTCTCTACTAAACACACATAGTTATTTCAGTGTCAGTGGTCATTGAGGATTGCCAGATTATACATTGCATACCATGGACACCTACTATAAACATCACTAAGCATTAGTAAGAATGCTGTAGACATACAATATGCTTTAGTTACATTGCAAAACTACCTTGAAATGTCCTAAAACCATAAAATTAAGTAAGTCCACTCATATATAATAAACAAATAAGATATATGATCATTATATGTTGTTTAAATGTCTCATTTCTAAAACTCTGAAACTGATACTCTTTCATTCTCTCTTGTTCAACTTCTACTTCTATTACATTAAACTGAATATTCTACGGGCCGGTGAGATGGCTTAGTTGTTAAAGCACTTGCCTGCAAAGCCAAAGGACCCAGGTTCAATTCCCCAGGACCTACATAAGCCAGATGCACAAGGTGGTGCATGTGTCTGGAGTTCATTTGCAGTGGCTAGAGACCATGGTGTGCCTACTCTCTCTTTCTCTCTTTCTCTCTTTCTGCCTCTCTTGATCTCTCTCTCATAAATATGTAAAAATAAATAAAAAATAAAAATGAATTTTTTCAGGCTGGAGAGATGGCTTAGCAATTAAGGTGTTTGCCTGTGATGCCTAAAGACCCAGGTTCAATTCCCTAGAATCCATGTCAGCTAGATGCACAAGGTGGAACATATGTCTAGAGATCTTTTGCAAAGGTAGAGTACCTGACATGCCCATTCTCTCTCTCTCTCTCTCCCTCTACTTATCTCTCTCAACTAAATAAAGAAAAAATAAAAATGTATATTTGCAAATTTTGCCTCCATTAAGTCCCACCTCATAAGCATTAGATCACCAAAGTTAGGTTCTGTCCTTATTTCTTAAAGAAATCATAAATCTTCAAGACAAGCATAAGCTGTTTTGATATATAGGACAGCTCTTCTTTAGTTAATTGATAAATGAACTGATACACTTATTGAGAGCTTAACTTGTCCTAGATTCTATACCCTGAAAAATTCAGGCTTCAAGCTATACATATAGAATAATTTCTCTCAAACAAAAGGTACTCTGGGAAAGGTGAGTGGGGAAGTGAGGAAACTTTTAACAGCACTTCTGAAGCCCTGAACTAGGCTTCAGAAGTGCTGTTACTTAATCAACAAGATGACAAAAGTAGAAAGCTGTAATCAGAGCAGTACTGTAAGATTAAGACAACATATATTTGACTTAGTCAATAGAAGAAAATGTTTTACTTATTTTATCCCCTCTGTAAAAGTGCCTTGAAATTGATACCTGAATACCTTATGTAAGTACCATGCCTATAGCCCTATCACCCCATCTCATTAGTACCATGTGTTCATTCCTTGTATACTGATTCTCTTGGAGTTCTAATGAACTAGGAAGCCCTTGTAACTACCCAAGTTCTAACAAATTTCAGGTAGATTAAGCACTAAGAAATGCTATTGAGTTTGACATTTAAAGATAGATTAATGAGGTATCTGTTTTATATTATTTTAGTGGAATGATGTGAGTGAAATCCTGATTATATAATATAGAGATAAAGAGGAGATATACTGTTATAAATGTACAGGCAGGTGGACAGTCACATAATTTTGACAATGAGGTAGACAGGCTGAGTAGGATTGCAATATAAGTAGCTCTGTCTGGGGGGATCAGGCTATAGAGGCTATAGCTGAATTGACAGTACTTGGCTAAAATGAATGTGGCCAATATTTGGTTTGATTCCCAGTATTGCTTAAAGCAAATATGGTGGCACACACCTGCGTTCCCAGTAGTTGGAAGTTAGAGGTAGGAAGATCAGCAGTTCAAGACAGACCTGGGAGAGAAACTTTGTGAAAAATTAATGGACTTTCTTCATGAAAGATTGATGAATTTTCTTTAACTCAGAAAGCTCTGAGGACCTGAAACAATTTGAGACATTCTGTCCTGTAGAAAACCACCAAGAAAGCTCCTCTGATTCCTTGTGAAAGTTCCAATAAATCAGATGTTGTTGTTTTTCAGTTACTTGTCTCAGACATTAGAAACTGCCATATTTTCTTACTGTCTCTTCTGTCTGTGGACAACTGGAGGCTCTGCAAGACCCCCACATATTGTTCCATTGGACACCCCAAGCATTATGAGTATGGAAATATTCCCTTCTAGCCCTTGGATCTTGTTTCTTTGCCCTCCCTAAGCCTTAAAGACATCCCTGTTGGCAGAATTGGTCACTTCACTTAGTCCTACTCCTCCAAAATGGGCTGTAAATTATCTGACCCAAAAGATACTCCATTGGCATGTCTCAGCACTAAGTTAAAGGAATCTAAACTAACCAAGCTCCTATCTGAAGGGTTAATGACTATCTCTGTAAACTAGAGGGAACTAAAGAGTTAATAACTGTCCCTAAGACTAAAAGGCCTTGAAGGAACTGAAACCATCTGAGACACTCTCCCTTAGAAAACTCTTGCTGGAAAAGCCTATTCTAAGAAAAGACACAAATAGCTGTAAGTTCTTTATTTATTTCCCTTGGATCTGCACCTGGCCTAGTCTGTTCTTAAGATCCTCCTTAGAAGCTTGAACCCCAGCCTAGTTCAGGGCTTCAGCCTCCATCCTGCAGGAAGGCTGTAAGCCCTTCACTATACCTCTCAGTTGTTCTGTAGAGATCAAGTTCTGGTGTTTTCTTCGCTTTTCTCTTTCACTTTCCTTACACTACCCACCAAAAGACTTTCTGTTCAATTCAATTTGGCCACAATATTCCCTGGACAATCACCACCACTGGCCAGAGTTCAATATTTTTTTATTTCAACATTATCATTGATCTTGATAATTTTCTCTTATGAAACAGGAAATGGTCTAAGTTTCCCCACATTCAGAAATTTTTTTTTTTTTTTGTCTACTTAAACACTTTGTTTCAACAGCTCCAATTCCAAATAGTTTCATAAATGCCTGTTGTTACTTGGAACTCTGTATCTGCCTCTTAGTATGGTTTTGTCATCCTAGGCAATACCTAGTGTGGTTTTGGAGCCACACATCCACCTCCACCCCAATGATGAGAACCATGTGACTGCAACTCAGTCCTGAAAAACCCCACTAACTAGACTGAAATATACACTCTTGACCTTCTATCTCCTGCTATATCTCTTATACCACCTGACACCTCTATTCCTATTCTCATAACTGCTAATATAAAGCGTAAAAGAGATGTCATTGTCCCCCATGCTCACAACATTAAGTATCATGACAGGTATGACCACAGGAACAGCTAGATTTGGAGTGTCTATACATGAAAAAACTTTTTTCCTATCATGCCAGCTGCCAAAAAGCCTAAAAGAAATAATTTCTTCTAGAATGTCTTAATGTCATCACTTACTCCATTACCTGCCCAGGATCCTTATTGCAGATGTCCCAGATAGGATCAACATCCTCCGTCTGGCTCAAGCCCCTACTCTCTCACAACCCTGATAAACAGACCTGTCAGCAGAAAACCACTAGAGATGGATTCTACACCCCCACATCACTTTCCAATTTCCTTTTGTTGTCCAGAGTCCAGATATGAAGGGTTAGTGGACTTTCTTCATCAAAGACCAATGAACTTTCTTTAACTCACGAAGTTCTGAGGAACTGAAACAATTCAAGAAAACCCTACAGAAAACCACTGAGGCAGCTCCTCTGATCCAAGATCCAAAGACCTAACACTTTTATACCCTACCAGAGGGCACCTGATTCCTGTCATGTCCTCAAATAGCAATAAGCTCAGCCCCTTCCCCATTGAGAGCTTCAGCCTCCATCCCCTGGGAAGGTTAAGATCAAGTCCAGTTTGCTTTTCTCTTTCATTTTCCTTTCACTTTGTCTAAATAAATAAATAATAAATAAACAATAAAAGTCTGTTTGGAAGTAATGTTTAAATAAGGGCTCACAGTCTAACTCTAACACAATAAATGACAGTGAAGAAGTCTCTTTATGGCACTACTCATCACTGTTTGGTGAGACTCCTTATATAACAAATTGCTGCAACTGAAATAGTCCCTCCTCAAGAAGATCAAGTCTGGAAGAGCTGAAATTTAATAGGTCACATGTTCACCTCTCAAGGTCAGAGGAATGGTAAACAATTGTTGAAGGGAAGACTTTGAACAATGTCAATTAGCATTCTTTTCCTGGGAAAGGAAAGAAGTCCAGGAGGCTCAGGAAGTTAACAAGTCTGTGGAAAAGATTGTAAGACCCACCCCACCATAATATATATATAAGGGGTAAACAATTACTTTAGCAAAGATAAGGGGCAGCCGAGTGGGGCTTCCATTAGTCATCATCTGTGCTGTGTACATTTTTCAGTGATACAGCTTCCTTTGGGTCATCTCTTGCTCTTGTAAACAACCCATCACCCTGCTCTCTAAGTAACCCCAATGAACTCAATGTTTTGACAAAATTGGTTTTGATACAATGGTGGTTTTGTCTGTTGTCTGAGTCCTATGTGGTATGATTACATGCATGTTCATATCTCTCTAGGGAAAAAGTTTTCACAATATTCATGCATAGCAGGTTCCCTCTGGTCCTTTTTGCACCAATCAAGAAGATATACATATACTCCCAGAGATGTAGTTAATAACTGAGAGCCCTAATGATACCTGATTTTCTAGGCAAATATAGCTATCACCTTATCAGAAGAGCAGGGGCAATGTCTCAAATGTGTGTAGCAGATCCTGGGCACACTGAAAATGACATTGTAGTAGTTAAACTTGGTACCAGGGACTGTTTTCTAGGGAGTACTCGTCTTTTTTTTTTTTCTAACACATTCAATCTTTGACATCAGGGTACTAAACACAAGGAGACAAGTTGACCTTTGTTAGTGCTTGGGAGGCCATTGAGAGGAGGGTGAGTACAGAAACTAGTCAGTACCCTTGGAGACGATTTGCATAGCTGAGTAATTTGCTTTGCTTTGCATTTTCTCTCCCTGGGAAATGCATTTCATTGTATTTCTAGGCCTTTGTAGGATGATTTATTGTCTCACCATTCTTTTACCATGTATCAGGAGTAGCAGTAGAAATGGTAAATTTTGGGGACTTTAAATAGTGAAAACACTTACAAGCATACAAACATAGCAACAGTCTGTCACCATAATCTGCATAGTACAGGGAAATACATAATATAAATCTATAAATGCAAAGCAAGATCTGCTTTAGAAGTAGATACATGAGAGAAATTAACATTTGAGCCTCCAAATGCCAGAAATAAGCTTTTGATACCCTCTGGCATACATTTCTGAGATATACACCCATCATGTAATTACTATCATTTTCTTAGTTATACTCTTCCATTCCCCACTGACTGTTTTTCTATACAAACTTACTTTTCTTTCCAATTATGTCATTTCAAAGATGCAGATCAGAGCTAATTAAATAAAACAAGGAAATAATTGTCATGCCTTTATTTGCATAAATGAATTTTCTACCTTTAAAAGTTGTTTTGTTAAAGAAAAATGTAGCTGTTTTGGTTCAGAGTAGAAATAAAGGTCAGACACACCTACCCATCTGATCACATCTCCATTCATGGCTTTGTGATTATATCTTTGTCTTCTTTTATTTTAACCTCATATAAATATTTACTAGGCATCTACTATATGATATGCAGATGCTCTGTATATAGAACCATATTAGTTATAGTCCTGAATTAGCAAAAAATAATTTCCTCAATGTGACAAGTGCCAGGCCAATATGTAAGTAACATTTACAGTAGCAGTATGAAATCATTTCCCTCATTGCTTCACACACAAGAGGAATAATCAGATAACTGCTCCAACTGAAGCTATTTTCACAAATATTTTATTTATTTGAGAGTGACACAGAGACAGAGAGAGACGGAGAGAGAGAGTGCATGAATGGGCACATGAGGGTCTCCAGCCACTGCAAATGAACTCTAGACACATGTGCCACCTTGTGCATCTGGCTTATGTGAAGGAATTGAACCTGGGCGCTTACACTTCGCAGGCAAGTGCCTTAAGCACTTAGTCATCTCTCCAGACTCAACTGAAGCTACTGTGTCCCTCCTTTCCATGCAACTCAAGAAAGACAGCAGCATCTCTTAAATTCCAAATTGAATAGGCAAAAACTGGCATAGTGTCTTAGTATTACATAGTAGGAGGTGGGTACTGAGAAATCAGCTTTAGAATGAGCAATGCTTAATGCCTGAACTGGCTTACAAGAAAAGCAAATATGAGACAACTAGATGTTGGCCTCTGAGCTTTCAGTTTGGTGTACATGTGACAGAGAGAGGAAAACAAGGTAATTTCATGTGTTTGTAAAGGGCTTATCTTTAAAGAAAAGGTAGACTGTAATGTGTGTGTGTGTGTATGTGTGTGTGTACATGTCCCTCGAAGGATGGTTGTAGTACACTTAGATGCCAACTGCTGTGTGTCTTCTTAATTGTAAGCATAAAAGCTTCTGTTTCAGGTGTCCCCCATAAACATGTGTCCAGAATGCTAGGTTCTCAGCTGATGGAGATTAGATGGAGTTTACTGTTGGGGGCAGGCTTATGGGTGTTATAGCCAGTTTCCCCTTGTGAGTGTTTGGCACACTCTCCTGTTCCTGTTGTCCACTTTATGTGACCAGGGAGTGATTTCCACCCTCTGCTCATGGATTGTTTCCCCTGCCATTGTGGAGCTTCCCGTGGAGTCTTTGAGCCAAAATAAACCTCTTTTTCCTACAAGGTGCTCTTGGTTGGGTGATTTCTACCAGCAATGCAAACCTGACTGCAACACTGACCTAAAAGATGCCTTTTGTTTTTTTAACCCTTCCCCTACATCCTATCTCCCGGCTCTCCGCTTTTTTCATGGACAGACTCTGACATCTGTTTCTCCTAACTAACCTGGACAGTGTTGCCTCAAGGGTTTTGAGACAGCCTCACATTTTAGTCAGGCCTTACAATCAGATCTCACAACTTTAGACCTGCGTCCTAGCACGCTACTCCAATGTGTATATCACTTACTTCTCTGCAGCGCCCCCCCCCCCTCCCGCCCTGCTTCTGACTGCATAAATCACTCCACTATCCTCCTTAACTCTCTGGTGTTTGAGGTTACAGGGCATCAAAAGATAAGGCCCAACTTGTCACTTCCTCTGTTACTTATCTAGGAATCATTCTCACCCTTAAACTGAGCTGGATTCTCTCCAACTGAATAGCTTATATCCCAAATTTAGTCCCATTACTAAAAAAGATCTCTTTTCTTGGGATTGATGAACTTCTTTTGAATATGGATCCCCAGCTTCTTCCTCATAGCAAAACCCATTTATGAGGCCACTAAAAAGGCAACCTTGATGAGCACCTAACCTCTTCTACCTCTCTGTCACTCTTTCAAAAAGATCAAACTAAACCTATCCCAAACCTGAGCACTTTATCTCCCTAACCCATCAAAACCATTTTACCTCTATTTACACACAAACAGGGGGCAAGCCTTGGCCTTTTTGGGACCAGGAGTATCAACAGACCCAGTTATACCCTAAAACTTTCAAACCACAGGCCAGAGAGATTTGCTCAACCATGTTTGTAAGCTGCTCAATTCATAATAACTAAAAGCTGGAATCAATCCAGATGTCCATCACTAGAAGAATGGATAACTAATATGTGGTATAGCTACACAATGGAATTGTATACAGCAATAAGGAAAAATGACACAAAGAAATCTGAGGAAAAATGGTTGAACCTGGAACAGATCATTCTCAGTGAACTTACCCAATCACAGAAAAAAAAAATCGACACATAGCCTCACTCATCTACAACACCTAACCTGAATCTACCCAAGATACCTTACATACCCAGCAAGCACCTCATGGACTAGACACTAGGATGGATGGGGAGGGAGGGGAGGACATTGAAGGGGTGGGAAAAACTAATCTGGACCCAAACGGCAATGATACCATAAAATTCTACTTCCTAAAAGGCAGATCAAATGGCTGAACCTTCACTAGACCCTTACAGGAACCACCTGAACCACAAGACACTGGAGAGGGTAGGATCAAGTCTAAGCTAAATCTTCTACATCTTCCCTCCCTTCCTCTCCCCCTCCCCCCCTCCTCTCTAACTCTTGTATATTAGTTATTTTTTTCCTCATTTTCTTAGTGGGCACTGACCTGTAACTCCCAGTACCAGCATGGGGCTATCATCCACAATGAGCTTTTGATCAGAGAAACCTACAAGGTTTCCTAAAAGAATGACAGACTTCTGTAAGAGTACTTGATGACCCACTAAAGGTTAGCGGTAAGACCCTATTGCTGAAGACTCCATACGCAGCTGACACATAAAAATGGAACGCCATGGCTGGAAGCCAGGAGAGAGTCAGTCCCCAGACAGTCAGCGTGTCTAGTGCCAGAAGGTGCTACATGGGTGACTGGGGGAAATGACCAATATCTGTCCCAGCAACTCATGGTCTAACCTACTTAGCAACAAATAACCTGGTGTGATGCCCACACAAGTGCAATAGTGGCACACAACCATGGTGGGGAACCAACTGCTCTTGATTTGGCTAACTGATCCCCTCAGTGGTAGGGGACCCAAAGCTGGAGCTGGGAAATAAGTCAGAGCCATATCCAAACATAAGCCCACTCTCCAATATCAAGCTACCATCAATCATGGGGTACAAGAGGGCCTACACCTATTAAACGCTCTATCAAAAAAGTAAGTGTTATCTCAGTTTTCCGGGTGCTAACTTACTCTCCGTTGGAGAATCTGCTTCTCTTTTTCAGATAGATGCAGATCCTAAGGAGAGAGCTGCCCCATCATACCTCAAAAGGGGCCCGACTGAAACTAAGAAAAATTGGTGAAACAAGCAAGGGTGCTGCTTTCCTGATGAACAGGATACCAGCACAAAGGGGAAAGAGACCAACACAAAGAAAAATCAACTCCTACCAAATCAGAGAGCCAGAGCCTCAGAGGCCCCCAACACCTCAGCACTGAAGCAGACCAAAAATAAACCCACCATGGCTCAGGGAAATTTTGCGGAAGACGGGCAGAAAGAATGTCAGAGTCACATGTTGGGTCATGATATGCAGAGACATTTATAGTACCAATAACTCTGGGCTAACTCCACAATGCACGACCCATTTACATCAACAAGGAGGGGCCATTGGGAGGGGGTAGGTCATGGATGAGCCTAAACAATGGTACCAAGCTGCCTGTATCTGCTGAAAAGAAAACTAATAAATTAAAAAAAAAAAAAAGAAGCACAATTCAACCCATTTCTTATCTTTCAAAATATCTAGATCTGGCAGAAGGACCGGCCTCTGTGTTTACAACTTTTAGTAGCTGCGGCCACATTACTACCTGAAACTAACACCTTACCCTTGAGCGCCCCCTTCCAGACAGGTCTTGTCACAACCTCAGCAAACTCAGCCACAAAGCCTCACAAAGTGAGAAAAACACTTTCTCCTTCCTAAATTCACATTATACACTCTGACCTCCTAGATCCCCACATTTCCTTTCACAAAGGCATGACTCTAAATCCAGGCACCCTCCTTCCTACTAACATGATAAAACTCAATTCAACTCCCTCTCACTCCTGTGCCTCTGTAAAAGACTACTCTCCACCCCTTTCATCACATCCTAGATGAGCCCATACCCAATGGCTCTAATTGATTCACAGATGGGAGCTCTTCAAAAGAAAGCAAAAACAACAACAAAACTGACTATGCTGTGGTCCAACCAGCACCCCATCCTAACACCCAAAAACATCCTGCCACAATTATAGAAGCTCACTCCCTTCTTCTATCTACAACTTCCCAGCAGGCCAAGCTCATAACTCTTACCACAGCTCTCCTGCTAGCCAAGGATAAAACAGCTTGTGTGTGTATATATAAATATATATATATATATATAATTAAAATTATATATATAATTAAAATTATATATATAATTAAAATTATATGTATATAATTAAAATTTTATATATATATATATATGTATATAATTAAAAATACACAGAAAACATGACTCACTCAAATGCAGCCATTTGGCAAGAACTCCCAGGTCAGAATGACACTTTTATACATAAGTTGTTTCAAGCAACTCAAGAACAAAAGCTGATTGCTGTCATCCACTGCACAGGACATCAACATAATTCTCAGTATACTTCTGTCTCCAGTAGCCTAGCAAACAAACATGCCCAACATGCTGCCTCACACTTACCTATCATAATCCCCTCTTTAGAACAGAACCAGAGAAGAATCACCTCTTAAGAGTGGCCACCAGGAAGGATCCTGGTGGCACTAAAATCAGTTCTTAATCCTATCTGATAATCTCAGATATAAAGCTTTTCTTACTCTTCACATTGTTTATATCCAGGCTCCCCAGTCCTTACTCAATTCCTAAAAACACATATATTTTTTTAAATCCCCACAAGATAAACAGCTAATATGACAAATTGAAAAACCTAACTACTAACTCTAACTCTAACATCAGCCCCCCCCCCCCCTTTCTGACACACCAGGCTCTCCGACTGGCAACTGGATTTTACCCACATACCTCCTTCAGACTTAAACACCTTCTAGTTCTAGTAGAAACCATCACTGGTGGCTAGAAGCCTTTCCCACAACTAACAAAAAGGCCTCTACAAGCTTCCCTTCAGTTCTAGTTGAGACAGAAAGACCCTCTAGCTCAAACAGGTTTCTTTCCCTCACCACTTATCATGATTGCAATAAATGGTTTCTTTCTGTTGCAGTTCAAGTCCTGTGTCTTTTTCTTCAACTTTCCTTACATTTATTGGTGCTGAAAACTGGGACCACCACAAAGGCGTTTTAGGAGCCACCCGTGGCTCACTCCTTTGGGAGTATAGATACTGGCCTCACCCAACCAAGGGTTAAACAGCCATCAGTTGCCACCTTTTACAGCCCTTGCCCATGTGGGAGGTGCAGGCACTGTTCACCCTTATGGGCCAGGGTGTCATATTGGTGTTTTCGGGTAAATTTAGCCTGAACTCTAGCTCATTCCCTTTGTTTTCACTTTCAGTCTCTCTCTGCTCTCCCCCTTCCCCAAACCCCCAAGGTTTGCCATTCAACAACATCTCACCCACCACCTCCAAACCTCTAATCCTCCTCACCTCGCAACACTCCCCTGCAGGCCCGTGTTCAAGTCCTACATAGATTCAGACCACTTTGGTACATCCATTCCACTTTCCTTCGTTCCTGGACTCTCCATTACTCCTCTGACTTCCCTGAATAAATACAAGTTTTAAACTATCCTTTTTAGTCTTTTTGTTTTGTTTTGTTTTGGTTTTGGTTTTTTGAGGTAGAGTTTCACTCTAGTCCAGGCTGACTTGGAATTCACTATGTCTCAAGGTGGCCTAGAGCTCTTGGCAATCCTCCTATCTCTGTCTCTGGCCCCCCCCTCCCCGGAGTGCTGGGATTAAAGGTGTGCACCACCACATTCGGCGCTCTTTTAGTCTTTTTATTTCAATTTTTTATTAAAAACAGGGTTTGGAGTTTGAGTACTTTTCCTAAACCTGCAAAACCCCATTATATGTGGATACTATAATGCTTAATTATACTCAGTGTGAAAAATTTTAAAAAATCAGTTATTAACAGGTAAAGCAGCTGTATGTATGTAGTATGTAGTCTTTATAATTCATATAGCGAGATACTGAAACATATTTTTTAAAGTTTTTGTTTATTTTTATTTATTACAGATAGAGGGAGCAAGAGAAAGAGAAAGAGAACGAGGGAGAGAGAGAGAGTGAGAAGGGGCACACTAGGGCCTCTATCTACTGCAAAGGAACTCCACATGCATGCACCACCATGTGCATCTGGCTTACGTGGGACCTGGAGAATTGAACCGTGGTCCTTAGGCTTCGCAGGCATGTGCCTTAACTGCTAAGCTATCTCTTCAGCCCCATTTTTATTTGAAAAGCAAACATCATCTTAGTTTCTAAATGTATACCATGCCATAGTGATAAGCCTGAAGTTTACTTTTATTTCATATAGAAAGCATTGTGTAAATCCCCTGAAAATTCCTGCTTCCAGTATATTCTCATGTCCCATTGTGGTTACCTGTATGACACTGTCTCCCGGGCTCATGTCTGTGTAAACATAGACATCATAGGATATTTCAGGGAAGGCTGGAGTGTTATCATTTGCATCCATCACTCGAATATTGACCACAACTGGCTCACTTTCTTGTATGCCATCAAATGCAGTTATCTTTGGATAAAGGAAAGCATACTTAATAGAGAAGACATGGCAGATTAAAAGCACAAAGCCATTCTTTCTTTTAGTCTAGTAGGACTTTTATATGTGATTTGCAAGTTCAAAAGAGTGCTATGCTGTTTTTTCAATAAAATTAAATAGTGAAACAATACTACATATATTCAAAAGTGTTTTAATGTGCTAAGAAGCAATCATTTAGGGCTCTATTCTATTTTAATGTATTTGATTCCAAACACATTTGAAATAATGAAATATACAAAAAGTCTAAGAAAGTTTAAGGGTGCCAGTAGCATTGTATTTAAGAGACAGCTACCATTTAATTCTTTAAAAAAACCTGAAAATCATTATTCAGGGTTATAGACTTTGTACACAACACAATTTTACAACCAGCATTTTCCTTTTGGTCAAGAAAGCGTGTGCCCTACACATGTAATATAGTAATCTACTAATTCATGAAATGCAGTTTTACAGGATACATCAATATTCATTGCTCATGACATTTTAATTTCATTATTAACAGTTTAAAAGTATCTAACATACAGAAACAGTGCTACAGCCATAAGACAGCTACTCTGAAGTTCACTATGAAGAATTCTCAGGTCAGCACCATAACTAGTGACTTTGTATCAGCTCATTTTTTTTTTTACTTCATTCAAGATTATTGCTGTATTTGGAACTGGCTTAAAATCCTACTATCCTAGTTCTCTATAAATATATTTGTGCACTTATGCCCTACCTCATGAAAAACATGTGCAATTTGCAACTTTAATAACCTTCACCTTTGCCTTCTAATATGCCTGACCCAAAATTCACTATCTAAATATTATCAACATTTTAGACCAGGTAATTCTTTTTTGTCAGGACTTTTGGAGTTCAGTAGCGTTATGAATTTCTGGCAGAAGTGATACCTCACAGTTGTGATGGCCAAAAAGTGTCTCTAGACATTGTCCAGTATTCTCTGGATGGGAAAATTATAATCAGTTGAAAGAAAACCACTGGCCACAGCCAATGGCAAAATTGAAAATGTAGCCCCACAAAGGTTGAAAAGCATTCTCTATTTGGTGAGTTTTACTTTAGATAATTTATTAGGGTATGACAAAATCTAAAAATATCTTTCTTTTATAGAAAAAAATATTAAAAAGTTGGCACTGACTTATAAATGGCAAATGGAAAGATGAATGTAAAGATTTTTGTTATTTGTATTTTGTATTGTACATGAAATCTTTTCTGTCCTCAAATCATTTGTTTTTAAAAGCTGTAATATCTGTTTAGCTATGTAAATAGGAATATATATATGTATATATATATATATATATATAAGAAATATTTTTTTACCAAAAATGTGTACATTTGCTGTTCTTCTCTGTCCACTGGTTGAAGCAGGGTGAGGTAGCGAGTAATGCCAGTCTGTGTGACGGTGAAGACCGAGGTGTAATCGTTCAGGAAAAGGTGAAGCTCTGGGTCTTTTGTCTTTAAAAAAAAATCCAGAGATGTTGAACATACAATGTAATTATTAAATTAGCACATAAAATTAAGGTGTTTAAATTTGTTATATATATTCTTTCTTTATGTGTTATGTTATATATATGAAGAACTACTAAAAAATAAAGATTTAAGAAGTATTTACTCATATTCCAAAGTGACATCATTCAGTACATTACAGAAAATACTGAAATAAGTCCTAGTATAATTAATGTGGAAAAGATATAAATAATAGAAATAAGAGTGGAAAATAATCAATACATATATTCCATATGATCATGAGATATAAATATTTTCTATATAACTTTATTGGACTCAAGATATAAGAAATAATAGAAAGAAAGAAAAATAAAGTCCAGAATTTTAGTGGTATGATTTTATAGCACTCCATTTGTAGTAATAAACTGCACATATTTATATTTCTGTCTTATTCCCTCTTACAATGTAAAACAGAAATAAAATTGGCTATGCATTATTCATTAGCCATAAATATCATGTTGGCTCTTTCTTATTTTAATGCTGTAAAGTTTCTTCAAAGAGAAACATAATATTTATTTTAATTAAAATAGTTCAGAAGTTTTGGTTTAAAATATATGTGTACTTCACATATGCTCATTAACGGATTCTAAAAATAATGACATATATTGATTTTTTAAAGATTTCAGATTAAGGGCTGGAGAGATGGCTTAGCGGTTAAGCGCTTGCCTATGAAGCCTAAGGACCCCGGTTCAAGGCTCGGTTCCCCAGGTCCCACGTTAGCCAGATGCACAAGGGGGCGCACGCGTCTGGAGTTCGTTTGCAGAGGCTGGAAGCCTTGGCACGCCCATTCTCTCTCTCTCCCTCTATCTGTCTTTCTCTCTGTGTCTGTCGTTCTCAAATAAATAAAATTAAAAAAAAAAGATTTCAGATTAAGAGGTAATTAACTTCATGTTACAAACCCTTCACAGTTCTATTGTCCCCCAAGTTATTGACATTGTTCATTGTAACTCAGAGATTCAATGGGCATAAAGTGAAAGAGAAGACTATGTTAGCATCTGCGTACAGTGGATCAGGCAGGAAACCAGGGTGAACAAAAAGAAAACTTTGGACTCTCAGGAGGTCTGTGCACAAGAAAGAAGTGGACAATTTGGGAATGTAGCATATTATGAATATTATTACTTTAAAATGTTACTCAAAGTATGATTTGAAATTCATTTTGATCAGACAAAAATCTATTCTAGGTATACTGAGAGTCGAACATAAAAAAAACCTCACAAACAAACAAACACCACAACCAAAGTGGATTTCCCCTTTGTAAAATGTCTATACAGATAAAAAATAAAAAAGGAATACATAGTACTATCAGAAGGCAGGCACACTTTGAGTCACAATTGATTTTATTTATATGTTTTTCTATCTTATCAATGTGTGCTTATTTTTAATACTCTTGAAATAAATAACTTCACTTGACCATGAAACTCCTTGAGTAATACACAAATGCCTAGCTTCATGGATGCTTCTAAGCTCATGATTTAGGTTTAAAGTTGGTGTGCTATATCTATTCAGAGCAATAAAAAATAATATTATCAATAAATCCATCAAACTAGAAAATTCAAGAGGTTTCATACTCTGTGACATGTTGAACAGGTTCCCTTGTTGACTTCATTGAGTGTTTTTTAAAATTTAATTTATTAATTTTTTTTAAATAATTAGTTTTGTATTCAGTGACTACAGTCAAATTGGTACCATTGTTAGGCTCATCCATGTACTACCCCATCCCCCTGGCCCCTTCTTGTTGAGGTATATGGGTCATGCATTCTGGAGTTAGCCCACAGTTATGGGCAGGAGAAATGTCTCTGCATATCATGACCCAATGTGTGGCTCTGACATTCTTTCTGCCCCCCTCTTCTGCAAAATTTTCCTAAGCCATGTTGGATTCATTTTTGGTCTGCTTCAGTGATAAGGTGGTACAACCTCATTGGAAAGCAATATGGAGACTCCTGAAAAAGTTAACTATAGAATTACCAACAGACCCAGTTATTCCCTTACTGGGCATGTACCCTAAAGCCTTTAAAACACAGTCCAGAGAGATTTGCTCAACCATGTTTATAGCAGCTCAATTCATAATAGCTAAGTGCTGGAATCAACCCAGATGTCCATCACTGGAAGAATGGATAATTAAAATGTGGTGTATCTACACACAGCAGTAAGAAAGAATGACACAATGAAATTTGAGGAAAAATGGTTGAACCTGGAACAGATAATTCTCAGTGAACTTACCCAATCAGAAGAAAACTGGCACATAGTCTCACTCATCTACAGCACCTAACCTGAATCTATCCAAGATGCTGACATACCCAGCAAGCAACTTGGGGACTAGACAATAGGGTGGGTGGGGAGGGCAAGGGAGGGACTGGGAGACACAAATCTAGACACAAATGGCAATGGTACCATCAGATATTCATTGAGTGTTTTAAACTCATTTACATCCATGGCTAGATTATAGGTTGGTCAACAAAACATGTTACACTAAAAAATTTTTTTTTGTTCATTTTTATTTATTTATTTGAGAGAGAGAGAGAGGGAGGGAGGGAGAGAGAGAGAGAGAGAGAGAGAGAGAGAGAGAGAGAGAGAGAGAGAGAGAGAGGGAATGGCCAGGGCTTCCAACCACTGCAAATGAACTCCAGCGTGCACCCCTTGTGCATCTGGCTAACGTGGGTCCTGGGGAATTGAGCCTTGAACTGGGGTCCTTAGGCTTCACAGGCAAGCGCTTAACCGCTAAGCCATCTCTCCAGCCCAAAACATGTTACTTTTTATAATGGTATTACTTATATGTCAAATATCCATAATTTGAACCACATTCTTGTGGATTATACTACTTTTGTTACAGGGTAATAAAAGTTCAGTTATTACTTTAATGATGATCAAAATGGTAGTTATAGTTTTATAAGTAAATGCCAGTTTCAGTATTTATTCCTAATTTTATCACATTATAATATTTTAACTTTTTAAATTGTGTGTGTGTGTGTGTGAGAGAGAGAGAGAGAGAGAGAGAGAGAGAGAGAGAGGGAGAGAGAGAGAGAGAGAGGTGGTGTGGATGTGCATGCACAGCACAGGGCTCATGTGGAGGTCAACTTTCGAGTGGGTCCTCCACTTGCCACCTCATTTACAGCAGTGTTTCTTACTTTGGAATCGCATTGTGAATGCTTTGCTGCACTTCCCAAGAGATTCCAGGAAATTTTCCTTTCTCTATCTTCCATCTTCTAATTAGCACCAACATTCTATTGTAACAGAAACCGACAAGGCTTCTACTTTTTATGTAGAGTCTGGGAATTAAACTGGAGTACTCCAGCGTGAGTATGCCACAAACAATGCTGCTTTGCATATCTTTCTTTTTATTTATTTGCATGTGTATGCATGCTATGCATCTTCCCTTAGCACATCTTACATGACTCACAATTTTAGAGCTCCTGTAATTCAGGTGCACAAACTTTGCCATATTATTTCACTATTTTTTTTGGTTCAGTTATTCCTGTTACTCTCACCTTGTCTCTTAATTGTCTTTGAATTTATTTTCTTCCACTCACTTGTTGCCTTTCCTACTAAATTTGTGAGGCATATATTCATACATATGCTTTATACATTTTCACATGTCATGCACTGGATATTGCAGTACGGTGATAAGTGGTAACTTAGTGTATGCCCATATGATCAGATGAAAAATGTTTATGTTACATGACAGTAAAGACCTTCTGGTCACTTGACTGCATTAGCTTCTTGAGTCTTTTAAAATAATGCCAGGCTGTAGATAGATAGTGTTCCATACAGCTTCCAATTGCTATTTTACCTGAGTGGATAATGCCATCATTTAAGCTAGCACCACACTGGGTAAAAGGTGGCTCTATCTTGTTTGAACAGTTAATTTCTTTGTTGAATAGAACTCTTGAATATTTATGTAATTTAAAATAATAACCACTTTTGTGTATGAATAGCATGTATAGATACTTTTGATAAAGACACTATTGGTTTTTCTTCAAGTTCAAATGTTTAAGGCAGAGTTAGAAAGCTTCACTAAATTATCACCTAAGTTTTACATTTGTACATTGACTTTAAAGATACTACAGCCTTAAGATGGAATATACAAAGTATGTCATGCTTTTTATGAATTTTATGAAAATTTCATATAGTATCAATATAAAATTTCAGTGCATGTATGTCAACATGGATAAGCCTATGGCTTCAACCATTTTACAATTAAAGGTCTTGCTGCTCTTCACACACAATGTGTTCAAGTTCAAAATATATCAAATGTTGGTAAGGAACAATCTGTTTATGAAATCAAATATCCTTTTATTATAAGGCACAAATTCTACCAAGCTGCATCATGGTACACAATGATCTCATAAGTATATGTGAATTTTTCTATAATTACAGAATCCAGTATAGGCAACAAGCATGTGTTTACCATGTGTTTATAATGCTTGTAGCCATATAAGAGCTACAAGTTCATGAACTACATGGAATAGGACATGAGTGCACACTTTGTTTTCAATAGGGTCAGGAAATTTTTATGTCACATGTATGTGACTCTAAAATGAGTTTTTACATTCTGAATTCATATGTACATAGAATATTTATCAATAACTGTTATTTTCCTCAATGGGATAAAACAATGCTTACTTTTACTCTAAATAATCCATTCAATATATATCAAAGGTATGGTTTATCACTTCATTGATTTATATACTATTTGAGATAGGGTAAAAGAAATTCTGGGGCTGGAGAGATGGCTTAGTGGTTAAGTGCTTGCCTGTGAAGCCTAAGGAACCCGGTTCGAGGCTTGATTCCCCAGAACCCACATTAGCCAGATGCACAAGGGGGCACACACATCTGGAGTTCATTTGCAGTGGCTGGAGGCCATGGCACACCCATTCTCCCTCTCTCTCTTTCTGTCTGCCTCTTTCACTCTCGATCTCTCTTATATAAATAAATAAACAAAAAAAATTAAAAAGAAGAAATTGTGACATGCACTCACTGAAACAAAAGAATGGATACAAAAATGATTCATAAGCAAACACAAGGCAAACAAATATATGAATATAAAATAAAAGTATCTATCATATAGAACTATGTTTTCAAATGACTATAAAACTAGAAAACACTTGGAGGCATCTAAAGGCATCAAATTATGTTATCACACCTACACACAGGACATGCATACTTATATATGTGCACATACAGCATATACATATTTGTATGTATTTTCAAACATATATATGCATACTTATGTGTGTACATACACATGCAAAAGCATGACAAGGAATGACAAAACCTTAATCTATCAATTTTAATTAATTAGCAGTGGTTTTCTGAGGGATCTAGTTCAGAATGTGTTAGTTTCAAATTAACCCTTTAGGAAACAAAAGGCCATGAAGAATTATCAATGTCTGTGATGGACTGAGAAACTACTAATAATTAAACTACAATTAATTCAACACATTATTAGATTTTGATAACCAATAATATATTAAAATTCTTAGTGCACTTTTTAGATACATTTGGAACCAATAATAAAGTTTTATTAGAAAAGAGAGCAAACAAAGAAATGAATCACAGCAATTGGCAATCAGAAATCAACACCTAGTACCTACAGGAACTCCACCAGGTGGAACCTATATGTAAATCAGACAAGAAATAAACACTTTAAGCATAGAGATCATATCTACATAGCATGCAAATACACACCACGAGAAAAATTACATTTAAATAACAATTCTGTCCATGATGCATATGTTATACCTAGCACTGTGACATATATGATAGAAAAATATTTATTTAAAAGTATTTACAAGCACATAATTTCTTGAATAATATATTGAATTAAATTTCTTAAAACAATAGTCCTTTATGGATAATCAATGTGTGTTAAATTGTAAATGCATTATTATCTTTTTATAAACCAAATGAGTAATCTGTGCTGATTACTGTCTGTTGTGTTCTTGTAGCTGGAGTCCACTAACCAGCTGCTTTTGGCTCTGATGGTAATATGGAGGTCTCAGTTACAATTCTCGCAAACCTTGAACATTTTGTATTGTACTTAGAGCAGGGACTATTTTGAAACTATAATGTTTTAAAGGTCCATTTAATGTTATAAAGTAAATGATTCACATGTATAAATATATAACAGTCTCCATATATGAAAAAAAAGCAACACTGGGGTAAGTCCTTTGTCTTTGGCTGTTAGTTTTTCCATGCTGCTCAGGGCTTATTTTCACTAGAAATACACACTTTCAAGAACACTGTTACTCAGCAGCCATCTCTGCAACTGTGTCTTGCTTTCTACTTACCTTTTTTATTTTTATTTTTATTTATTTTTCTTTTTTTGGTAAGGTTTCACTCTAACTCAGGCTGACCTAGAATTCACTATGTAGTCTCAGGGTGGCCTTGAACTCATGGCAATCCTCCTACCTCAGCCTCCCAAGTGCTGGGATTAAAGGTGTGCATCACCACACTTGGCTCTACCTAACTTTTGAAGGAACAGATGCAGGTCTGCTCTGTCTCTGGTATGCACCTTCTGTTGTAGCTATTACTGAGCAACCCTAAGGAACCCATGCCTACAGGGATGACCTATTTTCTCCTGCTTGGGGCTTAATCTCCATTTCTGCTAGTGACAGACATCCAAGGTGTCACATTTTTGTCTTACTAAACTATTTGTCCTTTAATGATTAGCTTCACTAACTATGACTTTCCTAACCAGCAAAATTTTACAAGGTAGTAAAATTTTTTACTATAAATCAGTCTTAAGTTTCCCTTTGTTAATATAAAAATTTTTGAATGCTTTATAAATGAACCAAATTGCTAGGTAATAATAAAGAGTGCTTTATCAGAATAAAATGAGATGATTGAGATAGACCAATATATACACATCTCCAAATATAATGAGTACATTGTATGTTTATCGTGTGTTCTGGTAAATGAAGAATTCAAAGAATAATGGATGAGTTATTGTAGACTGGCCTCATGTCAATTTGATACATATCTATCTAACAAGTAAATATTATTCACATTTCTGAAGTATATGTTAGCTCTCCATATTCCTTTATTCATGACTGAATTTAGTAGCCTTGGAGAATTATTAGAGAATTATTATCTTTCAAGTATTAGGAAATATAATAGACATATAGGATAAATAAGTTTTTAAGACATGGGGCCCAATCTACAAGATAAGTGTGATATTAAAGAAATTCACCAAGGATAAGTTTTCTAATCAGCCTGTGCAAGAAATACTCTGGAAAGGATTGTTGAATGAGGGAATATCTGACTATATAAACACTAAACACTGAATATAAGCCAGCCAAGCTGGTCTGTATTAAATATGATGACATATCTCAAAATATATAATATAAAGTACTAAGAAGAAAGTACAGTAGGATATAGCTTGGTACATGTAATATACCAGTAGTTGCTCAATATCATAGGATAAGCAGGAAGTTATAGAAACTGAAGATGAATAAAAATTTAGGTTGCAAGATGCTCAATGTGGTATGCATAAGATTGAATAGTTATCTGTAGAGAAATACATGCTACAAAATATCAACCATGATGAACCCAATTACTTTGTATTTTGCCCTTTTATATTTTAAATAAAAATAAATGTGAAGGAAATTTTATCTTTTTTGGTTTTTCAAGGTAGGGTCTTACACTAGTCCAGGCTGACCTGGAATTCACTATGTAGTCTCAGGGTGGCCTTGAACTCACAGCGATCCTCCTACCTCTTCCTCCTGAGTGCTGGGATTAAAGGCATGCGCCACCACGCCCAGCTTGAAAGAAATATTTTTTAAAAAGTATGCTAGAAGAATGGTATAGCCAAATTTGACTTTTTGGAAAAGTCACTCAACTTCCCCTTCTGCTATCGAGGAAATTACATCTACAGTTTTGTGTGATTTAAAGGATGAAGCAGATACTAGATTGCTTTATATTAAGAACTTGACAAATGAATTGTTAAAATTCATGACTGAAGAAGAGATTAAAATGGTAGAGACTAAAAAAGACAGAAAAACGTAGGAAAAGAGAACAGGAAATAGAGAAGCAAAGCATATTGTGGATATTTATTAGGAAGGCTGGAGTGCCACAGGGGTCAGACTCACTGAGGGCCACAAAGTATTAGAAAATGCTATCTTGCTGGGCCTACTTCAAACAAGCCTGACCGATGGATTAAAATTTATAGGATTATGGGGAGATGGAGTGTTACAGTTTCAGAGCCAAATTATCTTGAGCTACCTTTAGTCACCTTAATAGCCACTTACTCCCACCTCTGTGTTTGACCTAACATCCTGTGACTATCAGGTAAAACCTTCTGGAGTGTACTAATAGACCACCAACCCAAAGGCTAAGAATGTCATCAGATGACATCTGAGGCCTGTAACAGATTTCCCTACTTTGCTATAAACCATCTACCTGATGTTTCCAAAAAAAAAGAAAAAAAGAAAAAGAAAATGCTGTCTTTAGCACTGCATGGTGATACATCTCTGTGAAATGAAATTTTCTTGGACATTTATGGCTGTGCAGTCAATTAGCTAAATATGTATATGCATATATATGTAAATAAAAATTTATTATATATTTAAATATTTTATTTGTTTACTTATTTGAGAGACGTAGTCAGGTAGAAAGTGAATGAATGAGTACACCAGGACCTCTAGGCACTGCAAACGAACTTCAGCATATGCACCACCTTGTGCATCTGGCTTAAGCGGGTACTGGGGAATCAAGCCTGGGTTTTTTGGTTTTGCAGACAAGTGTCATAACCTCTAAGCAATCTGTCCAGTGTCATGTTTACATATATTCATTAAAATGAAACAAAATTTAAAACCCAGTGTAGTGGCACATACCCACATTTCTAGCATTTGGCAGGCAGGAATATAGGCAGTATAAGGACATTTTTGGCTGCAAAGTGAGTTCAAGGCTATCCTGGTCTACATAAGACTCTGTCTCAAAAGATTAATGGTGATGCTTCACAGAAAGAAAGGAGTTTTGAAAAGCAGAACAGCTCTAGGGACCTCATAACTAACTCTTCAAGTATAGTTTTAGCCAGATTCCTTCTCTCCCAGTTACAATGTGTTTTATCCACAATGTCAGCCACCTTGGGTACAAAGTATTATGTTCATTTTCACTTTGACATGTGGTGTCAGACTTCAGGTCCTCTCTCTTCCTTACCACATAAATTCCTAGTAAGACTGTGTTTTCTGTATGTATTTTCTGTCTAGTTTTCATTCCCTCTTGCCAAGGGAATAAATTATGCTGATTTCCACTGTCTGGATCAATTTCAACTCATAGACACAGGGTTAGTACTACAAAACCAGAGGACAGTTAGTTTTGGCATAGAGAAGCCCAGACACCAACAGCTACTGGCAAATAGTCAAGGTTTCTTTTTTTTCTTTCTTCCTTTCCTTTCTTTTCCTCTCCTCTCCTCTCTTCTCCTTTACTCTCCTTCTTTCCTTCCCTCCCTCCCTCCCTCCCTCCTTCCTTCCCTCCCTCCCTCCCTCCCTCTCTCCCTCCCTCCCTTCCTTCCTTCCTTCCTTTCTTCTCTTTCTCAGGTCTTAATCTATCCCCAGGATGGCCTTGAATTCACAAGTCATCCATCTACCTCAGTGCCCTGATCAGATAAAAGGTGTGTGCCAACATGCCCAGGTAAATATGCAATTATTCAGTTCTTCCTAAGGTGGCCTCTTATAATGTGCCATGGGGCTGAGGAAAATTCCAGGATCACACTCCACGTTATTTTCATGAGTTTGATACTCATTTTGCACTGCAATTATTATCCCTATCACAAATTATATCAAACAGCTTTCAATTTACATCAATACAAAACATTACTCTGACAATTTAGCAACTATCAACAGAACCATTCATTATATCCATATACTCTAGAACACATTACATTCACATGTACTTCTTAAAGTATCCTTGATATGGAATTAAATTAAAACACTAAAATTCACTCTGGTCACTTTGTTTTTTCTCTTTTGTAGAGTCTGTGTAGCTATCCTTCTTATAATATTTCTTATGACAATGGATATAAGAAAAGAAATTTTAACAAAGCAATAATATACATTTAACTTACATCTTCTATGTCTTTGTCCAGAGCAACAATTCTTAGAGGACTGGTTAAATTTAGACTGTCTGAAATGGTTGATCCCACTGGGGCAGATTCCAGGATATACCCTTGGTAGCTGGGCATTGTGAAATACGGGCTCTGGTTGTTTTCATCCAGGATTTCAATGTGTAGACTGGCAAAGGCAGGAAGGGGGTGGCCATTGTCCTGTTCAGCCTACAAATTAAAAGTAAAAATAGCTATGATGTTCTTTCACAAAGAAGATATCCATGCTGCTTGTAAACTAGCATCCTTACAGAGAGAAGAAATGCTCTAAAGAACCATGAGAATTAAAAATGAGGAAACAGAAAGCTAGGTAGCCTTAATTCCTTGATTTCCTTTCTTCAAACCTAGTATAAATTTCCAAAAAAAAAATCAGAGTAATAAGTTGATACTGTACACAGTAAAGGGATAATTGTATGAAACAAAATTAGAGAAATGAGAAGAAAAGACCATTTAGTTGCTGGTAATTGCATGATAGAGAAAAGAAACTTATAACCCAAATAAAATATTATATTTCTTTTGGGTTTTTCAATGTCTTCTAATTTCACACGAACAATTAACTGCCTGCTTGTACTTGTCCAAATCTCACATGTGGATATTTTTAATGTGTAGATAATATTAAGAGGTGGAACTTTGTGGAGGCGGTAAGGGCAGATTCTTCATCAATGGGATGATGTCTTTAAGAACAAACCTCCAGGTGGGGTGAGGGTGCTGGTTTGCCATCCTACACTATGGACAGAGTTAAGGGGACCAAAGTTCCAGGTAAGCCTGGGGTACATAGAAAGTACTTTCCCAAGAAATAATAAATAAGTAAATTAATGAATAAGTAAATACACAATTTAATTAAACAGATCAAACAGGCTTTAGGAGTTCTTCTCTCCTGCTACCACATGAGGACACAGCCTGGAGGAATCAACTATTGAGGAGATGAAATCTCACAATGTTCTTCAACTGTGCACATCTCGTAGTAGAATTGTGAGAGACACTTGCTGTGGACATGCTGCCCACTTGGTAGATTTGGTAGGGTAGCCCCTAGCAGATTAAGACAAGACCCAAATAATCCACCATTTCATATAGTGAGTAGATTAAAGCTGTATTTATCTCCCACTGACAATCCTGCAAAGAATTCCACAAAGATCAGAGATAATTTCACTGAAACATGTTAGCCAATACAAAATTACAAATATTGTTTACCAGTAATATATTACTCAAATACATCTGAATATATAAGCTCTGATGACCTAAAAATTAAAGGCTACCTTAAGAGTTTGGGTCTGAAAATATTCAAAAACTTATTAAAATCATACACAGTTGCCTAATAAAATACAAAGAATTTTGCTATATGTAGTAAAGTTGATCTGTTCATGTTCATAAGTACCACAAAGAAATGTTTCCTTGATATGAATTAAATACTTCTGTTTGATGAGAAAAATATTCTTACTACATAGACTATAGGTTGCACGCTCTCAGAAGTCTTTACAATATGACAACAAAATAAAATCACCATGCTTCTTACCCAAGGAATATTTTTAATAAAATGAAATATATTTTGTCTTGGCATCAAGTAAGAATATGCTCATTCTACCTACAATTTATTACAGTGGACATAGATAGTTTCAAAGCACTCATTCATCTTTAAATAATAATAATAATAAAATATTTTCTTTTGTTTAGAATTTGAGATTTAAACTGATAGTAGGACAAAACCTGTAATTTTCAGTATTTTGGAGAAGAAATATATGGTCTCTCTGGGGAAGAGTGTAGCTTTGGAAAATTCCCACTACTCACACAGACAGAAAATTGTTTCCTAGAAGTTTGAACATGGCAAGCAGCTGGGTTATGAACAGTGTGTTGTGTGTGCTGGCGAATCAGGCATGAAATGATGGGGTGAAAGGACCATAGTTATTTTCCTGTGACTTGTGGTGCTGCCTCTGAGCTTGGCCTCACCACACACTACAGCCACCTCCTCTGGTCTACATGCTGTTCTCATTCCTACACTCTTCAATGAATATCAGGAAGACACCAGCTAAGTGTTAGCTGTGAATCAGCCCATAAACCACTCATCTTGCATTGCACTAGTTTTACAAATAATCAAATAAAAAACTGATATCAAAATAGGAAATTTTTCAGACTTAGGAAGGTCACGAGAGTGAGGTTAATATTTCTCTTTTGTACCAAGCTGCTCTTGAGCAGAAAAATGAGGTCCTATTTGGCCTACAGATTTCTCAGTACTTTTATTTTTATATCAGTTGGCAATATTCAAGAAGCACATGAAGAAGGTAAATTGGGCACAATCTGGTGGGGCTAGGGAAGTTAATGTATGAGGTTGTGGATTGCAGTGGGAAAGTTCTTGTGGATTTGTGAAGTTGGGGGTCTTGGATATGGCTCAAGTGGCAGTTTTTATTTGAACACTGTAAGACAAGGACTTGCTTCTGTGCTCTTACAGTAACCTTTGCAAGCAGAAGGGCCTTGCCAAAATCAAGGTGCTAAGAAGAGCCTGGAGAAATTGCCTCTTTCTCCAAGCTATGACAGGTCATCTTGCCAGGAAGGAAAGTGATCAAGTAAAATATCACCTCAGTATGTCTTTTGTTAGCTTACACATTTGAACAGACACTGCATTCATTTGCTCTTCTATTTCTATTCTAATGCTCCTTGTTAGATGAGCAATGTTATGAGACAGGAAGATAACCTATGTTTCTTCTTCTTGTGAATTGAAATAATTAATAGGAGTCAATTAATATAGCTTATTACTTAGAATTTTTAAAGATGTACCAGGGTGAAATAAAATGACAAAAATTTATTATTAAGAAGTAAAAAATGTTTTAGGTGGTAATATACTAAATAAAAAATGAAATCAAAGTAAAATCAGCCTTGACAATTATATTAATAGGATCAATGGATTTTAGAAAGTGTATTTACTTTGAAATATGAGGGAAAGATGAGAAATTCATTTCTAATGTCAACTCATGCCTGAGATTTCTGTAGGATCATATTCTTTAAAATATGTGAAGTATATTTATTTTTTTCCTAGAGGCCATGGCAAGGCAAAATCTCTTTACTAAGTTGATAATGCAAGTTGTAGTGAGTAGTGGCCTAAAAGTTTGTGGTCTCCAGAACTGAAGTAATAACATCTTAATGTCTATATGAAGACATTTTGAATGAGGCTTTATGAGGTACTTAAATAATAGGGTTGAGTGTTCAAGGAGGGATGTCCTTATAAAAAGTACCACAAAAAGGCTTTATTATCCTTTTCATGGAACAGAAGGGTCTAAAGTGAAGTTTGCAATTTGTAACCAATAACAGGGTACCTGATTTCAGACTGCTGGAAGACTGAGGAAGAATCTTTTGATGTTTATAAGTCCAAAGGTTTATGGGGGTGTCTGATACATTTTAGCTTACACTAACTGACAAGACGATAGTTTATGTATACTCCTTTCTTGTAGGGAGAACACATAAAAATAGAATCATTAACTGGGGATGAGGGCACTGGCCTGTAAACCCAGCACAGGAGAGGTAAGGGGATCAGAAGATCGAGGTCAATCTCAGATATATTGGGATTTTTAGGGCAGTCTGGATAACATGTGACCCTATCTTATTAAAAAAAAAAAAGACTAAGACTATGACCAAGAACATGGGTGGACTATTACAGAGGTATGAAATTTGCCGCTCACACTCCATAGCATACATCTTTCTTGAAGCTAGGGAAAAGCAGCCCTTGGTTTTGTTTTGTTTTATTTTACTTGTTTGCTTTCTTTGTCCTAACCCTGTGTTCCTGAGGGATCCTCTTCAGTCTTTTGCAAATGGAGCATTCATGAAGTCCTTCACCATTTTATCTCTCCCTTTTTCTTTTATTTTTTATAAACTTAACAGTACATTCTCTATGCATTATCTAGGAGAATTAAAGAAATTTTATACTTCTTTAACTTTCATGGAGGATTCTATCTGGTATGTTGAGATAGGGTTTTATGAATGACTAGATGTAAGTATGGGAGAAGAGATCTGAGAGAAAATGGGATCTCTCTCTTGGGTGATAAGAAGACCATAATGAGAGAAAATGGGATCTCTTTCTTGGGTGATAAGAAGACCATAATGTTAACTGAAAGAAAAATCAAGATTAAAGGCATAATCTTTATAATTTATATATTTTTATTATATACAATATATATTTATATAACATTATATATAATATGCAATATTATATATAACATAATACATAAAATTATATATTATGTATAATTTAAAAGGTTGTTTATATTTTGTTACATGATTAATGTGACAAATTGTATAAACTAAGAATCATCCAGACAATAATTAGAAATGTTGTTATCATCAAAGGGGCAACATCTAAAAGTATAGTCTACATTTGAGCTTGTATTGAACGCTATACATCTCAGTCTCCTCAATACCAAGATAGATGTCAGGCATTTTCATAGGCACTCAGAAAGGATTGTACACATAGAAAAACAGCAACCACCACATGCTTTGAACATATTGGATCTGGAGTAACCATAGTGATGTCAATATTCAAGTAGAAGTTAAACATTTTCTATATTTGTGGCACCAAATATTCATAGAGGGTGAAGAGTTCTATTGCCTGTTTACTTAGACCTCAGCTATTTGTCATGTGGAATTCCAAAACTACTCAAGGTAAGCACCTTGCCAGGAAACCTGATCATCAGTGTTAATTAAGTTACTATTTAAATTTCCTGTCTCTTTTCCTATTTCAAAAGTATAAAATTTCTTTAGAATAAATGTAGCTCTTTGTGATATAGTCATAAGTATTTGAAACTGTACATTATATAGTTTGTTCAGGGAGATTGGATTTAAGCATTTCACTGCATCTTTAATTTTTTTTTCAAGGTAGGGTTTCTCTCTAGCACGGGCTAACCTGGAATTCACTTCATAATCTCAGGGTGGCCTCAAACTCATGGAGACCCTCCTACTTCTGCCTCCGGAGTGCTAGGATTAAAGGCATGTGCTACCATGCCCGCTTATCATTGAACGTTTTTTTATTTGACCTGGATGTATGACAACAGTATACCAAATGCAGTCATTTGTAAGTGTATTTACTCGATATGGGGAAGATGGAGAAATCACACATTTTGTGCTGTATGCAGGCAAAATCAGGTACAAGATACAATGTAGGAAAGACATTACAACCTGCCTGAGCTGGAGAGATGGCTTAGTGGATAAATTGCTTGTGAGCAACAGTAAGTACTTGAGTTAGGAGTCCTAAATCAATCATGAAAAGCTGGAAGCTGTAAATCTATAATCTCCTATATCCCAAGAACGCTTCTATAATCCCAGTATGCCTATGGCTAGAAAGAAACAGGAGAATTTTCTAGAGCCTTACTACTGGAGTGATGAACAATAAGAGACCCTGTTTCAAGGTGGAAGTTGAGGATCAACATTAAATTTGTCCTCTGACTTCCCGACATGCATTGTGGTACAAATTTATATTATAAATATGTGTGTGTGTGTGTGTGTGTGTGTGTGTGTGTGTGTATTCCCAAATATAAATAAATCAAATCATAACAATGAAATATATTACAAACTTCCCTCTGTAAGAGTCAAGAAAAATAGTGCATTGAAAATATTTTCAATATTTCACAGCCAGGACCATGAAGGTCCAAATCTGCAAGGAGAGTAGATATATTGAGATTTCACTGTAGCCCTTGTTTAATAAAGTATAATCAAACTTTTTAAACAAAAGGACCTAGACAACATGCAATTATTCTTTAAGGACTCAAGAGACAATGAATTATTAATAGCTTACTCATTTAAACTGTTTAATAATTAAAGGTTTGTAGCTCTGTATTGGATGCTTATAGAATAAATATTGTGTTAAAGTACTAA
This sequence comes from Jaculus jaculus, assembly GCF_020740685.1. Lineage (NCBI taxonomy): Eukaryota > Metazoa > Chordata > Mammalia > Rodentia > Dipodidae > Jaculus > Jaculus jaculus. The sequence goes on from NC_059119.1 coordinate 298,095, forward strand.
GTCCATAACAATGGATATCAATTTTCTGTGTTTTGTTCAAGATGCTCTATACAACCTTCCCTACTGTGGTGGTTTGATTCAGGTGTCCCTCATAAACTTAGGTGTTCTGAATGCTAGATCCCAGCTCATGGGGATTTGGGAATTAATGCCTTCTGGAGGCAGTGTATTGCTGTGGGCAGGCTTATTGGTGTTATAGCCAGCTCCTCCTTGCCAGTATTTGGCACACTCTCCTGTCCCTGTTGTCCACCTGGTGTTGCCCAGGGGTGATGTTCACCCTCTGCTCATGCCATTGGTTTCCCCTGCCATCATGGAGCTTTCCCTCCAGCATGTAAGCCAAAATATGCTTCTTTTTCCCCCACAAGCTTCTCTTGGTTGGGTGATTTCTACCAATGTGAACCTGACTGCATTATCTACATTTCAAGTGTACTTTCAAGTTTATACTTTATGGGTATTTTGTTTTTATTCAGTGGTGTTATGTGTAGAGAAATAAATATATTTAATCCAAACTAGAATTTTTTGAGAGGAAATTAGTGTTATAAGTAATTATTCAAAGACAACAGGCTATAAACATGAACTTCCCAGGGCATATAATGATTCCTCTTAAAGACGCAGATCCTAAGGAGAGAACCACCCCATCATACCTCAAAAGGGCACCAGCTGAAACTAAGAATAATTGGTGAAACAAGCAAGGGTGTTGTTTTCTTGGGGAACCAGGTACCAGCATAAGGGTGAAGGAGATGGACACAGAGAACAATCAACTCCTACCAAATCAGATATCCAGAGACACAGAGGCTCTCAAGACCTCATCACTGAAACAGACCTAAAATGAACCCAACATGGCTCAGGGAAATTTTCTGGAAGAGGGGGTGGAAAGAATGTCAGAGCCACACTTTGGGTCATGATACGCAGAGACATTTCCTTCTACCCATAACTAAGGGGAAACCCCACAAGACATGACCCATATACCCTAACAAGGAGGGGCCAAAGGGATGGGGGAGGACAGGGCGGAGGCAAACAATGGTACCAACTTGACTGTACTCACTGAGTACAAAACTAATAACAAAAATATTTTCTTGTTAAAAAAGATGCTCAAATGATAGGTATTACAGGTTAGGGCAGTGTTTTGAAATGCAACATCCTTTGCTCTTTCAACTCTATGTGTTTTCATTGTTCAATATGTTAAGGCTTTTGGACTACTCTATTTTGTCTTCCTGGTTTCATATTTACATTTTGACTTGTCAGTATGCCTATCAAATCACTGGTAGAATTAATGAAAAGTGATAATGATAAATCTCTAATTCATGACACACACCACCTGGTAAATACACATGCAACTTTTAAAGGTAGAATTCTTCAATGTCTAAAGGCATGTACTTAATTATGTTTTATCTTTCTCAGCTTACAAAATATAAATTCTAAACAAACCCAAATAAAACTTTCATAGGCAATGAAAATAAATGAATTGTGATAGTAGAAAAAAGAAGAGTTGTTGAAAAACTTTCTACAAAGGAGAGTTGTTAGACTGTGGTGTGTCGAGAATACCATAATACAGAGCTATCATGCACTCAAGTAGCTCATTATTTTTATCCGATTGATACCCTTGATTACCAATGCCTTGATTGCACACAAAACACAGCAATTTAATTGAATAATATCTGTGAAAACTTGAATTGATAAAATAGAATGTTATTAAAACACATGCATTATCTGTGGCTACTTCAAATTGGATTTTATTTTATTTCTTTCTATATTCGTGGCTGTGTTACACTGTATGTGAGTTTGCCAGGAGACCATACTGTTTCTAGGCCATAAGGTCTTCAGGGACAAAGAACCGTGAAACAAATGCATGACCCTTTATGGATACTATAAAAGGTGGTAAGTTATCTTTTATTGTGATCAAAGTTTATGCATAAACAATATTGTATAAAGTTGGATTTATAGATGGGTAAGCCAGATAATTGCCTCTAAACAACTTCATATCCTGTGATGTGGAAGTGTCTGAATTTAGCTTAAATGGAACTAATAATGAATTTCCATTTTGACCTTAGTGGTCATATATTTCTGAGGAAATCAACTGTACTTTTTATTAGTTCAAACATTGTATACACAAATACACAAATTAAAGCTGAGGCAATGGTCCATGAAAAACTATACAGAAAGCAGTATATAAAGTTCACATATTCAGTATATTTCCTTGCTTCATTTCTTTTTCCTTTATAAATTTTATTCAATTAACGTTTATTTATTTTGTGTTGGAGATTAAAACTATTCCTCATACTTAGACAAATGCTCAACCACTGGGGTGAATCCACAACCTTAATAGTTTTGTTATTTTTTTTAAATAAGAGATACCAGCAGGCTTTATTCTTATAGATAATTATTTTGTATTGATAGATATGAAAAAATCATGTGAAATGGGCTAGGTTTACTCTAATTCTTTCTCTGACATGTAATGCCCTGTTTTTGGTCTCCATTTTTGCTTTGAACATTTTCACTCTTTCTTCAGTGTGAATCTTACCTTCTTAGTGAAGCACATCCAAATTAACTGGTACGCAAACTAGAATTCCACAGTATCCATCCCATGATTTCATTGTAATACACTCAATATTATTAAACAGAAATTTTGATGTTAAATAGGTTACCTTTCATTTGCCTTAAATATACTTTGCAAATTTTTTTTTTAAGGTTTAGGTTCATCATTCAACATAAAGAAAATTGTGAGGCATGTATTTAAAAGTCTGTATGAATGAGAGCCAGGCATGGTGGCGAATGCCTTTAATCCCAGCACTCAGGAGGCAGAGGTAGGAGGATTTCCATGAGTTTGAGGCCACCCTGAGACTACCTAGTGAATTCCAGGTCAGCCTGGGCTAGAGCAAAACCACACCTCAGAAAAAATAAATCTCTATGAACAATATTTTTTTGTTTTATGCTAGTAAGAGCTACAGGACATTATTATTATAAATAATACATGATTAAGATCAATAGGACATATCAAGCATATATATGTATATATGTGCATATTTATTAAAATATATGTATAATTTATTTTTTTATTTTGTTTTTTCGAGATAGGGTTTCGCTCTAGCTCTAGCCCAGGCTGACCTGGAATTCACTAAGTAGTCTCAGGGTGACCTCAAACTCATGGCAATCCTCCTACCTCTGCCTCCCGAGTGCTGGGATTAAAGGCGTGTGCCACCACGCCTGGCTCAAGCATAGGTTTTGATATAGTTATTGTTAATTAGTTTGTGGTCACAGGTTAATTACTTTAGTAATGTTAAATGTTTAAAAATAAAAATTTTATTATATAAAACTATATACTTTTGGTATTTATTCAATGGAAATATGTTTAATATTTTATTAAATGGTACTATAAAAGTTATTTTACAGAAACAATCTACTATTGAAAATGCTTATTTTTATTAGTGAACAGCTTGTCAATATAATTCACATTAATTTTTATTTTTAACATAAAAGTACCTCCAGTAGCCTCTACATGTTTCTTTCATTTGTATTGCATAAATACCAGGAAATAGTATTTCAGTTCAACTTACCTTAATCACCAAATCAAATTTCTGGTGGAAGTCTCTGTTTACAGGCTCCAGAAGTGTGAGCTCTGCTGTTCTAGGGTGCATGTGGAAGAACCTGGGATAGTCACCAGGAGTTCCTGCAAGACACAGGGTTCAGTCCCATCAATAGCAGAAAGGGCTGTGTTTCCTTACTTAAATGAACAACAAAATCACAACTCCATTAGTAAATTAAGTTTCAAAATTATGCACTCTAGAAAAAGCAGACACAAATATGGTATATAATTAATTTGTTTATGAGTAAGAGAAAGGAAGATATTTGGATGATTTCTGATTGTTTTTACTTAAGAGAGCTCTTTAATTAATTTGGAATGCCATCATATATAAAAATACATTAAGTGGAGGAAAAGTAAATTTTGGATTATAAAATTGTTTTTCATTGGTACATAAATATTTATTATAGCCTGCATAGTTTTTCAACATATGTTGTAATAAGGAAAGACTAGCAAATTAAACCAAATATCAATGCCTAGAAACTAATATTCTATTCACTCTGGGAAAATTTTTTTAAAGATAACTATTCCACTAATTATATCAACTTCAGGAAGTAAAACAGAGTCTTGTTTTGGTTTTAGGTATGTTAGAATGTTGAGAAACATTTCTCTGTATAGAATTCCCTAACATACATTGTGTCATCTTTCTCTGCATACAATTCTTTCCCAAAGTAAAGAAAAAGTAAGAAGTCATCTATGAGTAGATGTAGACATCAGATCCAATCAAAGCAATGAATAAATACAGGCTGGAGAGATGACTTAGTTGTTAGGGTGCTTGCCTGCAAAACCTAAGGACCCAGTTTTGATTCTCCAAGTCCCACGTAAGCCAGATGCACATGGGTCTAGAGCTAGAGGCCCTGGCATGCCCATTCTCACTCTCACTCTCTTTCTTTATCTCTGTCTCTAATAAATAAATAAAAATAAATCTTTTTAAAAATGTAATGGGTAAATAGAACAATAGTCCAAAATCCTGTGATTAATTATAGATGATGGCTATTTCATCTGTATTGAGAGCTTTAAGTATACCTGAAATGGAGAGACTTATAAATAGGGTAGGGAAATAGGGATAGCATAGTCTTAAAATAGATAATAATGAAATAAATATTATTAATTAATAAACAATGATGCTGAAGCAGAAAGGTCAATGGTGGGCCATCTTTCCAGCTGTTCCCCTCTATATTTAAGAAGAAAATTACAAAATAAAACTTTACAAGGATTCCAACTCTCATTTTAGATTTGTTAGATCAACAGTAGCATGAATTAGATCCCAAATTCTGTTGATGAGTCTGCAACAAAGCAGGCAGTTTTGGACACAAATATGGTAACAGTGTGTTCCAAAGCCTACAGAGATCCTGGCCTACTCAATCAAAAACATAGTAATGTTTATCATTGCTGCTGTGCTAAGGGGCCTCCCTCATGACAAGTGTTCTGCCACTTATTTATCCAATCCAATGTTTACTTTCTGACTTGGAAATCCTAGTGCTACGATAGTTTTTAGAGTTAAAAAAAAACACCTAAATCTATACAAATGATGGTCTTGCTGATTAGATGGTGATACATCTTTTAATGAATGATAATTCCAGTGTAAAATTCATAAAGAATCTTTATCTGAGGCTGGACAGATGACTCAGAGTTTAAAGGCACTTTCTGGCAAAGCCTGATGGCCTGGGTTTGATTGCTAGTATTCACATAAAGCCAGATGCACACAGTGGTGCATATGTCTAGAGTTTGTTTGCAGTGGTTGAAGGCCCTGTCTTCTTTCTTTCTCTGTTTCTCTATGCTGTGTCTGCTTCTTTCTCTTTATCTATATCAAATAAATAAATAAAAATATGTTTAAATAATAATCTTTATTAATGTAACTATTTCCAGGTATGTTAAGTGAAAATGGAATTTAGAAAAATGACACACATACTAAAGGGAATACACAGAATATTTAAAAACCTGAAGAAAAATCAAAACACTCAAATTGCTGATATGGGAAGGGGATGTAGCTCAGTTGGGAGAGTACTTGCCTAGCACACACAAAGCCTTGGATTTGATCCCTAGTGCAGCATGAACCAGACATAGTGATACAGACCTGTAATCCAAGGATTTAGGAGGTAGAGACAGGGAAATCAGAAACTCAAGGACATCCTTGGCTACATAGTAAGTCTGATGATGTAATATGATGGAAGAGACTCAGTCTCAAAAATGTTAATGATTTAATTAATTAATAATTAACACCTGGTGTAGGAGAGAGGCAGGGAGGCAACATCTAAGCATCTGAGATAACATCAAAGTCTGACTTAATAAATATATCAGTCTTTTATAGTTTTGACTCATATAAATACTATACATATTAATATAAAACATTAAATTGAATGACATATCAAAAATAAAATATATCAATCTAAAAGTGCATTCAGTTGTTGACATCAACCCAAAACAAAAGAACTATGCCTGATAACTTTAAAAATATTAATTTTACATTACATCTCTAGTGCATATAGCCAAAAATGGGAAAATTGACAAAAAATTCATCTGTGTACAGTACTTATAGTGTGGGTGACAGGGTTGATAATTATATTTTAAGATGGGTAGGAGTCTATTTTACATTAGGTTAAACACTAAGTTAGAGCCTGAGTTAGCCTCTGTTAGTTCTAGTTTTGAATACTAATGAGAATTATAATGGGATCTGAACAGAAGCGTAAAATGTTAAATAAAAACATCTATAGTTTATATCTTGAGAGGAAACTGTAAATGTAATTAATCTCATGTTGTTACTTATACTGAAGTGACAAGGAACACATTCCATCATATTGAACATTGAAGCTGTGGTCAACTTGAAAACATCAGCCATTCCCGATGTGGTAGTTTGAATGTCCCCCAGTAAATTCAGTTTTATCAAAGCTTCTTGTATTTCCAGCTGCCTGGCTAGAAGAGGTGTCACTGTGGGTGGATCCTAGGGTCTAGCCCTAAGGTGTGTTTGAGGGTGGCCCTGGAATTCCAGCCTAAGGTATGCAGAGTGTTTGAGTTCTGCAGGAGTTCTTGGAGTGTGCTTGCTTATGGTGCTGGTAATGGTATTTCTCTCTCTGTATGCACCTAGGAATGGTGGCTAGCTCCTTTTGCCATTCTGGAGCTTAGCCTGGATCTGTAAGCTTCAATAAATGCTTTACTCCTAAAAACTGTGCCAGGTTTGGAGGTTTATTCCAGCAATGTGAAGCTGACTACTATAGTCTTTAGAGGAACAATAAGTACAGTAGCTATAACAATTTGAAAGAGATCAACTACATTTAAATCTTAACTTTATAATGTAAACAAGATCATCATATTGTTGATCTTGAGAGATCTTTAGAAATTTATTGAAAATTAGAAAATCACGAAGCATATCATGCATTTTCTCCTCTCTCTTGTTCTCTTCCTCATGCAGCATGTGTGCTGATGAATGTGTCTCTCCTCTGTCTTCTTGCTGCTGTCATCATCCTTCTCTGATGTTAGACAACAACTTCATCATCTTTCCAATGGGGACTGATGACAACTCTGTAGGAATCTTCCAGACATTCAATGCCAGATTGGGACTTCTGAAGCCTCCAGACTTGTGAACTGAGAAGCTATGGGGTTCTCAGCCTCTCCAGTGTACAGACCGTTGTTGGAATACTGAGCTACTATCATTTAAGCCAACCTAATACAACCTCCTTGTATCATATAGGTCTTCTATAAGCATTGAAGGGGAAAACTTACAAAGGTATCTGCAGAGGCTTTAAGTGATATAAGAAAAATACCATTCACAATGTGTGAACATTAGCTGAAGCCAACTCCTCTGATTGTTGTCTTTAAAATGAAATAAACAAAAAACTTTGTAAGAAGCTTAAAATGAAACTGACTAGATACTTGATACTAAATAATGAATTTTTAAGTTTTGTCATAGATATTTATATATGTGAATTTAAATGAGATGACTAAAGTTTTCTGTAAAATAATATGATGGGAGACATGGCTAGAAATATGAATAGAAAATCAGTCCATAGTTCTTTAGACTAAGTGATACTAAATGGAAATTTATTTAAAATTTATGTTATTCTCCCCTCTCTTGATATATTTTAAATGAAAAATATAAAAGGTAGTACAGGGGCTAGAGAAATGGCTTAGTGGTTAAGGTGCTTGCCTGTAAAGACTAATGACCCAGGTTGCATTTCCCAGGACCCATGTAAGCCAGATGCACAAGGGGGCACTTGCATCTGGAGTTTGCAGTAGCTGGAGGCCCTGGCACAACCATTATCTCTTTCAAATAAATAAGACATTTTAAAAGGTAGTACAATTCACTGTTGATTCTGATTGAGCTCAGTAACACTCTCTTCAGAATGGATGACAGTGGGAAATTTGGAAAGATGAGCCAAAAGCACAGACCCTAATTGAATAATAGTAGCTGATTGGGGCTTGTTTTACTTCAAGAGAGCAACACATATTAACAGTTAGTTCTGTGATTACTGTGTAGAAGCATTGCTATCTTTTCAGTGATAAATCAGGTATCTCTTCTGTATATCAAACAACCCAATGGGAAAGTTATTATAATTGGATCTAGAAAGAAAGCCACATTCAGAGATTAAAGGAAATGTTCCAACTTCCAGAATCCTATCCTTCCTATCATACCATATAGTTTGCTTCCAATGAGTTAGACAATTATGTTCCATTAGTCTGTCATTTTAGAGGCTTTGTTGTTGGAAAACATAGAATATTAACATTGCACAAGTATAAATAGAAAATTATAAATTAATATCTTAAAGAATACTAAACTTAATCTTTTATATTTTTTAAATTTATAATGTTTTCTAATTATAAATAAGAACAATGTTTGTGTATATGTTACAAACTTTTGGGTTCTTACTTGAAGGAATAGCATTTAAATGTAAAATTGAGAACTGTATTCTCCATCAACAAAATTATGATGGAGTTATAGTGAAGTTCAGAATATAATTATATTGCCAACAGAAAAAAATGACTGACAAAACATTTACTGTTATGGATGCCAATAAAATTTTACATTTCCATTTTCATATAATATTCTTGATATGTCTCTGGGTAGATGCACAATTATTATTTTCTTAAGTAAATATATAAAAATGAAAACAGTGAAATGATAGATGATATATCTAAATGTATTATCAATTCTTCAGAGGGAACACAGTTGTAGAAATTTTTACATGTTTATTATGTTTAAGGAATTACCACCAGTCTCAGGATACAGATGATCACATGATCAAAGTGTTCTATACAAATTTCTATTTCCCAGAAACCATTGATCTATTCATCATTATTAAATTCTATCTTCCTGAGAACTAAAATTTAAATGGTATAATACAGCATAGATTTGAAAAGTGACTTCTTCAACACATTCATAAAGCATCAAAGATAGATTCAAGTTGTTGAGTCCTTTTCATCATATTTTTTTTTTCATTTCTGAGCAATGTTCCAATGTAGTTGTACCATTTTATGTTCCTATCAACAGTGCCTGAGGTTTCAGTATTCTCTCCATGATCACTTGGCATGGTCAAATCTTCACTTTTAGTACATCTAAAGATGTGTAATAGTACTCAGTGTAAAACTCACTGAGTCTTAACTTTATTTAAAGGCACATTGAATGAAACAACTTTATCCATACTTATTTACAACTTACATATTTTCTATGATAAAACCTTTTGTCAATTTTATCATTGAGTTTTCTTCTTTCTCATTACATTGTCTGGTTACATATAGTCTCAATGGAAGTTCTCTGTTAGATCCGTGTTTATGAAAATATATTCTCCTTTATGTCTCCTGCTTTTAAAGTAAATTATTAATGCCTTTTGAAGAGCAAATCCTAAAATCAGTTAATATCAATAGGAACATGAAACAACCTTGACTGGTCTTTCAGACATCACCATCCTTATCCTAACATCTGGTCAAGAGAAACTTCCCATAGTCTAAATGCAGAAGGATCTTCTGGATTATATGACAGCTGTCTCTGAGTTGCAGATACATTCACTGTCAGTGAACTTAAGATAAATTAAGAGTCTTGGCAAAGTGCACAAAAGTATAGCTATGGGAATTCTATTTTAGAGTGTGGTGTGCATTTGTAGCTTTTTTTTTCTTTGCTGATTATGTGTTAACATAAGTTTCTACACTTGAACAATGTAATTTCAGATGTTGTGCTTTCAAACATTTTCCACCTTTTCAAATATAAACTAAAAATAATGTAATTATATTTATTTAGTATCTGATATAATATCCACTGTTTGGTATTATACAGTATCTGATAGTTGAAGATTTAGGGAATATGACACAATATTCTTATTTTTCTACTCAAATTCTAGCTCCTTGATCCATTCCAAGCAAAGCACAAATTGATAATGTTCTAGCCACATAGAGTGGCCTAGCTCCTCTTTGCTCCTTCTTGTCTACTTGTACCTCACTGCTACAAATATGGAGTTTTTCAAATAAGTCACATCCAATAGGGAAAACTGTGTTACCAAACTGCATCATTTATTTGAGATAATTTTTCAAAGAGATTACTGGTGATATTAAGTCATAGTAAATACCGACCAACAAGAATGGAGTACAGGATGCCTGGTCTATCTGATGGTGGCTGAATGTTCCGGTCCTGATCAATGGCTTGGATTGGTGGGGTGACAACAATGGGGTTCAGCTCTTCCTGGAAGAAAATTCACAGAGTTTAGTTCATTTGTATCACTGATATTTCATGCTTTAGTTTTTGGACAGCAAGCTACTAGCCAAGCATATAGTTATACTTAAATTTACTAGGTGTATAATTTAAGTTACCCTGGTTAATTTTAAATCAGAAGAGGAATTGAGTTTCTCTCAAATTCAGTATGAAAAGCCATTGCAATTATGTGCATAGAACTTGATTTTGGGAATTTTTCATAAGAAACAAATCAGGGAAGAAAGAATACATTTTTTCTTAATCTTCCTAGAAGAGTTAGTCAAAAGAATCTGTTTATTTTGTAACCTTTTGCTATCTGTTTTAGAAAAGATGTACTACCTATATTCATCTCTTCTTAAATCACTATGTATTTTTCCATTTAAATTAATTACATTAAAATTTAAAAATTCAAGCTGGGTGTAGTGGTGCACACCTTTAATCCCAGCATTTGGGAGGCAGAGGAAAGAGGATCGCAGTGAATGCAAGGCCACCCTGAGACTACACAGTGAGTTCCAGGTCAGTCTGGGCTAGAACAAGACCCTACCTTGAAAAAAAATTTAAAAATTCATTGGGTTGCAGTGGTTCTCACTTATTTTCTCATCACTAGAAAGGCTGAGGTAAGAGTACTACCATGAGTGTGGATGACAGAGTGAGCTACAGGTTAGCTTGGATTAGAGTGAGACAAGCTTCAAACAAACAAACAAACAAAAAAAAAAAACCAATCTGAAGCCTCCCCAAAACAAAAGAAAAGTAACACATTCAAAATAGATATTTAATTCAACCGTAATCTAAGCCCCAGCAGTTTTGTCATTTTTTGTTATATTTTATTTTACATATTTGCAAGGAGAAAGAAAGAGAGCAAGAGTGTGAGCAAGAGAGAAAGAGAATGGACATACCCTAGATTCTGCAAATATACTCCAGATGCACGTGCCACTTTGTGCATCTAAAAGCCATGGCATTTACGCTTTTAAAATATTTTATTTATTTATTTGACTGAGAATGAGGGGAAGAGAGAGAGAGAGAGACAGAGAGAGAGAGAGAGAATGAGAATAGGCATGCCTGGCCCTTCAGCCACTGGAAATGAACTCCAGATGCATGCACCCTCTTGTGAATCTGGCTAATGTACGTCCTAGGGAATCAAACCTGGGTCCTTTGGCTTTGCAGGCAAACGCCGTAACTGCTAAGCCATTCCTCTGGCCCACATTTAAGTTTTATGTGATTAAAATTAATTATTGTGACAGCTAGGTATATTTAATTTATAATGGTCTGAAAAATGATTCTGTTTAAAATGAAAATGGATATATTTAATAGTGTTTCTCAATTCAATGTCCAGTAGAATTCTGTTATCAAGATTGGCATACCTTTTTTGGCAAAGGACCAAATAATAAATGAATTCAGAATGTATCATTTATAGCTGTTGGTGGTAACTTCTCAACTCTGCATCATAGCATAAGTTTCTCAGGTGGTTGTAAGTTAGGTAAAATGAGAAAAACAAACAAGAATATATGTACTGCATATGTAGTAAATGAAATGCTTTTACAGTTAATCTTAGGAAATGTGATGCTCAAGGAGACATTGGAGCTGGTTTACAAATATTTTCTACAGGTCTTTTCTACCACTTTAGAAAGTATTATTATATAAACATGTTCCAGAAATATTCTTCAACACATTCTTTAACAAATGACATTAGAACATCATTTGGTAAATGCAACTTTAAGTTTTATCAGCCCTCACTTGAAATATACAAATGGCAATTCCAAAGAGAAATAATGACCTCTTCACTATCTGTCAACTTCATATTCTGAACAATTACTCTAACATTCTTTCATATTATTTCTTATGAAGTGACAGAACATTAAAATGTGTCGTATATTCTAATATAAAACTAATAGTTTAAATTTTCATTAGAAATGCATAATGGTGACATGTTTTATAAAGAATAGTTATATTAAGCTAAGTTATCCAATAAAAATCCAGTTATTAACCATTGGGGCTTTTTTATTGGTCACAGGCTTCCTGACTGGTTTCACAACATTTTCCTACATATAATGTCAAATTTCCAATGAATTATTGGTTCTAATAATTTACCAATACTGTGTTCTCTTTTTTAAATGTACATCCTGAACCATGAAAATACCAAATCAATATAAAAGTTACTCAATTAAATACAAATTATTTCTTTCTCCATCGTACAAACAAAACTACTTGTGTTAAACTTATCTCTGCCTCCATGCTTTCTTGTTCTCTCGTCATCTCACTTTCCTTATCAATCTCTTTCTGATAAAGTACCTTAATAGTCAGTTTGCTTCATAAATGTCTTTCTCCCTATACTATAAAAATATCTGAGGACCTTCAAATTTGTATTTTAGGGGAAGATCAAAATGTACCTTCTTGTTAATTACAAGAACTGCATCAAAGCCAGCTTATGTTTAAGCTACATCATCCCTAGTTGTGCTAATTAGCTCTTGAATAGCTTCTGCACACTGTGGCTGGAGAAATATTTTACATCTGATGATTCTCAGAAACCATATTTTAATTTTTTAAATATATATTTTAATTATTTATTTGAGAGAGAAACGCAGAGGCAGAGAGAGGTAGACAGAGAATGGGCAAGCCAGGGCCTCTAGCCACTGCAAACAAACTCCAGAAGCATGTGCCACCTTGTACATCTGGCTTATGTAGGTACTGGGAAATCAAACCTGAATCCTTAGGCTTCTCCGGTAAGCGTCTTAACCAGTAAGCCATCTCTCCGGCTGTACAAATCATATTTTAATAGTCAGGTAAATATTACAAAGAATACCATATAGTCTCTAACCTTTGGGAATAAATTACTTCTTACATACAATTTTAAGAAATGGAAGCTGAGCTTCTCGTTCAGAACATTAAGTGCAAATAAGATGTTGAGGGTTACCTCTGTCCACTGCCTTCATTCTCCTATTTCTGTAGCTCTACTAGATACCAACACATAGTGAGTTTTACTTTTGATAATCAGTTATGTAATTTAAAGTCAACTACGAGAACTATCTAGAGTTCTTGAAATAAACAATGGGGTTTAAATTGTATTATTTTTAAGTTATACAAATAATATACAAAATGATACTAATACAACAAACAGAACGAAGAGAGGAGAAGTGCTAATTGGATTCCTTGTCTGACTTACTGCTTATTAATAATAAATGCCATATAGTGAGAAGTAAAAAAGTAAACTATTCAGGAATATGCTAATCATCATAAGAATTAAAACATATATGGAAAAACCTGAATATAGCAGGAGATTGAATCTGGAAGTAAGGGAAGGTGAAATAAAAGATATTTAATGTAAAGCCATTCAGTATTATTTGACTAGGTCATTATCACACATGGGCTATTTTAATATCATAAAGAAATGATTCATTTACAGTGATAGTAATGAAAGTAAAACTCTTGGTAAAGGCTTCAATACATTTCTAGAACTCTAGGAAAAGTGCTAATATCAGATATGTTATTAGTACTGACAATTGTTCTTATCCAACAGAGAATATAACACAATAACTGTGATTCAAAAACATAATTTTCCTATTTCATCCTGTGAGTATTTTGCTTTCTCGTCAGTGTGAAGGATTCCTTCAAGTATTTTCTGTAGAGCTGGTTTAGTTGTCATGAATTCCTTTGGCCTGCTTTTGTTGTGGAATGTCCTTATTTCTCCATCAGTTTGGATAGATAGCTTTGCAGCATAAAGTAAACTTGGTTGACAGTTGTTATCTTTCAGAGCTTGGAATACACCATGCCAAGTCCTTCTTGCTTTTAAAGTTTGTGTTGAGTAACCTGCTGTTATTCTGATGGGCTTGCTTTTCCTCTCTAACTGCTTTCCATCTCTAGCCAAGTGAAGACTGCAAAGGCAGACTAAAGAACATTTTTGCTTTTATTTTATTCTATTTATTTTTTAAAATATTTTATTTTATTTATTTGAGAAAAAGAGGGAGGGAGATAGAGAGAAAAAGAGGCAGAAAGAGAGAATGGGTGCATCAGGGCTTCTAGCCATTGCACACAAACTCCAGATGCATGCACCACCTTGTGCATCTGGCTAAGGTGGGTCATGGGGAATTTAACCTGAGTCCTTTGGCTTTGCAGGCCAGTGCCTTAAGTGCTAAGCCATCTCTCCAGTCCCTTATTTTATTTTTTTTTGAGTGGGGAGGTCTATTACCCCTAAACTTTCTCATTATTACCCCTAAACTTTCTCATTATGTTTTAAGTGGATTTAGTTAACTGGTGAAGAAACAATGTTTTGTGATTCAATATGCAAGGAAAGTAAGGTTTCAAATAGAAAATAATTCAATCTTTCACAGGATAATTAATAACATCACTTTTAAAGGGAGATCAGAGAGATGGCTTCATTTAATTATAAAATCTATGAGATAGCTGGCATTAATAATTTGCTAACAACATCTTATTGAAAATAAATGAATGTTGGAAGGTAAATTGACATTTACTGACATTCCACTCTGGTTTTGTAGGTGTAATTTTCATTATTCCAGCATTATGGAACCTTCCAGAATCTAGAATAGAGAGCGAGATTCTTGGAACTATGCTTGCTAGGTCTTGCTGATCTCTTAGGCTCTTGGGCACAGGGCTTTCACTTCCTGTCCCTTGGCTCGCATGCCACTGTGTCTCACACATTGTTTCTCATTTCCTGTACTCTCCATCTCTGGAATATATATATATATGTATGTGTGTGTGTGTGTGTGTGTGTGTGTGTGTGTAATTAAAATGTGACAACTTACTCAGTTCTAGCCTTTTCCCATTTTTAAAAAATTTCTTAACAATTTCTTCCCAATGAGGATTCTCTCAGAGTATGTAGTCACAATCTGTAATTTCTCTGCTCCTAAGACACTTTCCTGTTACTAAATCTCTCTCTCACACACATACCCTCTAGATGATAGATATAGCCATGTCTAGATACAGATATGGCATGCATAGGTCCAGAACTGAGAAACTGATATTTTAAGGCATTTTCTCTGGTTAAGAGCTTAGATAGGGCTGGAGAGATGGCTTAGTGGTTAAATGCTTGCCTGTGAAGCCTAAGGACCCCAATTCGAGACTCGATTCCCCAGGACCCACATTAGCCAGATACACAAGGGGGTGCATGCGTCTGGAGTTCGTTTGCGGTGGCTGGAAGCCCAGGCACACCCATTCTCTCTCTCTCCCTCTTTCTCTCTCTGTCACTCTCAAATAAATAAATAAGAAAACCAAAAAAATTTTTAAGAAGATCTTAGATAAATAACTGTAATACATGACTACTTAATATGTGATATAATTAATAATTTAAAATATGCATGGTACTAGATTTCTACTGAATTACTCAGAGATCAGAGGGTTGAGGTATAATATAATGCCCACTTCTCTATTACTAAAGGGACTTTATTTCAGTTAAAAGTTATAGGAACATTGTAAAATATAAAGAATGAGAGATTGTCACTTTTCTCCTCCTCCTTCTTCTTCTGTAGTTTTTTTTGAGGTAGTGTCTCACTCTAGCTCAGGCTGACCTGACACTCAGTAGTCCCAGGCTGGTCCTGAATTTGCAGTAATCCTCCTACCTCTGCCTCATGAGTGCTAGGATTACAGGAATGCACCATCACACCTAGCACTTTTTCTTCTTTGTAACAGAGGTATTTAATGACATTTCAATGCACAATTCCAGTGGCAAGAGTGACTTCTTAAAGAAGATGGAAGTTGTGAAAGATTCTTTTATTAGTGCTTCAGAAATATAAACTATTCTTAATTAACAAAGCTAGTCTAAATGGAGAGATTAAAAATCTGCAGCTATGATTACTTGCATGATATTTAGTTCACTGAAAGTATCATAGATCAGCTTTCTAAAATTAAAAAAACCACTGGCTTTATGCGTGCACGTTGGGTGCATGTATATAGGTACTGCACATAGACTAGAAAGTCATTAAACCTAGAAGAAAATATAATAAAATTATAAATTTAGCAATATACTTAAACTAAGCTAATATGATAAAAACATTCATGTTTTTCAAGAGTGGGTCCCTGCTTATAGGAAGCAGTCACTTTTTCAGCAGCATTATTACTCAATTGACTTTAGATGGAATAATATTTTCATATTTTATATTATCAGATAAGAGGGTGCTCAGAAACAGCTTCTATACCACAAGGATTTGCATGAAGCCTAACTCCATATACATGAAGTTAAAAAAAGTCAATGCTAGCCATTCAATATTGGAAGACTGGTGGTTGCCATGATCTCATCAATACACTCACAAAGGATAATTGGTAAGTTAGAGAATTCACAGTCTCTCAGCCATTATTTGCGCTCTGTCTCTTTCCTTTTCTTTTCTTTTTTCTTTCTTTCTTTCTTTCTTTTTTTTTTTTTTTTGCAGCATTCATGGTGCTCTGACTTTTCCCCAATATTCTAGAAGCATTTCTGCCAGTGAGGAAACCTGGATATGAGGTTGCTTAGATACAGCAAGCCCTACATAGCCAACAGAAGCTGAAGGTCAAAGAATGGATTAGTTTGATGTCTTGTTTTTGTTTGAAACAGAATTTACTTGTTTTACTCACAGAGGCAGAAAATATGGACAGTTCAAAAGGCAAAATATTGTTTTACAATAAAATGACTTCACAAAGAAATTCAAGTATAAGGAAAATGCAGTGTATATTATTTTGGGATCACTCACTTAGAATAGAGTGCTTATAAACGGGAAACATCTGCTATACCTTCTACTGCAATAGATCAAATGATCACTTCTACTAGAGAAAAATAGTGAATCCCAAACTAAAATAAATAGAAAATTATTGTGAGAGAGTACAAGGTCACTCATGACAATGGTTTAAGGGCAGTGCGGAGGAACTCTGAAGCTGCACCCTGAGCTCTCCCCCTAAAGACAGTCATTTATAAAATGTACATCACAGTTATTCTTCAACTGAACTCTGAGACACTTTAAAAATTTTTTTGTTTATTTTTACTTATTTGAGAGCAACAGAGAGAGAGAGAAAGAGGCAGATAGAGAGAGAGAGAATGGGCGCGCCAGGGCCTCCAGCCACAGCAAACGGAACTCCAGACGCGTGCGCCCCCTTGTGCATCTTGCTAACGTGGGTCTTGGAGAATCAAGCCTCAAACTGGCGTCCTCAGGCTTCACAGGCAAGCGCTTAACCACTAAGCCATCCCTCCAGCCCTCTGAGACACTTTGTAAAGTATTTAGCTATTCTGTAAAAAGATGAAATCATGAATTTAAAAGAAATAAACATCAAAACATCATATAATAACCAAGAGGAATAAAGTCCCAATAGACAGTGGAAAATATTTTCCAATAATTAACACCCTATTTATATAAAAACTTATTGAGTAAAATATTAATGAACATCAATTTTAATGATATAGCTAACAATATAAAATCTTGATATAGAATACAGAATGCCTTATGACTTTCTGTTTAACAATGTTTCTTCATGTTCTTCTATATGAGTTTATTAAAATAATACATCCTGAGTTTGGTGTGGTGGTGCATGCCTTTAATCCCAGCACTTGGGAGGCAGAGGTAGGAGGATCACCATGAGTTCAAGGCCAACCTGAGACTGCATAGAGAATTCAAGCTCAGCCTGGGCTTAAGCAAGACCCTACCTTGAAAAAACAAAAAGAACAACAAAATATCCTTTTTCTATCTACCCTTAAAACATTTTAGTTTCTTTGAATCATACAGAATGTATGTATTATAGGACAGATGTATGAAAAATTACATAAACTTTGTGTTGTGTTTAAGGTGAAAATTACTTCGAGTTACCTTGCAATTAATGTTCAGTCTTATGGGATGCCACAGGAGAGGTCAGAGTTTCATGTTTAGAAAATAATGGGTTGCACAGCATTTAAGAATTATGATTTATACAGGCAAGAAGTCCATGTGGCAAAGTGACAAATTCCTTAGTTAGCAAACAGTGATATCCCTTAACAATAGTTGCCTCATGTCCAGTAGCTTCTGTCTCCTGTGGCCTAAGGAGATGTAGAGTGACAATCTTGCCTGTGGTAGCAGAGAAGAGCAGAAACAACAATGAACAGCATAGCCAATGTAAGGGTTTAATGGATGTAACTGGGTCGTTATTCCTAAGTGTTCTTGGGTAGAGTGTGGCCATCAAACAGAACAGACAGTACTTGAGTAGAGTTCATTTTTTTTTAAACTATAATCCTTGTGATTCTTTCTATCAATGTGATGAAGCATTTAACAATCAAATATGGAATAGACTATGGTATGTCGGACTCCCCCCCCACCCCCCGCAGGTAGTGCTGAGGAAGGACAAGGCCTGCTTGTTCCTCCCAAGGGTTTGAGGAGGAGGATGAATGTCGATGGCCAGCAACATACCACCAAGCCAGGAGTCTTGTGGAAGCAGAAACTCACTTTATTGTTACAGGCGGTTGCCCAGATAGTGTTGAGAACAAGAGTGATGATTCTAGGATGGGGGAAGAGGTAAGGGCCAATAGTATATTGAGACTTTTGAAATGATTGGTTCTAAGCAAGTGCAGGAATTCCAACTCCTATGCAGAAGTAACAGGCCAGAGGCCATTAGGCATCTTGCTGAGTCATAGCTGGCCAGAGGCAGATCACCAAACTTTAGCTAGGCTCAGGAAGTTCCACTAGGCCTCGCATCCCGGCCTTTCAAGGCCCAACAATGGTGTGCATAGGAATCATCCTTTTGATGGGTGGAATCTATTAAAGTTCAGCTCAGTTAGTCAAACTTTGTTATTTTGGTAATATGGATTGAACCCATCATCTGCAAATTGCCCTTTACCACTGAGATATTTCCCACCCTTTTAAAAAATTTATTTTGAGACAGAGTCTTCCTAAGTTACCCAGGCTGGACTTAAACTCACCCTGGTGCAGGCAGGTCTCCCAATTATCGTTGTCTTTCCTAAGCTCCAGAGTAGGTGTGACCACTGATGTTTTCCACTATAGCAAACTTAAGATTCAATCCTGTTTTCTAAAATTACTTTTTGTCTTCTCATTTTGTAAACTCTACCATTTTCCAGAAATTCCTGCTCTAAAAGGTAACTAGCCAATAATCAGCCTTAGGCTTTTCCATAAAAAAGATAAAATTATTGAAATGATGATTATTTCTTTATGAAAGATAAATGGACCTTTGTCTAAACCACATTAGTGAGAGTAGTAGCAACAAAATTATAGGAAGCCACCATTTTCATACATTTTTGTAGAATCATTACTTATGAAATAACAACAGTGTATATATCATATATATATATTATGATAATAATTCAATAATTTTAGGAAAAGGATAAAATACACAGTTTGTCAGGTTTCCATAACCTAGCCTATTAGAACTGATCATAATTCTGTCACAATTATTAGATTATGCTTGGTCCTATTACATAGAGAGACAGCAGAAAGCTATCAAGTTATATATTTTTTAAAATAGTTTTTGTTTTTTATTTTTATTTATTTGAGAGCGACAGAGAGAGAGAGAAAGAGGGAGAGAGAGAGAGAGAGAGAGAGAGAGAGAGAGAGAGAGAGAGAGAGAATGGGTATGCCAGGGCCTCCAGCCACTGCAAACAAACTCCAGAAGCATGTGCCCCCTTGTGCATCTGGCTAAAGTGGGTCCTGGGAAATTGAGCCTTCAACTGGGGTCTTTAGGCTTCACAGCCAAGTGCTTAACCACTAAGCCATCTCTCCAGCCCAAGTTACATATTTTTAAGTGTCTAATGTTTAGGTATCTAAGATCTACCAAATTGTGCTCATTTCATTATTATTAACTATACAAACTTTTAAAAAATAAATCTTTGAATTTTAGATATACCATTATATCATGGATAAAATTGACCTCTTTGCACAGTGTTTAAAATAGAAATTCACCAGATACTACCTTATTAGTCCTGGGATTATAAGCATATATTCTCACACAGCTTTTAAAAAATTTAACATGAATTCTGGAGATTGAACTCAGATCCTTTTGCATACAAGACAATAAAATATAAATATAAAGCCTTTCTTTATATATTGTGCATACTTTACATTTCATATTTTATTTGCCCAGATACATTCAGTAAATAAAACTTTCTTATTTCTAAAGATCCTTAAAACAGAGCCAGAGTCAAGTCTGAGTCATTGTCAGCAATTTTCTTATGCTGGCAATGTTTCCAAGTTCTCTGAATATCATAATCATGAAAAAGTGGGCAACTGGAAATTTAATTTGTCGAATGTGTAAGAAATATATTCAATTAGACTCTGTTGTTTCTTGGAAGCATATGTTCAGCTTTCAGTGAAGGTGAACAAAGGAGGACAAATGAGAAACTGAAAGGAAACAAGAAAATATGTTTGTAAGAAACACAATTTCTAAAGAGCATGTGTTATTTACTGAACAAAAGCAACCAACCTTTTCCTCAAATTTGGTGGTAGTGAGGTATGTCAAAATGAGTTTGTAAAGAACAGTTAATATAGTTTAATGAATTGGCATTAAGATGGAACAACAAGCTTTATTTTAGGAATGATATCGTAGGCATGAAAAAAATAAGGAATTCTATTTAAATTTCTATTCCTATTCCAATGACAAGCTTTACAGAAATGCTTCCAACAGAATAATTGTTGAAAGCCAAATGAAAGGCAATGTGGAATGTGGAGTTTTGCTTGGTATTCTGTAAGGTATAAGTGCATGTACAGTTTAGATCTCACTGTGGGATGCAGTCTGAAATTTCCATTTGTTACAATTTGATGATTGTGATTAAAGAACCATAAACATTTTCACTTTGACATTTCATTTTTCCTTCACAAAAGCTACTATAGCAATTTTTTTTAGGTTTATTTCCTCTTAACTCTGATGCCACTTACAGATGTTGGATATTTCATAATAACAAATCCTCAGAGAAGCATTTTATTTTGCTGTAAAGAGTTCATAGATATTTCTGTTATTCAAAACTTATACAGAGATTTTTTAAAAAATGCCTAATAAGAAAATTTAAAATAAAAAGGTTGTGATCATTTCAATATCTGAAAAACATGTCACTTGAATTGTTATACAATTTACCTTGGAAGAATTTACTTTATATTTGAATTTTTAATATATAATTAATATGTAATTAAAATTGAAGTCTGCCTTGCTGAATATATTTATAAACCTTAATAGAGTATGATTCCATTGAGCTGGTGGATTTGTCTCCATCACAGCCTCTACAGCAACCATGAACACATTGCCTAGAACATGGTAGCTATCTGGTTATTTTCTATTGACTTCAAAGACACATTTTAAATGTTGATAGTTATCATTTTGGTATCTTGAAATAAAAAATATTGAACTTTCAGCTATTTGATGACTAGACAAGAATTATTTGAAAAATCGAATGGGATATTTTGGTCCTGAGTATAAAGGTACTAGTTTTCTTCCCAACACTCCTTCAAAGAACTTTCATTTCTATTTGTTTGTTTTAAAGCAACCTAGACATCTATTGAAAAAAATAATTGTGTCAATTAGACATTTCATTTTTACTTATTTATTTGAGAGAGATAGAGAGGCAGAGAGAGAGAGAGAGAGAGAGAGAGAGAGAGAGAGAGGGAGAATGGGCATGTCAGGGCCTCTAGCTACTGCAAATGAACAGATGCATGTACTACCTTGTGCGTCAGGATTACATGGGTATTGGGGAATTGAACCTGGGTCCTTAGGATTTACAGGCAAGCACCTTAACCACTAAGCCATCTCTCCAAACCAATTTAGATATTCATGTACATCTAACATATTAAATATTATATGTTAATATTAACATATAAAATCAGACATTGGAAAAGGTGTTTTTTTTTTCCTTTCTTCCCATAATTCCTCAAAGCATTTGCTGGTGGCTATATAACAATAGTCAGTCCACATTTTGAACAAAATGTACCTTGCACCACTGAAAATATTATATTAATACATTTCATGATGGAATTCTGAAAAAAATTAATATAAGAGTAAAGAAGGAAGAGTACTAGAACAGCAATGGAAATAATAGATTTTCAGTTATTATGTATGGCCACTATTTCCACTATATTGTATATGATATTTGTTAGGGAACTGCATACAATGAACCAAATTTTCTCCCAATAATTTAGGTACTTAAAAAGACACCACCACCAACAACAAAAAGATTTTAGTAATTTTCCACTACAGCTGCAGCTGTGGTTGGCCTTTGTGTTTATTATAAACTGTAAAGCTTTATACCTGAGTCATATTAATAAGCAATGTTCTAATATTTAATTATCAGGTGTCAATAAGATTCCCTTCTTCCTACCATAAACAAGCTGCATTTTCCGTAGGCACACATTTTAGTTTTTGTTTATGTTTGGACTTGGTAAATTGTTCCTTTGCATTCATTGAGTTCACACAATTTAACAACAGAAGGGGTGCACAAGATGGATATGAATAAAGTATAGTGGTTTTCATCCTCTTTTGTCATCATGTAAGAATGCAATAATATGTAGTGTGTGTGGCTGGAATTTAATTAGATGAGGGTACTGAGGCAAATTTTCATTAAAATATCACATATCTCATACATCTTCACCTTAGACTATTCTAGAAGACAGTATTTACTGTAAGATAAAGTCATTTCTCTTGTAAAAGTATGTCACATAATCTCCTCAAAATCTTTAGAGGCTGATTGTGCTAGTCTTATTTTCACATAAGAAAGACGACACGCTACTGGACACTTTCACCAGTAGAAAGAAAAATGAATCATCATTTAAATCATGTCATTTAAGGAACCCAAAGTTCTGAAATACAATTTTAATTTCGTTTACAGCAGTCCATAGACTTGATTCTATTTATAGTTCACTTAGATTCAGTGTGTAGCCTGTTACTTGATTAATTGTATGGCTGTCGAGTAACTCAGGACTCTGTTGCAATAACACAGTGAAAAGTATTATTCTACTCATTGTGTGCCAATATGCAGTTGTTTGTGGTTTAAATTAATATGCTGGCAATTGACATTGACATTAAAATTATTTCTATTAGATCCAGTATTTTGATGAAAATAGAGGATAATAGAAGTGAGAAATAATTTGTCAAGTGAGATCTTTTAATTAACTTAAATGATTTATCAAAAGGGTGCTATCAAGTAAAAAATGCTGGAATCTACAGAAAGTAGAATCTAAAATTAAATTAATTTGATAATAAGTAAATAAAGACAGTCTTTTAAAAATGGATGCTTTTTAAGAAAGTCGAATAGATTTATATGAGATTTCCTATTGCTCTGTATCCCAAATCTGCTAAGTTCTTCCTTCCTTGGCTTTCAGTGAAAAAAGAATTTGCAATCCAGGGAACTAGTTATCAGTCTTAGTCCATGCAACATTCATATCAGAATAATTTAAAAAGATAGTACAATTATATGGGAATTAATTTTGTACATTTATTTCATAGTTAATAAAAATATTCAGTATTTTTAAGAGCAGAAAAGTAATAAGTTTTCTACATGAATGAAACAATTTTTTATTATTTAGCTAAGGTTATCAGTATATTATAAGTAAATTTACAGAGATATTCAAGATTAAAAAGATTTTACACTGGCTATATTCTATGAACAAAATGTGAGACAAAAATCACTAGGTAAAAGTCAGCTAGGGTTAGAGGAAAG